>NC_092040.1:68976839-69323019 GCF_003086295.3 Arachis hypogaea | reverse complement strand
CGCATTCAATCCTAATCCATATAAAATCTGTTTCATTCCTATTTGTTGGTAGTGAACACTTATACTCTAATCCGTCCTGCTTTATCTATTTTTAATAATTATTAAAATTTAACAAACAAAATTAAATTTTAAAATTCATATAATTATAATTATGTATATATAACATAAATTAAATTAAAAAGTTAAGAATAATAAAATATCAAATAATATTATTAATAAATTTATTAATATTTTTTATATATATTAGATATATTATATATTAAAATTATATATATTTATATATATTAGGGTGTGTAATTTTTTTTTTTTGGATTATATTAAATAATCAATAATTTTTTTTAAACAACATAAATAACGGGCAATTCAAATAAAACACACCACACTCCAATTTACTCACCTAAATTTAAATATTAAAATAATTATTCGTACACCTAATAAATTAAATATTCAATATATTTATTATTTAAATTATTTAATATTTTAATTGTCTAATTATATTTTTTTTTTCTAAAACCAACTCCATCCTGCTTGTCTCACAAAATCCGCGCCTTGATCGAGTAAGAGCAGAGTGAGTATTTATGCTTCGGATAATATTACCACCTCTAATAGTAGTATCATATAATTTATGCACATTTTATGTATAATTCAGGCGTATTTTATATGATAATTTTAGTGAATCAACTTAATTAAACTTCATTAATCAAAATACTTGTTTATACGGATATAATTATATATAAGCACTTAAAAATATATTTATGTTCTTTACTAAAGTAGCGTTTATTTTTGAAGATATGACACAGAGACATGGACAGCACATCTTTAAAAAGTATTTAGAAGCAGAGATATAGACACTGAACACATTGTCTCTGAGACAATTTTTTATAATTTTGTGTCCACTCTTTTACGAAGGAAAATAATAAACACGAGATTTGGAAGAGGGACACGGACCATTTTTATGAATTTATTTTTTGTTTTTATCCATAAATATTTTTTATTATTCTACTATTACCCTTTCTTATTTTTCCTAATTTGCGTTGTTCTCAAAAACGTACTTTTTTCTCCATGCTCTTTCTCTATCTCTACGTTCTCCTTCTTTTTTTTTTTAGATACTTTTTTCTTTATATAGAATTTTTTATTGGGTTGAATAATTGATGAATTCTCATTTCATGGTATTTATTTGCTTTAATTAGGTGGATTTCATTGACTTTTCTTGCATTTATTCATTGAAATAGTATAGTTTCATAGTTTCTCTCTAAATTATGTTTGAAAGTGAAAACATATTTTTTCAAGCATTATAATTGCTAAATTTTATCCACTTTAATTCCATTTGATGCCTTGATGTGTTTGTTAAGTAATTTTAGGCTTACTAGACAAGTATGAATTGAAGAAGTGGAAGGAAAGCATGCAAAATGGGAGAATTCAAGAAATGATGGATTTATAAAACTGTCAGCCCTGACCTCTCAATACTAAATTGGTCATAACTTGAGCTACAGAGGTCCAAATGAGACGGTTCCAACGACATTGGAAAGATAACGTCCCGGCCTTCGAAATGATATATAATTTGCTATAGTGGACTAAGTTAAAGTGTGCGTACGCACACAATTAGTGCGCACGCATAGGTCAGAAAACAACAAGTGTGCGGACGCACAGGTCCTGGCACGTGAGCTCATTAACTGCAAACCACTGGGGGCGGTTTCTGGGGCCCCAAAATCGAATCCAACTCATTTCTAAAGCTATTTCAAACTAAATTGAAGAGGAATGAAGGGGGAGCACTTAGGTTTATGTTTTATCATGTTGTAGGTCATTTTGTAGAGAGAGAAGCTCCCCCTTCTCTCTAGAATTAGGATTTTTATCTTTGTTCTCTCATTAATTTCCCTCTTTAATTCTTGTTTAATTGTAGTTTCATTTACATTTTCTTGTTCTATTGCCTTTACTCTCTTTGTTTCCTTTTTTAATTTCTCTTTTATGCTCATTTTAGTTGTATGAACACACTTGTCACTTTTAATTTCCTTTAATGCAATTTTGATGTTTATGTTTCTTTTCATACCCACCAAGTGTTTGATAAAATGTTTGGTTGAATTTTTACATAGTTTTTCTCACTCTAAGTTGAGAAATTGAGTGGTTTAGGTGAACTTGAGTGGTGGATGTCCATTCCACATTATGTGAGGGTTGTTAATTAACTTGGTTTCCACTAACTCTAGCCTTTCACTAAGTTAATTAGTGAGTTGGCTAAGACTTGTGGATTGAGGTTAATTATGCCCTTTTGACTTATCATCGATGTAGGGTTGACTAATTGGGATTAATTAACACACAATTACCATGTTTGTGGTCCACTTCTAGGATAGCAAGCCCTAATCACCCAATCATCACCAAGAGCTCTTTTAGTATTTAAATTCTATTTTCATTGCCTTTACTTGCCTTCATTTAATTTCTTGCATGTTAAGTTACTTTCTTACACTTTAGTTTCTTTCTCCTTGCAATCACAACCCCCTTGCTTCCGTTATAGCCAACAATTGAGCATTTCATTACAATTCCTACGGAGAACGACCCGGGAATTCAAACTCCCGGTTATTTATTTTGTATTGTGACTTATTCTTTGAATTAAACTTTGATGTTGAGAGTTAGTTGTTGATTTGGCTATACTTACAACGAGTGATTTCTATTTTGAGAAATTTTGAATCAATAACAAATTCTCGCTCATCAAGTTTTTGGCACCATTGTCGGGGAGATTGCAATGGTGTTATATCATTGGCTATTGTTAATATGTGAATATGTGAATAATTTGTTTTTGATTGATCGCTTGTTTTTGTTTGTAAATATGTCTCTTGGTTATTAACTTGTCTTAATAGGTTTTTATTTTAAAGTGCATATGTGAATAGTTAGTAATTTTGCTTTAAATTGCCTTTTTAACTTAAATTGCATGTTTAAAAATTTTTAACTAGTTTTTGGATGATTAAATTTGAATGGATTTTTATTTGTGCATATTACAAGTGCTTTGAATAGTCTATAATTTTGATTTAAAAAATATAATTTTAGATTAATTTTAAAATTAATATAAATATTTGCATTTTTTTATTAATTTCTTGTTTATATGCATTTTGTATTGTTAGGTGAATTTTTTATTTGAAAAAAAAAAGAAAAAAAAGCCCTCTATGTGTACGCACACTCTCATACACGCCTTCTATTCTCAGCATTCGCACAGCATATGCGTACGCATTGTAGCCCATTTTCCTATTCGTGTGTACGTGCGTACGCACCCACAATTCACCCTCCTCTCTTGGAAGCATATGCACGTTATGTGCGTCCGCAGCCCCCCTGTTCTTCCCTTTTCTTCTCGTTTCTTTTTCTCTGAGCCACCCAATAGCTTCTCCATTTGAACTTCCATCTTCTTCACCATCATCATCCATCCCTTTCTCAGCCTCCAGTCACCGAGCTTTCCTTTTCTCATCATCTTCTTTCCCTTGCCCAACCCTCTTCTCCTCTCTCCGCGTTGCAGAACCACAGCCTCCACCAACCATCACCGTTGGCCTCGACGAGTCTCCGCGCCCCTCTCCCTCTACCCACCTACGCCGGCAACCTCTCCGCGGCCTAACCCTCTTCTGAACCCACCACCCAGCGCCGCCGCGGCATCCAGGCCCCTTCCCTTCGTACGAATCCCTTCTCTTCTCCTTTGATTATCATCACCCTGACCTCCGCCACTACAACCGCGAGCCCAAGGGCCACCGCACCACGCTCTACAACCAGTGAGCTCGGGCTGTCGCTGCCCTGTCTGCCGCGCGTCTCTTCTCTCCTCCACCGAACCCTAGCCCTGTCTCAAACTCTTGTCTCGACCACCGCGCCCAGCCTAGGCATGGCAAAAATCCCCAGTGGGGCGGGTATCCGCGGGAATTTACCCGTCGGGGAGCAGGTATGGGGGGTAATTTTTACCTGCGGGGACGGGGACAGGGCCCTGTATAATAAATGGGATGGGGGTGGGGGTAGTGGTCCCCGCCCCGTAGAGACCCGTTAAATCCCCGTTTGTGTGAAAAGACAAAAATGCCCTGATATATATATATATATATATATATATATATATATATATATATATATATATTATATGTGAGCCACTCTCATTTGATGATTTGAACATAACCTAACCCTAGTCGTCCTACTTCAGAGAGAGACAGAAAGCGAGAACTGAGCTGAGATCTGTGAGTCTTGTCTCCACACTCCACTCCTTCTCAAACCCTTAGCCCCTCCTGCCTCCTTCCCGCTGACCGCCGACCGCCGACCGTCGCCGCCGCCTTCCACCCTCTGGTCTCTCAGCGTTGCCTCCCACCCCAGACTCAGCAACGTCGTCGTCTTTTCCTGGTCGTGGTCATCATCTTCTCCTGTTCGCGTCGCTGGTCTTCGCTGGACGCTAGTCTTCCTTCCCCTTTTCTCCATCAGGTTCAGGTAAGTTAGCCCTGGTCTTCGTTGGTCTTCCATCCCCTTCTCTAAATTTAGATTTCTGAATTAGGGTAACGAATTTGGGTGTTTTGAATTAATGAGATTCCTATTGATCTGAATTTTTGTGTTTTGAATTTCTGGATTTTTGAGTTTTGAGTTGCTGAATTTCTAATTAGGTTGCTGAATTTCTGACTATGAATTTCTGAATTTTGGTTGTGTAATTTATATTTCTGAGTTAGGTTGATATGAATTTGATTTTTGATTCTGATTAATATTTGAGTTAATGTTGAGTTAATCTAAAGTTAGGTTAATCTGATTCCGATTATGAATTTCTGGTTGTGTAATTGGTATTTCTGAGTTAATATTTTGAATTGGACTAATTTTCTGGGTCGTCCTAATTTTCAAAACTATGCCTCATAGTTTATCGGTGCCATACTGCCATGTTTGTTTCTGCATAAAAGTTTATTATGCTAAGTCCAAATGGTTTCATTCTTTTTAAAAGTCATTGCAAAACAATTTGATAAACAATATTTGCATTTTTATTCTAGTGAAGAGTTATTCCTATTTGAATATTTGATTACATTAGATATGATAGTGAGTGGTGATTACTGTCTTGGTAGTTAAGTCTGAATGAATTAGGCCAAATAAATATATAAGAGCGAGGCACATAATACAATTTAAAAGAGATTGGAGTATTGGACATTGGACTTATACAAAAAAAGTCCATCCATTCCTCTCATCAACACACACGCACACCCCAACTGAGCTTGGTGGAGAAGGTCTATATTGAAGATAGAAAAGGAAAACAAACTGAAGCTAATCAAGAAGCAACCCAAGAAATTCGTTAGAAACTATTTTATGTTTTTCTGTTCTAACAGCAGTAGTAGCTCAGTTATTATAAACTTAGAGCACTATATAAGAGTAGTTGTGTTTATTAGTTTTTTCCTCCCTGGTGTATGAGTCTAATTATGTTTTAATACACTAGTGTAAGAATATTACATATAAGAAATTGTATATACTCATTTGAATGATTACTTAATCTGCAAGAAATTGTCTTTGTTTATTCTGATTTTTCTACTATTTTTTCTTATTCATTCTTTGTGTTCTTACGTTCTTCTTTTTCAAGCTTCAATAGCTGAGATTCTTTAATTTAGTATATATATATATATATATATATATATAAAGCTTAGAAATAAGCTGAGATTCTTTTTCCTGCTTCCAGTTCCTTTATTCTTTGATCTGTTTCACTAGACTAAACAGTTTTAACTAATGTCATATTCCTATCTAAGTGTTATTTGAATAGTTTGGAGAGCTGAATTTTAATTTTTAATGTATAATTTATATTTTTTAATTAGGTTAATGAGATTTTTATTGATGATTTATATTTTAGATTAATGTGATTTTGATTCATGATTTATATTTCATTATTTATAGAATGTCTTCTTTGGATGCATTGAGTAATACTCTTGAGAAGAGTGCTCCATCGGAAGAACCTATAGGCACTAATAGGTTACAACTTATTTCACATGCTATTGAAAGGGTGAGGGATAGTGTTCATTATTGGACTGCAACACCAAAAAGAGAAGAAAAATTTAAGGAAACATGTGCGCAACTTAAAATACCCTACACAAAAAATCTTTGTCTTGATTGTAAAACTAGGTGGAATTCAACATTTTTGATGCTTGAAGTTGCAATTATGTATAGAGATGTATTTGAAAGATTGTCATTGCATGAGAGTCAATATAAATATTTTCCTAGTGAGAAGGATTGGGATATGGCGGATGAGATTTTTCAAAGATTGAGGGTATTTTTTGATGTGACTGAATTATTTTCTGGAACAACTTATCCTACATCAAATCTTTATTTTCCTAAGGTTTGTGTGATTAGGTTGGCTTTGATGGAGTGGAAAAATTGTGGAAATGAGATAATTGAAATGATGGCTACTAGTATGATAACTAAGTTTGAAAAGTATTGGGGTGTGATTAATACAGTTATGGCTATTGGGACTCTTTTGGATCCTAGGTACAAGATGTATTTATTGAATTTCTTTTTTCGTAAAATATATGGTGAGACAGAAGCATGTGTTGTAATTGGTCAAGTGAAAAGGGTAGTGCAAGATTTAGTTTTAGAATATGCAACAAAGGGAAGAGAGAGAGACCAAGCTGCTCAATTAGATATGCCACCACCACCATCAATTCCTTCAAGTTCAAAGGGGAGGAAGTTCAGTCATGAAGATTGGCAAGCTGATTTTGCTGCACATGTAAGTGAGGAATCCGCATTTATTGATACAAAGAGCGAGTTGGATTATTATCTTGAAGAGAGACCAGTACCACAAACTGAACATTATTTTTATATCTTAAATTGGTGGAAGTCAAATGAAGCGAAGTTTCCTACTTTGCAAGCTATTGCTAGAGATTTTTTGGCGATTCCTATCTCTACCGTTGCCTCTGAATCTTCATTTAGTACGGGTGGTCGATTTGTTACGCCACATCGTAGTAGGTTGCGTCCGGACACATTAGAGGCTCTAATGTGTAATCAAGATTGGCTTTGGAATGAACTTGGCACTACAACTAACATAGGAATTGAGTGCTACATAATTCATAACATTGAAGGAGATGTTGACGTAAGTAAACTATTAAATTACATATAATACACTATGTTTTTATATTATTGACTTATTGAGTTATTATATGATTTTAACTTTAAATTGTTTTCTTGTCAATGTAGGATTCAAGTAAGTCAGAATCTACCATCACTATCATTATGGGATGAAAGGAAGATTGGGATGGTGGAATTATGTTTTTATGATGTCATGAACTTTATTTTGTTGTTTATGAATATAGTTGGTTGTTTATGTAATATTTGGTTGTTTATGGATATGTTTGGATGTTTATGTTTGTTGTTATTGCTATTTAAGTCTTTAAAGACTATGGATATTATGTTTCTAATGACAATTGAAGATTATCTTTGATTTTCTCTAATTTTTTTCATTTTTTTTCAATTTTTACTTATTTTTACAAAAATCCGCGGATATCCGCAGAGACCCAGGCCCCCGGCGGATACGGGGTCCCCGTTACCCGTCATGGGGACGGGACGGGGACGGGGATAGTAATTGGGGGGCGGGTGGCATGTCCCCGCCCCCATGGGACCCGTTGCCATCCTTAGCCCAGCCTCCTCCCTTTCCCCTTTCTGTCGCCATCAAGTCCAGAGACCATAAGTCTTCCTCTTCGTGACCCCCGTCTGACACCACCCCTCTTCCATCGAGCCCAGAACTCCTCCGCGCTCAAGCCTTCCCCCTGTTTCTCTTCACTGGCTAGAACGACAGAATAGGGCAAGAGCCTTGTTCCTTTGCTGTGCCCCTCTTCAGCTGCTGCCATTGGAGCAGCTCCACTACCAGGCCAGCTGGGTTACTCCGGCCGTTCACTCACCATCATCCACCTTTTCTTCTCTTCCTGTGTTCCATTTCCTTCCTTCCAGGTTCCATTTTCTTTTCTGTTTCCTATTTCCCTTTCTATTTTTAGTTAGCTTAGGTTAATTTTTGTTGATTAAGTTAGTTAGAAATGCATGTTAGTTGATTAGGTTGTTAGAAAATCTGGCGTGGATAGTGGATTTGGGTTTGTTTTGATTAATAATGCTGTTTGGAATGTTGCTGTTTCATTGATCTCTCCCGGTGCTGAATTGATTTGTTCATGCTGCTGCATAGTCTTATTACTACTCTACTCTTGCTGAAAGCTGTTATAAACTTCAATTGTTATTGCTGCTGAGTTCCTATTTCAGTTTGAAGTTCACTGTTTGATTCAGTGATGCTTAATTGTTTGAATTCATGCTGGTTGTGATTGGTTGTTAATTTCAAACGAACAGAATGCTGTCCTGTTGTTAGTTATTACTTTTTCTTGTTGGTGGCTGGTTTTTGAAATAAACAATTCCAAGAGATAGTTGTTGCAGTGGTGATAATTTTGATAAATTTCTGAATTCAACTTGTTATTGCTGCTGGATTGTTCATTATTGCTGTTGTGAGGCCGAATCTTGGGCCATTAATTGCTGTTTTGTTGTTGGTGATGCCATGCCTTTGTACTCAATTGGTTTCTTGATGCTGCATAATGTTCTTGTTGTTTGATTCTTGCTGTTATAAATTGGATTTGAGTGCTGCAGAAGTCTCATTTCATTGTTGGATTTAGTTATAAGTAATTTCTTGAATTCATGCCACTTCTGGAATGGTTGTTGAACTCAATGATTAGAATGCTTCTTGAATCGAGTACTTTTGGTCATTGTGCTGTTTTGGTGTTGTGTTTTAAGCCATTATTTTTGTTCATTGTTCAAAGAAAGCATGCTGCTTGTTGATTTATTAGTTATGGCTTAATTATTCACTGCTGTTGTTGCTGTATGTTGGCTCATTTGATTACTTCCTATGAATTTATATATGATTTTTCTGTTTTTAATTGTCCATGAATTCATAGGAAGTCTGAATTGATTGTTTGAAATTGGGAAATAGGCCAATTTACTGCTGAAATGCTGCAGGATTTTTTTCCTAACCTTGTTTCATTAAATGGCATTGTCCTCTTGGGTGCAACAAGATTCTATTTGAAGAATTTCTATGTCAATAGAATCTTGTTGGCTAAATGGTTTTGGAAAACTCCTCAAACACTTCTTTGCAAGTTTTGGTCATGCTTCTAACTTTCTTTACTTACTTGTGATGCTAATTTATTTCTATGCATTGAGTAGTTCAAGTGATTTTTCAAAATTGACCATAAACTTGAAATTCTTTGGAAAATTTGAGCCTCTTTTGCATAAACTCCCAAGTTTGAAGGTTTTTAATCTATGTGGCTGATTTGATTCATTTTATTCATACCAAATTTACACTAAGTCACATAGATCATGAGGTTTTCCATTCTTTTTTAACTTGTGACTTTTATGCCTCATTAAATTTGGTGTTTGAATATTTCTTGATTAACTTGTTTCTCAATGTTTTGATTTTATCAACACCAAATTGCTTAAACTTATGCCACTTTACTTGTTATTGATAATTACTTGATTATGTGCTCTACACATACATGTGCATCACTTGTTTTGGCATCTTGAATTTTTAAGAAGTGAACAAAGACTTGCTTGTTTTGAAACTCTGAAAATGTTTTTGGAATTAAGGACGTTTTTGCTATGCACATAACTTTTTCTTTTCTTTTTTGTTTTCAACTAACTCTTCCTTTTTCTTTATGACTTTTGACTTTTGTTTTCTTTTTCAATTAACTTTTTCTTTTCTTTCTCCTAAGTTTTAACCTCTCTTCTCTTTTTCGGCTAACCATTTTCTTTTTACTCACATAACTTTTAACTTTCTTTTTCTTTTCAACTAACACTAACTTTTTAACTGTTTTCTTCTTTTCAACTAACTTTTGACTTTTCCTTTCTTTTTTAACTAACTTTCCTTTTAACTTTTAACTGTTTTCTTTCTCTTTGTGCATAGTAACAATGCTCCTTCCTTCTTTAATTCTTTGATAAACAAGCAAGTTTGCTTTCTTAGATTCATTTATTTGATTGGAGGTTGCTTTTGTTTACATTCAACTTGAATCTCATGCATGCTTCCATTCAAATATACATTATTTGTTCACTTCATATATATATATGCTGTTTTGTGATTCAGTTTTTTGCTTATGAGCATCTGAGGAGGAGGAGGCATGGGACAGTAGAGGTGACACAGTGACGACTTCTTCCACTCTGCATGATCGTGAGCACCGAGGACGGTGCTACAATTTAAGTGTGGGGAGGTTGTCCAACTTTAGCAGCGCATTTTGTGTGACAAGCTTCATTCCGAACACTTTTAGTTTAGTTCTTTTTATACTTTTTAGTTGTTTTGTATATATTTTATCTTTTGAAAACCTTTTTACTTAGTTTATTGTACTTTCTTAGTTTATTACACTTTTCAATTTTGCTTGTATATAACTTAGTATTATATTGTAGTAAAGCATGTTTTTGATTTC
The DNA here is from genome assembly GCF_003086295.3 of Arachis hypogaea. Taxonomy (NCBI): domain Eukaryota; kingdom Viridiplantae; phylum Streptophyta; class Magnoliopsida; order Fabales; family Fabaceae; genus Arachis; species Arachis hypogaea. Next base: position 69,312,619 of record NC_092040.1, on the reverse strand, counting down.
CTTTTTTAGCTTTTAGTTGTGATTGTGATTTGGATAATGTGATGATTGTACCTAGTTTGATTTCCTATACACTTGTTATTTTAGTTTGATTGAAATTGGGAACTAAACTTAGGATTTTTGACCTTTTTCATCCAATCACTCTATATACATATATAGAATAACTATTAGTCAATTTAATGAAATTTCCAAGAAACTTTTTATAAAGGGCATTGAAATTCAAATTGAATTAAGTTGAAATTCTTTAAAACTTGCATGATTTATAGATTGTGGAATATGATTTTTGAGTTAAAGAACATACAACTTGTGAGATTTTGAGCCTTATTGTGTGGTTATACTATTTGACCACTGTTTTTATTCTTGTGCGTGCTCTTCTCTATGAGTGCAATCTTTAGTTTGTTTAATTCTATATATCCATTGTTTAATGTATTTTTATGCATTTATGTGATTGAGGCCATTATTTCTTTATAACTCACTTTACCCAAATAGCCTACCATTTCATTCACCTTTGATTGCCACTTTGAGCCTATGAATACCCCATTTTATTCTTTATTTTGCCACATCATTAACCTTAAGCGATAAATAATGAAATGTAATTTATTTGAATCTTTGAGTAGCTTAAGTTAGTGAGTGTGTGTGATGTTTAAGTGTGGGGAAGATGTGGGAAACATAGGTTGATGAAAATATATTTTATTCTTATTGAAAAAAAATTAGAAATTTGGGTGCATACTCATGTAATATTATAGAAACCATATGCATTGATGAATTGGTATGAATTATATTCTTGAAAAAAAAAAGAAAAAAAAGAAAAAATAATGAAAAGGGGACAAAATTACCCCAATATAAAATTCAATAATAATCAATGCATATGTGATTGAATTTGAAGCATGAGTGTGTGTATTTGTAAAAGTGAGATCATGGGTAGCTAAGCTTGATATTAGAATTGTATAGGTTGTGTATGTCTTAGGTGAAAATTTAGGTTAATCAAAGATTCAAATGCAAGCTCAGCTAGCCATATATACCTCCTTACCTTTAACCTTAGCCCCATTACAACCTTGAAAAGATCTCATAATTTTTGCATATTTACATTAAATTTTTGTTGATTGGTTAGATGAATAACAAACTTTAGAAAGCATGATTAGAGAATAATTGAGTGGATTGACCCTAGACACTTGAGTGACTAGAGTGCATACACATATCCGGTGAAGGTTCAATTACTCAACTCCATATTTTCACCTATGATTATTGTTTATCTTGCAAGTTTGGTTAAATTCTTTTATATGACTCAATTCAATTATGAATGTGATTTGGTTATGATTGCTTTAGCCCTTGATTTTGTATGGATGCTTTCTTGGAAATTGATTTACTTGGACTAATTAAATATATATAGATAGTTAGATAGTATAGTTACATATACATAGGTAGATTGCATATAGTTAGTAACATTGAATAATTGTTGATTTCCCTTCTTGTCTTCCTTTGGTATAGCATGAGGACATGCTATTGTTTAAGTGTGGGGATGTGAGGAATCTACATTTCATGGTATTTTTTTGCTTTAATTAGGTAAATTTCATTGATTTTTCTTGCATTTATTTATTGAATAGCATAGTTTCATAATTTCTCCTTAAATTGTGCTTGAAAGTGAAAACATGTTTTTTTTAAGCTTTATAATTGCTAAATTTTATCCACTTTAATTCTATTTGAAACTTTGATGTGTTTGTTGAGTAATTTCAGGCTTACTAGGCAAGTATGAATTGAAGAAGCGGAAGGAAAGCATGCAAAATGAGAGAATTCAAGAAATGAAGAATTTGTAAAGCTGTCAACCCTGACCTCTCGGTACTAAATTGGTCATAACTTGAGCTACAGAGATCCAAATGAGATGGTTTTAGCAGCATTTTAAAGCTAACCTCCGGGGCTTCGAAATGATATATAATTTGCTATAGTGGACTAAGTTGAAGTGTGCATACGCACACAATTAATGCGCACGCATAGGTTAGAAAATAGCAAGTGTGCAGACGCACACATCTGTGCGTCCGCACAGGTCCTGGCACGTGAGATCATTAACTGCAAACCACTGGGGGCGATTTCTGGGGCCCCAAAACCCAATCCAACTCATTTCTGAAGCTATTTTAAACCAAATTGAAGAGGAATGAAGGGGGAGCACTTAGGTTTAGGTTTTATCATGTTGTAGGTCATTTTCTAGAGAGAAAAGCTCTCCCGTCTCTCTAGAATTAGGATTTTTATCTTTGTTCTCTCATTAATTTCTCTCTTTAATTCTTGTTTAATTGTAGTTTTATTTACATTTTCTTGTTCTATTGCCTTTACTCTCTTTGTTTCCTTTTTTAATTTCTCTTTTATGCTCATTTTAGTTGTATGAACACACTTGTCACTTTTAATTTCCTTTAATGCAATTTTGATGTTTATGTTTCTTTATTGCCTTATTGAGTTGCTATCTTTATTTTCCTTGCCTGTAGCATTTATTATTTCTTGTCATTTACCACGCTTTCTTTTCATACCCACCAAATGTTTGATAAAATGCTTGGTTGCGTTTTTACATAGTTTTTCTCACTCTTGGTTGAGAAATTGAGTGGTTTGGGGAACTTGAGTGGTGGATGTCTATTCCACATTGTGTGATGGTTGTTAATTAACTTGGTTTTCATTAACGCTAGCCTTTCACTAAGTTAATTAGTGAGTTAGCTAGGACTTGTGGATTGAGGTTAATTATGCCCTTTTGACTTATCCTCGATGTAGGGTTGACTAATTGGGATTAATTCACACACAATTACTATGTTTGTGGTCCACTACTAGGATAGCAAGCCCTAATCACCAAATCCTCACCAAGAGCTCTTTTAGTATTTAAATTCTATATTTATTGCCTTTACTTGCCTTCATTTAATCTCTTGTATGTTAAGTTACTTTCTTGCACTTTAGTTTCTTGCTCCTTGCAATCACAACCCCCTTGCTTCCCTCATAGCCAACAATTGAGCATTTCATTGCAATTCCTAGGAAGAACGAGTGGAGAATTCAAACTCCCGGTTATTTGTTTTGTATTGTGACTTATTCTTTGAATTAAACTTTGATGTTGATATTTAGTTGTTGATTTGGCTATACTAACAAGGAATGATTTTTATTTTGAGAAATTCCGAATCAATAACAAATTCTCGCTCATCAATAATTCATTCTTTTTTATGGTTCTTACTTCAATATTATTTTAATATTGTATTATATTATTTGATTTGTAATAAAAATAATAACAAAATAACTAGTCTTGAGATTTTTAAAAGATAAATATTATCAAAGGTAAAATTGATCTTTTAAAATACTAAATAATAATTTATAAATTATAATTAATTTTATATAATTTTGAAAAATAAGTTTTTTGAAAAAAAATCAATTTTTAGATAAAAAAGAATTTGGTTATCTAAATAAAAATAGATTTTTATGTGCAAAAGTTAATTTTTTTCATATAAAGATGGATTTTTTTTCAAAATTGATTTTGTATTTAAAGTTAATTTAACTTATTAACCTAAACGAAATTTTTTATTAATCAAATTTAGATTTATTTTTTTTATTAATATTAACCATATGTGTTCCTACATATTAATAATAAATTTAAAAATAAAATAATTATATTTATAAATTTTATTTTAATATAAATATTATTATATAATTTTTTATTAAAATTTTTTGTCCCTTCAAATATTTTTTTTCAAGTTCTCTTTTCATTTTCTATTAAATTAGTTTGTACTTGATGTAGAAAATTTGTAGGGGTGTGCATGGCCCGATCTGACCTGAAGAGCTGGCCCGGCTCTGAACACTTTAAGGGCTATTTTGGTGTGATTTTACTGGGTCTAGGGCCGGGTAAAGGTCTCGAAAATAGACCCGGTCATTATTTCGGGTCGGGTCCGAGCTATGGTTCAGGTCACCCGAAGTCGGTCCGGTGGCCCGGTCATCATACACAATTAATATTTTCTGTTATTAGTGATGGATGATAGCTATTCTTATGTGAATTTAAGTATTGTAAATTTTAATATTGTGTTATTAGTTATTATAAGATTATAAATTAATGTTTTATGTTTAAAATGCATAAGATTTTAGACTAATACATAATATTGTATTATTTGTATTGAATTAAATATTTGGTGTTATTAGACAATATTAGTATTGATTATGATTATGCTTTAATTTTAGAGAAGAGTTGGTTATTGTTATATTTTTCTAAGTGAATTTTACCTTGTCAAATAATGGTTAGAGTTTTGGAAATTTGAATATTTTCACATGCTAGCTTATAAGAAGTTATCAAGGTAATGTAATGTTAATGGCCCGGTTTTCACCTGGTTTTTACCTGGTATAATCGTGGCCCGAAAGTGTATAGATTTCATCGGGTCTAGAGTCAGGTTCGGGTCACATTAAACCCGGTTTCACCCGATCCATGTACACCCTTAAAAATTTGGAATCACATGACTATTTTAGTCATTTCATATAATATTTTAGTCTTGTCCATGTGTATCCAAACATAATATTATACATTACATTAGTATTTTATACATCGTATTCAAACACAATACATATTGTGTACTCAAGAATTCGTTATGTGCATGAGCATTGAGCAACTTATACGTAGATAAAGAGAACAGCTCAGAAAAGAAGAGAGGATAAACGAGAATTGAGGAAGGGATGAAGAGAGAATAACAAAATGTAGAAGAGAGAATGAGCAATACCAATCATTAGCCTTCTAATCATAACCGTGTAGCCTCCTACTTACTGTTCTGTTCCTCATGCTCCTTCTTGCACCCTGAAATAATGGGCCTGCTGCCACGTGTTCATGGGTCTCAAAAAACTTTTCCTCTCTTGTTAATTCATCCTTGGCAGCCGAATTCTCATTAACCTCACTTGCTGCATTTTTGTTTCTTACAGCAAGCCATGGAAAGAATAAAAAAGAATGAGGAATCAACGTATGTTGTACAGAAGAATACTTGAGAGTAAATAAAATTTATTATTTTTTATTAGTAGTTAATTAATAATATTTAAAAATATAAATTAAAAATACGTTGTTAGATTGTTAGACTAATATAATTGAGATAATAACTAAAAATATTAGCTAAAGATAATAACTTCTACTTCTTAGTTGTTAGATTAAAAAAATTAAGATGATGATTAAAAATATTAGCTAAAGATAATAAAAGATGTATTATGTATATCTATTCATGTATCCATTATATATCAATGGTATAATAAGGCATAGCGAAGCATGTATTTTAATATTTACACTCTTTTCGAATATTAATTACTTGTCTCATTATTCGATCCATTATTCACAAATTGAATAAGGTCGAGTTAGATTAAATTATCCTATATATATATAAAGAACTTTTTTTCCTGATGATAATATGAAAATTGATTCTTTTTTTTATTTTGTTGAAACTTGGTATAATCAGTATATAAAATCAATCCATAACAACAATAGCAGAGTTATTTTAATGATTAAATTTGATGAATTTTAAGAACACTCTGGCTCACTTTTACATAAGAAATGCAAAAATTCTATTGGATCCATAAAACAAATAACTCGACCTAATAACTCATTACCCGAGAGACATGATATACTGAATATAGTAAAGCTAAAATTAAAATCACAGAAAGCTTATATTAGAGAGATAGAATTCATTCGTACATGTGCTTTCTGCATAAGCATATGGCAAAATCATTTGATAATTGATAAATTAGTTAATTAGTGCGCATGATCTCTCTGCATAGCGCTTTGCGGATTCGGCAATCCACAATCATCCAAGTCTTGTGATGCATTTTATTTTGTGTCTCAAGGAAACCCTAATTGCATATAGCTGCTTAGCTGCCTCACAATGGTACTTAAGCTTATCATGTAATTAATTTTATACTTGGCCAAGCTTTTATGGCTTTAATTAATTATTTTAATTTCTATGCAGAGTGTAAAAAGTATGAGTTTAGTTATTTAAAAGAAATTTTGATACCATTGTTCAATAAGATTATACTAGTGACTAACAACTAAGTCAAATTAACATCTTATTAAAGGTTTATATAACATTATTTACCTTACCAATACATACAAATTAAATCTAAAATTCATACTTTCATTAAATAATATATTACAATATTTTCTATCAGTTTTTCTTTTTACAAAATATAAATAAGCTGCTTAATTTCGCACAAGAATTAAAAAAAAGCCACTTGAACTGCAGCCTATTAACATTTATTTTATGTTAATAGTACATATTTGTTAATAATGTGTTAATAAACTATTAAATGTGAAAAAAAAAATCTTTATCAATAATTACTTTTCGCTTTAGACAAATTTAAACTTGTTAGAGCCAATAGCATACAGGTGGTAGCGATCTAAAATAATATTAATTACACATTATGTATATACAGATAGCTCAAGACATAAATATAATATGTGTTCATATTCTAATCCAATAATTGAGAGCTAGGCTCCACAACACATAAAGACCGACAATTAAAGGTGGATTTCATTATAAATTCTACTTCTTTAAGAAGGATGGATAACGTCATAAAAGTTCAGTTTTATTTTACTTAACAATTAACTGCCTCCTTAAATCTCTCTTATTATTTCAATTTCATCTAAAAGGTAAATTCTAACAGACTCTCAAGATAAGGGAAATACTTATCCATCAGAAATGATGGAACTACTCCAATAAAAGTGGTTATCAAATTCTACTATAAATACACTGACGTCTTTTAGGTATAAGACATATTCTAATCTACTAAAAATTTGTCTAAAACTCTTGCAAATTTAAGTATTGGGATCTCTTACAGGTACTATTCTCCACCTCCTCATGAAGAACTCAAACAGGTGACATCTCGACACCAAAGAGATCGAACGCTACTGTATCAAGAGACCTAGATTTCGCGCTCAGACTCAAATTAACGTTTTAGGTAAAGGTGAAAACAACATGTAACAATGTATAAAAAATGGTTCAAACACAGATCCAAGAATAGTGAAACAAAAAACAAAGCAAAACAAGGGAAGCTTGTAATGGAAAGAAAGCTAACTAAGAATTGTATTGAAAAATCTGATTTACAATATTATGAGTATTCAGGCCTATATATTTATGGCATTTTACACTGTCATTCATCAAAATGTAAAAAATTAATAGTCAAATATCAATTAATAAAAATTTAATAATATTTTTAATCTAATATATACAACTATAATATAAAATAATAAATGTACATAAAAAAGTTAAACAGATAAATTATCATTATAAAAAATAGAACATTTATAACACAAATTTTATATTAAATTTAAAATTATTAAAAAAAAAATTTATAAAAAAAATTAGTGGTTATTACAGAATAACAATAATTTGTAACAACAATATAATTTATTACAAAATGTTATGATATTTTATAATAATTAAATTTTTTTGTTATAAATTATGTTGCTTTTTGTAATAAATCAATATTTTGTTATAAAATTTTATAATATTTTATAACTTATAACAAAAGATGAAGTTATTGTAAAAGTTTAAAATATATTATAACAAAATATTCATTTGTTTCAGAAGTTTTAATTGTTTCAAAATTTTTATGTAACTAAAAAATATTTTATTTCAAAATGTTAACACTTTTGTGTTGGAAGGAAAAATATTTTTTACAAATTTTTTTTATGATAATTTTAATTTGTTCCAAAATTCTAGTTTTTCTAAAATATTGTGTGTGTTAATTAAATAATTTTTTTTGAAAAATAAAAAATTAGATTATAAATTTAAAAAATGTTAAAAATTATTTTAGAAATTTTTACTAAAAAATTGTCGTGCTGTTAACCTCTCTTTCACTTTGCATTCACTTTAGAAATTTTCTTTATTAAAGATAACTAAATCAAATTTATGATAATTTAAATTTAACTTAATTAACATTTTTATATAATTTTTATAATATTGAGTATTTTACAAATTTAAAATTAAAAAATTTAATAATTAAAAATGAGAATTAGATAAATTAATTTGAATAATAGATTGAACGTTTAATTTTATGAATAAAGAAAATTAATGAAATTATTTTTAATTTTAAATTAAAATATTTTTAAAACTAATTAGTAAATTAAAATATATAGATTTATATGATTTTAAACTATTTTTGTTATATCACATATATTTAATCTTAAATAGTTGAATATTTATCTTATCTCTTAATTTTATGAAAATTCCTAAATTACTTTTCAAATCTGTTGTACATACAAGTCTTTTTGGCATACAATTTTAAACAAGTTGGTCCAAACCCAACAAAAACAACCCTCACATTAACGTGCGAGTAGACATGCGCTCGATCAACCGTTCAATAGCGCGCTATTATGGAAAACGCTTCTTCTTCTTCCTCGGTCAAAACCCCAACCCTGAAGATTCAAACAACGCTCGAAATCTCTTAAAAAAAACTGTCAAAATAGTCGCGAAAACTCAAGAAAATCTACAGCAGAAGTTCAAAATATCCATCAAGAAACATAGAAACAAAAGACGAAAGATTATTCAAGGTACTATTCACTAATCGTCCAGTTTTTTCACTTTTCTCTTTCTCATTTCGATCGCGAAATACTAGAGAGTCATATTTCTATTTATTTAGTAGATTCATTATGTGTTCTTGCTTTAAATTAAAGTACACATTATTGTTCTCATCATATTGTTCAAAGAGTGATAACTATTTTGCATACTATTTTCGGTATAGTTTAACGTATATTTTCATGTGTTTGAGGAATTTAAATGTGTTGTTGTGCATGTTTGAATGTTTCGAACTGAGTTTGTCTGTAAGAACTGAGTTTCTATAACTAGAAACTTTTGCTGTATTTTGAGTGAATTCGCGTGTAATTGGTACTGTTGTCCTATCCTTGTTGTAACTAGAAACAAAATATTGTTCTTGTGCTTCTGGTGTCATTTTATGCATGTTTGATTAAGTTGAATATCATTTTCAACTCATTATTTCATGTAATCAAAAAATAATAGAGGTGTATATGGATTGTATATTTGTATTTCAGTGTATTTCAAGTGAATTCACATGTAATTGGTGCTATTGTCCTATTCTCGTTGTAACTAAAAATAGAATATTATTTTTGTGCTTCTAGTGTCATTTTATGCATGTTTGATTGAGTTGAATATCATTTTGAACTCATATAATTTTATGTAATCAAAAAATAATAGAGGTGTATATAACTCGTATTTCGGTATATATTAGGTGAATTGAGGTGCATTCTGTGCTGTTGTTATCTATTACTGTTATTTTTTATTCGTTATAGAAAAATGACAAGCAAGAACCCTGCACCAAAATATAATGTAAGCACATATATCTTAGACAAATTTAATTTTTTAATTTCTTGTACAAATATAGTTTATTTAGATGATTCTCATTTGTGTACAGAAAATTCAGATGCTTTAGAAGACTCCTTTATGATAAATTCGAAAACATGGGTCATAAAAAGAAAGTCATTGTCCGTGAATTAGAATTTAGTGGTTTAATGCACATCCTTCCAATGAATGTGCTGCATAAGCTTTTAAAAGAGTTGGCATATTCCTGATGAAGCCATATTTGCTGGTAAATTTTGACTTGAATTGGGTGGATTTCATTACATAAACTCACATTTATACACTTGAAAAGCATAATTTTGTGATTTCTCTCTAAATTGCAGGTAAGTGTGAAAACATGCTATTTTGTGCTTAATTTGCTTAATTTAATTCCATTTTTATTTCATTCGATGCCGTGATATATTTTGTTGAGTGATTTTAGGTCAATTAGGTAAGAATGGCTTGGAAAAAGTGGAACGAAAGCATGCAAAATGGGAGAACACAAGAAGAAACAAGGGAGGTACACACAATGAAGTGTGCGTACATACAACATTCTGTGCGTACGCACAAGGTGGAATTTAGCAAGTGTGCGTACGCACACAACCCTGTACATACGCACAAGTCTGGGTGCATAACTTCATTAAAAAGTCACGTGGCTCGCGATTTGGGGGGCCTTGTGGCCCAATTTCAGATGCCCAGAAGCTGAATGGAAGCTCTTTCAAGGGGGGAAACATTCCAAGACAACAAACAATCAATTTCATTTAGTTTTTAGCATGTTTTCAGTGAGATTTCTAGAGAGAGAGGCTTTCTCCTCTCTCTAGAAGTTAGGGTTTTAGATTTAGGTTTCTTCTTAGTTTAGAATTTGATTCTTGCTTTCATTTAGTTTTATTTACAATACCTTGTTAAAGCTTCACAGTTCTTGTAGTTTTCTTTTATTGTTACTCTTTTTGTTTTGATACTCTTTATGCTAATATACTCTTTATGTTAATGCACATTTGTTAATTTGAATTTTTTTTTTAATATTTCTTGATGTTTATTTGAGTGATTGTTGTTATTTCCTTGCAGTTGGTAGCTTTAGATTTTGTTCTTTCTTGCAATTCTGCCATGCTTTCCTTTTATGCATATTAGGTGCTTGATAAAATGCCTCTTTCAATTTTAGTGTAGAATTTTGTATTCTTGGCTTGGGTTGAGTAATTAGAGACTCTTGAATTGTCAAATTCTTTTGTTGATTGATGATTGAGGATTGCTAGTTGGCTTGAATTCTACTAAAGCTAATCTTTGATTAGGACTTGTGGACTAGAGTTAATTTGCTCACTTGACTTTTCTTCAATTGTTAGAGGATAAATAAGTGAGAGCAAAAGACAATTACCATCACAATGGAGGATGGTAACGAGGATAGAAATTTCAATTCTCATTCCTTGCCAAGACGTTTCTTAGTTGTAGCTTTACTTTCTTGTTATTTACTTTATTGTTCATCATATCAAAAACACCCAAAATATCTCATAACCAATAATATGTACACTTTCCTGTAATTCCTTGAGAGACGACTCGAGGCTTAAATACTCTCAGTTTTTATTGGTTTGACTAAAGTGACAAACAAATTAAACATTGATTGAGGGTTGATTGTCGATTTGGATCTCTACTTCAACATAATTATTTTGTGAAATTCCTAATCGACGATTTTCCTCTATTAAGTTTTTGGCGCTGTTGCCGGAGAAGTTGCAACAATGTTATGTTTCTGGCTAGTGTGAATATGTTTATATGTGAATAGCTACTCTTTTCTTGATTGTTTGCTAGTCTAGTTCTTAGTTAGGATGTATAGTTGGTAGTAATTGGTAGTTACTTTACTCTAGTATATCTTGTTGTAATGAGCTCTATGTTTCTTCTCTTGAATGACACGTTCATTTTCAGATCTGAGCTTAGCCTCTTTTGATCCCGAAATTGAAAGAACTTTATTACATATTAGGTAAGCTCAGCCTCGGTTAGCCTTTGAGGGTGGTGAAACGGCTTCTGCCAAATCACCAACCTTATCCGAGGTTGAATCTGAAACATCATTTGAAGGAGAAACTATTTATTCATCTATTGACTCCATTAACGTCTCTTCTATTAACTTAGGCACCGACACCATGGCTGCCCCAAGAAGAATTTCTCTCAAAAAGGTGAGTGCATCGGACTTCACTCTCCAACCACTTCAAGTGCATTATCCGGACTTGGACACTAATTTTGAGCTAAAGATCGGCTTGATCAATCTACTTCCTAAGTTCGCTCAAGACCTCATCAAACACCTCAAGGATTTTCAAGGTGGATTCTCCACTACTAAGAGGTATGGCTCGGAAGAAGTTGCTCTTTGGGTGTTTGCCTTCCCATTTCCTTTTGAAGGAAGGGAAAGAAAGTTGTTCTATACCCAACCGGATAAGGTTGTCACCAATTAGGATTTGCTTCGGAGAGAATTCTTAGATAAATTCTTCCCATCGGAGGTAACCGATAGGTTAAGGAAGGAGATCTCATGCATCATACAAGGTGAAGCGAAAACTCTTCATGAGTATTGGTAGCATTTTAAGAAGCTCTTTCATTCATGTCCTCATCATAGGATAGACGACTTGGTGTTGATTAGTTACTTTTGTCAAAGCCTCAAGTCTCAAGACAAAATTCTCTTGCATGCTTCAAGCAATGGCTCTTTAGTGAAGTATAAAATGACAGAAGAGGCTTGGCAACTTATTACCGATATAGCCGAATCTACCCAACATGCAAGGCAAAGGAACAATCATCCAAAGACCATCATAGAGGTCTCTTCTAATGAATCAGCCCTCACCAAGACCTTAGGGGAGATGACCACCATTCTCAAACAAATTCATCAAAACCAACAACAACCTCCTCCACCACAACAACAATACCAACCGGTAGCCTCACAAAGAGTATGTGGAATTTGTGCTTGTAACTCTCATTATACCGATGAATGTCCACAACTCTAAGGGGACAATACCTTGGCGGCCACCAATCCATACTTCAACCTTTCAAGTCAAAACCCTTATCAACAAAGGGGTAATTATAACCAAGGGTGGCGAAACCAAGGTTGGCAAGAGAACTCAAACCAAGGGTGGAGAGACAAATATAACCAAGGATGCAGAGATGGTGCAAGTCAAAGGTGGCACAACAACCATCAACAATACCGCAACCCACCAAACCCTCAATTCCAACAACAATCTCAAGGCTAACGCTACCAACCTCCTCATCAAAGACAAGCTCAAGTGCCTCAAATTACCCAACCACAAGTTTCTCAAATCACCTACCCTTCTTCTTCCTCCAATCAAGCTCCCGTGGATGATACCCTTCGCATTCTTCTTCAAGAGCAAAGGAATTTTCAAAAGTGACAAGATTCATACATGGCCACTTTGACCGAAGCCATATCCCACTTAGCCCTACCTTCCAATAATACTCAACCTCCAAGATAAAGTGTGATTCTCTCTCAACCATTACCTAATGATGAGCAGATATTTTATACGCTTTTTGGCATCATTTTCATATAGTTTTAGTATGCTTTTATTTAGTTTTTATTATACTTTTATAGGTTTTAGTGTTAAAATTACATTTTTGGATTCTACTATGAGTTTTTGTATTTTTGTACAATTTCAGGTATTTTCTGGCAAAAATTGAGGAGCTGGAGCAGAAGTCTGATTCAGAGATAGAGAAAGCACTGCAGATGCTGTCCGGATCTGACCTACCTACATTCGAAAGATCTTTTCTAGAGTTACAAAAGTCCAAATAGAGCGCTCGCCGCGGCTATGGAAGGATGACTTCTAGATCTTTCCAGCAATATATAATAGTTTATACTTTGCTTCGGATTAGAAGGCCCAAAACTGGCGTCCAACACGAGCTTCCTGCCCCCTTCCTAGCGTCTAGCACCCAAAAGCAGAGACCAGTGTCCAAACGCCCAATGAGGACACCCTAGCTTGCGTTCCACGCCCAAGAGACCTCCTAGCACATGGATCTCATCAAATCTCAGCTCAAACACTCACCAAGTGGGCCTCAAAAGTAGATTTTAGCACTAAATATACTGTTTTACCCTTACTAGTCATCTGTTTAGTATTTAAGTGTTATTTTTACATAAACAAAGGGAACTTTATGCTATTTTCAAATTCACCATTGTATTCTACCTTCAGTATGAGTTTCTAAACCTTCTAGGTTGAGGGGAGGAGCCCTGCTGAGTCCCTTAAATTAAGAAAAGTACTATTGTTTCTCTTAGAATTAATCAAACATGGATCGAAGAGAAACATTAGTACTTTTATTAATTCATGGGGCTCAGCAAGGCTCTGCCCCTCAACCTAGGAGGTTTAGAAACTCATACTGAAGGTAGAATACAATGAAGAATTCAAAAATAGCATAAAGTTCCCTTTGTTTATGTAAAAGTAAAACTTAAATAATAAACAGATGACTAGTAAGGGTAAAATAGTCTATTTAGTGCTAAAATCCACTTCTGGGGCCCACTTTGTGAGTATTTGGGTTGAGCTTTGATGAGATCCACGTGCTATAAGGTCTCTTGGGCATAGAACGCAAGCTAGGGGGTCCTCATTGGGCGTTTGGACGCTGGTCTCTGCTTTTGGGCGCTGGACGCTAGGAAGGGGGTAGGAAGCTGGCGTTGGACGCTAGTTTTGGGCCTTCTAATCCGAAGCAAACTATGGACTATTAAATATTACTGGAAAGCTTTGAAAGTCAGGTTTCCATAGCCATTGAGAGCGCTCCATTTTGACTTCTGTAGCTCCAAAAATGCTTTTCCGAATGTAGGTAGATCAAATCCGAACAACATCTGTAGTGCTTTCTCTGTCTCTGAATCAGACCTCTGCTTCAGCTCCTTAATTTCAGCCAAAAAATATTGTTCAAAAACACAAAAACTTATAGTAGAATCCAAAAATGTGATTTTAACACTAAAACCTATAAAAAATATAATAAAAACTAAATAAAAACATACTAAAACTATATCGAAATTATGTCAAAAAGCGTATACAATATCCGCTCATCACAACACCAAACTTAAACCGTTGCTTGTCCCCAAGCAACTAAAAACATAGTAGGATAAACAAAATTAAGATACAGTGAATCTCTAAGTTTCAAACGAAGCTTATTTATAATTAGATGAGCGGGACTAAGTAGCTTTTTGCTTCTGAATAGTCTTGGCATTTCACTATCCATTGAAACTCAGAGGTGTTGGCATCCTTAGGAACTTAGAATCCAGATGATATTATTGACTTTCCTAGTTAAGCTTATTTTGACTCTTGAACACAGCTTTTTGAGTCTTGGCCGTGACCCTAAGCACTCTATTTTACAGTATTACCACCCAATACATTCATGCCACAGACACTTTAACTGTATGCACCTTTTCAGATTGTGACTCAGCTTTGCTAGAGTCCCCAGATAGATGTGTTCAGAGTTCTTAAGCACACTCTTTTTGCTTTGGACCACGACTTTAACCGGTCAGTCTCAAACTTTTCACTTCACACCTTCACGCAACAAGCACATGGTTAGGGACAGCTTGGTTTAGCCGCTTAGGACAGGATTTTATTCCTTTGGGCCATCCTAACCACTGATGCTCAAAGCCTTGGGCCCATTTACCCTTGCCTTTTCGGTTAAAGGGTTACTGGCTTTTTGCTATTGCCTTTTGGTTTAAAGAGCTTTTGGGTTTTTCTGCTTGCTTATTCATTTTTCTTTTTATTTTTCGCCCATTTTTTATATATATATATATTTTCACATGTGATGAGCGGATAATTTATATGCTTTTGGCATTATTTTTAGGTAGTTTTTAGTAGGATCTAGCTACTTTTAGGGATTTTTTCATTAGTTTTTATGCAAAATTCACATTTCTGGACTTTACTATGAGTTTGTGTGTTTTTCTGTGATTTCAGGTACTTTCTAGCTGAAATTGAGAGACCTGAGCAAAAATCTGATAGGAGGCCGACAAAGGACTGCTGATGCTGTTGCATTCTGACCTCCCTGCACTTGAGATGGATTTTCTGGAGCTACAGAACTCCAAATGGCGTGCTCTCAATTGCGTTGGAAAGTAGATGATGAGCGCATAATTTATACGCATTTTGGCATTGTTTTTAGGTAGTTTTTAGTAGGATCTAGTTACTTTTAGGGATGTTTTCATTAGTTTTTATGCTAAATTCACATTTCTGGACTTTACTATGAGTTTGTGTATTTTTCTGTAATTTCAGGTATTTTCTGGCTGAAATTGAGGGACCTGAGCAAAACTCTGATAAGGAGGCTGACAAAGGACTGCTGATGCTGTTGGATTCTGACCTCCTTGCACTCAAAATGGATTTTTTGGAGCTACAGAATTCCAAATGGCGCGCTCTCAATGGCGTTGGAAAGTAGACATCCAGAGCTTTCCTGCAATATATACTAGTCCATACTTTATTTGATATTAGATGACGTAAACCGGCGCTCAATGCCAGTTTCATGCTGCATTCTGGAGTCAAATGCCAGAAACACGTCACGAACCAGAGTTGAATGGCAAAAACACGTTACAACTTGGCATTCAACTCCAAAAGAAGCCTCTGCACGTGTAAAGCTCAAGGTCAGCCCAAGCACACACTAAGTGGGCCCCAGAAGTGGATTTCTGCATCAATTACTTACTTCTGTAAACCCTTGTAGCTAGTCTAGTATAAATAGGACATTTTACTATTGTATTTGACATCTTGGTTCCATATCTGGATTTTTTACATCTTGGTTTTCATTTTGGGGGCTGGCCATTCGGCCATGCATGAACCTTGATCACTTATGTACTTTCAACGGTGGAGTTTCTACACACCATAGATTAAGGGTGTGGAGCTCTGCTGTACCTCATGTTTTAATGCAATTACTACTATTTTCTATTCAATTCAATTTATTCCTACTCTAAGATACCATTCGTACTTTAACCTGATGGATGTGATGATCCGTGACACTCATCATAATCCATCCTTATGAACGCGTGCCTGACAACCACCTCAGTTCTACAAGCGAGAGCTAGAGTGTGTATATCTTCGATTCCTGATGCACGACGCATGGTTGCCCTCGCCTGACAACCGAGCCTTTCATTCTGTGAGATCAGAGTCTTCGTGGTACAAGCTAGAATTGATGGCGGCATTCATGAGAATCCGGAAAGTTTAAACCTTGTCTGTGGTATTTCGAGTAGGATTCTGGGATTGAATGACTGTGACGAGCTTCAAACTCGCAATTGTTGGGCGTGATGACAAACGCAAAAGAATCAATGGATTCTATTCCGACATGATCGAGAACCGACAGATGATTAGCCGTGCCATGACAGAGCATTTGGACCTTTTTCACTGAGAGGATGTGATGTAGTCATTGACAACGGTGATACCCTACATACAGCTTGCCATGGAAAGGAATAAGAAGGATTGAAAGAAAGCAGTAGGAAAGCAGAGATTCAATAGGAACAAGCATCTCTATGCACTTATTTGAAATTTTCACCAATGATCTACATAAGTTTTTCTATCTTTATTTTCTGTTTATTTATTATCATTATTCGAAAACTCTATCACCATTTATTATCTGCCTGACTGAGATTTAAAAGATGACCATAGCTTGCTTCATACCAACAATCTCTGTGGGATCGACCCTTACTCACGTAAGGTTTATTACTTGGACGACCCAGTACACTTGCTGGTTAGTGATGCGAAGTTGTGAAGAAATTACTCTGGTTATAAATGCGCATGCCAAATTGAGTGCCATTGTTAGAGATCACAATTTTGTGCACCAAGTTTTTGGCGCCGTTGCCGGGGATTGTTCGAGTTTGGACAACTAATGGTTCATCTTGTTGCTCAGATTAGGTAATTTTCTTTTTATTTTCTTTTCAAAATGTTTTCAAAAAAATTACATATTTTTCAAAATATTTTTCAAAATGTTCTCACTTGTTGTCGAAAATTTTTCAAAATTTTTAAGAATGAATTCTAGAGTTTCATGAAGCATGTTGAAATCTGGCAGGCTGTAAAGCCATGTCTAATTCTTTTGGACTGAGGCTTCCAAACCATCAGCATAGAGGCAAGTTAATTGAAATATCAGCTGTTGTATACCTGATTTATATCCTAAAGCTGGCTGGCTATTAAGCCATGTCCAACCCTTGGATTGGAGCTTTAGGCAAACATTGAAAGATTCTTGGAATTCTTATTAAAAATTTTGAATTTCTTATTTTCTTTTTCCTATATATTTTCGAAAAAAATAAAATAAAATACAAAAAAATTAATAAAATCATAAAAACCAAAAATATTTTGTGTTTCTTGTTTGAGTCTAGAGTCAAGTCACAAGTTTGGTGTCAATTGCATGTTTTAATTTTTTTTTAAAATAATTTCCGAAAATTGCATGCATGCATAGTGTTCTTCATGATCTTCAAGTTGTTCTTGATGAATTTTCTTGTTTGATCTTCATAATTTCTTGTTTTGTGTTGTATGGTGTTTTTCATATGCATTCTTGCATTCATAGTGTCTAAACATGAAAAATTTCTAAGTTTGGTGTCTTGCATATTTTCTTTTGTTGAAAATTTTTCAAAAATAAGTTCTTGATGTTCATCATGATCTCCAAATTGTTCTTGGTGTTCATCTTGACATTCATAGTGTTCTTGCATGCATCGTGTGTTTTGATCTAAAATTTCCATGCATTGAGTCTTTTTGTTGTTTTTCTCTCTCATCATTAAAATTCAACAATCAAAAAAATATCTTTTCCTTATTTCTCTCAAAATTTCGAAAATTTGAGTTGACATAGTCAAAAATTTTTGAAACTTAGCTATTTCTTATAAGTCAAGTCAAATTTTCAATTTTCAAAATCTTATATTTTCAAATCTTTTTCAAAAATCAATTCTTTTTCATTTTTCTTACTATTTTTCGAAAATTTTTAATTTGAATTTTAAAATCTTTTTCTTATCTTTAATTCATAATTTTCAAAGGCTTTACTAACAATTAATGTGATTGATTAAAAAATTTGAAGTTTGTTACTTTCTTGTTAAGAAAGGTTCAATCTTTAAATTCTAGAATCTTATCTTTTAGTTTCTTGTTAGTCAAGTAATTAATTTTAATTTCAAAAATTAAATCTTTTTCAAAATATCTTTTTTCAATCATATCTTTTAAAGTTATCTTTTTTTTTAAATTTTATCTTTTTCAAAAATTTGATTTCAAAATATCTTTTCTTATCTTCTTATCTTTTCAAAATTGATTTTCAAATCTTTTTCAACTAATTAATTAACTTTTGTTATTTTTTTATCTTTTTTAAAACCACCTAACTAATTTTCCCTCTCAATTTTTCGTAAATATCTCACCCCTTTTTCAAAATTCTTTTTAATTAACTAATTGTTTTAAATTTTTAATTTCAATTTTAATTCTTCCTTTAATTTTGAAAATCACTAACCCTTTTTCAAAATTAATTTTTGAACGCTCTCCCCCTCATCTTCTTCTATTTATGTATTTATTTACTAACACTTCTCTTCATCTCAAGAATCTGAACCTATCCTCACCCTTGTGTTTGGATTCTTACCTTTTCCTTCCTCTATTCCCTTCTTCTTCTACTAACATAAAGGAATCTATATACTTTGACATAGAAGATTCCTCTTCTTCTTCTGTTCTCTTCTCTTTCATATGAGCAGGAACAAGGAGAAAGGCATTCTTGTTGAAGCTGACCCTGAACTTGAAAGGACTCTGAAGAGGAAACTAAGAGAAGCTAAATTACAACACTCCAGAGACAACCTTACTGAAATTTTTGAACAAGAAAAGTATATGGCAGCCGAACCTAACAACAATAATGCAAGGAGGATGCTTGGTGATTATACTACACCTACTTCCAAGTTTGATGGAAGAAGCATCTTAATTCCTGCCATTGGAGCAAACAATTTTGAGCTGAAACCTCAACTAGTTGCTCTAATGCAACAGAACTGCAAGTTTCATAGACTTCCATCAAAAGATTCCTACCATTTTTTGACTGAGTTCTTGCAGATCTGTGAGACTGTTAAGACTAATGGAGTAGATCCTGAAGTCTACAGGCTCATGCTTTTTCCTTTTGCTGTAAGAGACAGAGCTAAAACATGGTTGGACTCACAATCTAAAGATAGCCTGGACTCTTGGGATAAGCTGGTCATGGCCTTCTTGGTTAAGTTCTTTCCTCCTCAAAAGCTGAGCAAGCTTAGAGTGGATGTTCAGACCTTCAAGCAAAAAGATGGTGAATCCCTCTATGAAGCTTGGGAAAGATACAAGCAGATGACCAAAAAGTGTCCTTCTGACATGTTTTCAAAGTAGGCCATGATATATATATTCTATTATGGTCTATCTGAGTTCTCTAAGATGTCACTGGACCATTCTACAGGTGGATCCATTCACCTAAATAAAATTCCTGCAGAAGCTCAAGAACTTATTGAAATGGTTGCAAATAACCAATTAATGTACACTTCTGAGAGGAGTTCCGTGAATAATGGGATGCCTCAAAGGAAGAGAGTTCTTGAAATTGATGCTCTGAATGCCATATTGGCTCAGAATAAAATGTTGACTCAGCAAGTCAACATGATTTCTCAAAGTCTGAATGGATGGAAAAATGCATCCAACAGTACTAAAGAGGCATCTTTTGAAGAAGAAGCTTATGATCCTGAGAACCCTGCAATGGCAGAGGTAAATTACATGGGTGAACCTTATGGGAACACCTATAATTCATCATGGAGAAATCATCCAAATTTCTCATGGAAGGATCAACAAAAGCCTCAACAAGGCTTTAATAATGGTGGAAGAAATAGGCTCAGCAATAGCAAGCCTTTTCCATCATCTTCACAGCAACAGACAGAGAATTCTGAGCAGAGCTCCTCTAACTTAGCAAACATAGTCTCTGATCTGTCTAACACCACTTTAAGTTTCATGAGTGAAACAAGGTCCTCCATCAGAAATTTGGAGGCACAAGTGGGCCAGCTGAGTAAGAAAGTCACTGAAACTCCTCCTAGTACTCTCCCAAGCAATACTGAAGAGAATCCTAAAGGAGAGTGCGAGGCTATTGACATAATCAACATGGCGGAACCTAGAGAGGAAGGAGAGGACGTGAATCCCAATGAGGAAGACCTCATGGGACGTCTCTCAAGCAAGAAGGAGTTCCATAGTGAGGACCAAAAAGAATCTGAAGGTCATATAGAGACCATAGAGATCCCATTAAATCTCCTTCTGCCATTCATGAGCTCTGAAGACTATTCTTCCTCTGAAGAGGAAGAAGATGTAACTGGAGAGCAAGTTGCTCAATATCTAGGAGCTATCATGAAGCTTAATGCCAAGTTGTTTGGTAATGAGACTTGGGAAGGTGAACCTCCCTTGCTCATTAGTGAACTAGATACATGGGTTCAGCAAACTTTACCTCAAAAGAGACAAGATCCTGGTAAATTCTTAATACCCTGTACCATAGGCACCATGACCTTTGACAAGGCTTTGTGTGACCTAGGGTCAGGCATAAATCTTATGCCACTCTCTGTAACGGAGAAGCTAGGGATCATTGAGGTACAGCCTGCTGATGAGCGGATAATTTATACGCTTTTTGGCATTATTTTTAGTATGTTTTAGTTAGTTTTTAGTATATTTTTATTAGTTTTTAGTTAAAATTCACTTTTCTGGACTTTACTATGAGTTTGTGTATTTTTCTGTGATTTCAGGTATTTTCTGGCTGAAATTGAGGGACCTGAGCAAAAATCTGATTCAGAGGCTGAAAAGGACCGCAGATGCTGTTGGATTCTGACCTCCCTGCACTCGAAGTAGATTTTATGGAGCTACAGAAACTCAATTTACGCGCTTTTAACTGCGTTGGAAAGTAGACATCCTGGGATTTCCAGCAATATATAATAGTCCATACTTTGCCCGAGATTTGATGGCCCAAACCGGCGTTCCAAATCAGCTCAAAACTGCCCGGCGTTAAATGCCGGAACTGGCACAAGAACTGGCGTTTAACTCCAAGAGAAGTCTCTACACGAAAATGCTTCAATGCTCAGCCCAAGCACACACCAAGTGGGCCCGGAAGTGGATTTTTATGTCATTTACTCATCCTTGTAAACCCTAGGCTACTAGTTCTCTACAAATAGGACCTTTTACTATTGTATTCTTATCTTGGTAGCTATCTTTAGTCTTATGCTATCTTAGATCATGGGGGCTGGCCTCACGGCCATGCCTAGACCTTGTTCTTATGTATTTTCAACGGTGGAGTTTCTACACATCATAGATTAAGGTGTGGAGCTCTGCTGTACCTCGAGTATTAATGCAATTACTATTGTTCTTCTATTCAATTCAGCTTATTCTTGTTCTAAGATATTCTTGTTCTTCTATGCAATTACTATTGTTCTTCTAACATTGCATGATTCCTGGAATTCTTATTAAAAATTTTGAATCTCTTTATTTTCTTTTTCCACATTATTTTCGAAAAAACCAAAAAAATTATAAAAAAACAAAAAATATTTTATGTTTCTTATTGAGACACTAGTCTCATTTTAAGTTTGGTGTCAATTGCATGTTTCTGTTCTTCTTGCATTTTTCATGTGTCTTCAGTGATCTTCAAGTTGTTCTTGATGATTTACTTGCTCTGATCTTTAAATTCTCTTGTCTTGAGTGTTTTGTTGTTTCTCATATGCATTCTCAACTTGTTAGTGTCAATAGTATACAAACTTTTAAGTTTGGTGTCTTGCATGCATTGTTATTTGATTTCAGTTGCATTTTGATTATTTCTCATTATTAAAAATCTAAAAAAATTTTAATTTGTGTCTTTTCAAGTCAATAATACAGAGAATTGAAGATTCAGAACATACTGCAGAGGAATTACACAGAAAAAGCTGGGCGTTCAAAATGCCCAGTGAAGAAGGAAAATTGGTGTTTAAACGCCAGCCAGGGTGCCTGGCTGGGCATTTAACCCCCAAAAGGGGTGAGTTTTGGGCGTTAAATGCCAGAATGTGCACCATTCTGGGCGTTTAACGCCAGGATGGCACAAGAGGGAAGATTTTGTTTTTAATGCAAATTTTTTTCAAGTTTTCAAAATTTTTCAAAATCAAATCTTTTTCAAATCAAATATTTTCAATCAAATCTTTTTCAAAATCAATTTCTTTCCATTTTCAAAAATACTTGCTATCAATTAATGATTTGATTCAACATTTCAAGTATGTTGCCTTTTCTGTTGAGAAAGGTTTAATGTTTGAATCATATCTTTTCTTGTTAGCCAAGTCATTAATTTTCAAAATCAAATCTTTTTAAATTATTTTTCAAATCATATCTTCTCAATCATGTCTTTTTAAAAATATATCTTTTTCAATCATATCTTCTTAAATCACATCTTTTTCAAAATAGTTTTCAATCATATCTTTTTAATTTCTTATTTCAAAATCTTTTTCAAAAATCACTTGATTTCTTTCCCACTCTTAGTTTTCGAAAATCAATTAATCTTTTTCAAAATGTTTTTAAAAGCTTTTTAATTTATTTTCAAAAATTTCTTCCCCTCTTCTCACATCCTTCTATTTATGGACTAACACTCCTCCTTAATGCATAATTCGAACTCTATCTTTCTTGATAAGTTTGAATTCTTCTACCTCTTCCTTCTATTTTTCTTTTCCTCTGACACATCAAGGAATCTCTATACTGTGACATAGAGGATTCCATATTTTCTTGTTTTCTTCTCTTTCATATGAGCAGGAGCAAAGACAAAAGCATTCTTGTTGAGGTTGACCCTGAACCTGAAAGGACCTTGAAGCGAAAGCTAAGAGAAGTTAAAGCATAATTTTCTGTAGAGGACCTAACAGAAATCCTCAAAGAAGAAGACATGGCAGCCGAAAACAACAACAATAACAACAATGCAAGGAAGGTGCTTAGTGACTTTACTGCACCTACTCCCGACTTCTATGGGAGAAGCATCTCTATCCCTGCCATTGGAGCAAACAACTTTGAGCTTAAGCCTCAATTAGTTTCTCTAATGCAACAGAATTGCAAGTTTCATGGACTTCCATTGGAAGATCCTCATCAGTTTCTAGCTAAGTTCTTGCAAATCTGTGACACTGTCAAAACCAATGGGGTTGACCCTGAGGTCTACAGACTTATGCTATTCCCTTTTGCTGTAAGAGACAGAGCTAGGATATGGTTAGACTCACAACCTAAAGAAAGCCTGAACTCTTGGGAAAAGCTAGTCAATGCCTTCTTGGCAAAGTTCTTTCCACCTCAAAAATTGAGTAAGCTTAGAGTGGAAGTCCAAACCTTCAGACAAAAGGAAGGTGAATCCCTCTATGAAGCTTGGGAAAGATACAAACAATTGATCAGAAAGTGTCCTTCTGACATGCTTTCTGAGTGGAGCATCATAGGTATCTTCTATGATGGTCTGTCTGAACTGTCCAAGATGTCATTGGATAGTTCTGCTGGAGGCTCTCTTCATCTGAAGAAGACGCCTGCAGAAGCTCAAGAACTGATTGAAATGGTTGCAAATAACCAATTCATGTACACTTCTGAAAGGAATCCTGTGAACAATGGGACAAATAAGAAGAAAGGAGTTCTTGAGATTGATACTCTGAATGCCATATTGGCTCAGAACAAAATATTGACTCAGCAAGTCAATATGATTTCTCAAAGTCTGTCTGGAATGCAAACTGCACCAGGCAGTACTAAGGATGCTTCATCTGAAGAAGAAGCTTATGATCCTGAGAACCCTTCAATGGAAGCGGTGAATTACATGGGAGAATCCTATGGAAACACCTATAATCCTTCATGGAGAAATCATCCAAATCTTTCATGGAAGGATCAACAGAGACCTCAACAAGGTTTCAACAACAATAATGGTGGAAGAAATAGGTTTAGCAATGGCAAGCCTTTTCCATCATCTTCTCAGCAACAGACAGAGAATTCTAAGCAGAGCCATTCTGACTTAGCAACCATGGTCTCCGATCTAATCAAAACCACTCAAAGTTTCATGACTGAAACAAGGTCCTCCATTAGAACCTTGGAGGCACAAGTGGGTCAGCTGAGTAAGAAAATTACTGAACTCCCTCTTAGCACTCTTCCAAGCAATACAGAAGAGAATCCAAAAGGAGAGTGCAAGGCCATTAACATGACCTACATGTCCGAATTTGGAGAGGAGGAAGAGGCAGTGAGCGCCACTGAGGAAGGCCTCAATGGACATTCACTGGCCTCCAATGAGTTCCCTAATGAGGAACCATGGGAATCTGAGGCTCACACTGAGACCATAGAGATTCCATTGGATTTACTTCTGCCATTCATGAGCTCTGATGAGTATTCTTCCTCTGAAGAGGATGAAGATGTCACTGAAGAGCAAGTTGCCAAGTACCTTGGAGCAATCATAAAGCTAAATGACAAGTTATTTGGTAATGAGACTTGGGAGGATGAACCCCCTTTGCTCACCAAAGAGCTGGATAACTTGACTAGGCAGAGATTACCTCAAAAGAGACAGGACCCTGGGAAGTTCTCAATACCTTGTACAGTAGGCACCATGACCTTCAAGAAGGCTCTGTGTGACCTAGGGTCAAGCATAAATCTCATGCCCCTCTCTGTGATGGAGAAGCTAGGGATCTTTGAGGTGCAAGCTGCAAAAATCTCACTAGAGATGGCAGACAATTCAAGAAAACAAGCTTAAGGACTTGTAGAGGATGTTCTGGTAAAAGTTGAAGACCATTACATCCCTGCTGATTTCATAGTCCTAGAGACTGAGAAGTGCATGGATGAATCCATCATCCTTGGCAGACCCTTCCTAGCCACAACAAAGGCTGTGATTGATGTTGACAGAGGAGAATTGATCATTCAAGTGAATGAAGAATCCCTTGTGTTTAAGGCTCAAGGATATCCCTCTGTAACCATGGAGAGGAAGCATGAAGAGCTTCTCTCAAAAGAGAGCCAAACAGAGCCCCCACAGTCAAACTCTAAGTTTGGTGTTGGGAGGCCACAACCAACTTCTAAGTTTGGTGTTAAACCTTGACATTCAAACTCTAAGTTTGGTGTTGGAAGGTTCCAACATTGCTTTGAGCATATGTGAGGCTCCATGAGAGCCCACTGTCAAGCTACTGACATTAAAGAAGCGCTTGTTGGGAGGGAACCCAATGTTATATTTATCTATTTTTCCTTTGTTATTTTATATTTTCTGTAGGTTGATGATCATGGGAAGTCACAAAATCAATTGAAAAAGCAAAAACAGAATGAAAAACCAAAAGAAAAATAGCACACCCTGGAGGAAGACCTTGCTGGCGTTTAAACGCCAGTAAGGGCAGCAAATGGGCGTTTAACGCCTAGTCTGGCACCATTCTGGGCGTTTAACGCCAGAAAGGGGCACCAGACTGGTGTTAAACGCCAGGAAAGGGCAAGAAGTTGGCGTTAAACGCCAGAAATGGGCACCAGCCCAGTGTTTAATGCCAGAATTGGTATAAAGAGCATTTTTGCTCGCCACTTGGTCCAGTGATGAATTTTCCTTGACACCTCAGGATCTGTGGACCCCACAGGATCCCCACCTACCCCACCACTCTCTCTCTTCTTTACCCATTCATCAATCACCTCAATACCTCTTCCCCAAAAACCTCTCACCTATCAAATCCCATCTTTTCTCTTCACCACTCACATCCATCCTTCATAAAACCCCACCTACCTCACCATTCAAATTCAAAACACTTTCCCTCCCAAACCCAGCCATACATGACCAAACCATACACCCCCTCTCCACTCCTACATAAACCCATCTTCACTCCTTCATTTTCACACAACCTAAACACTACCTCTTCCCCTTAGCCGAACCACAAAGCCTCCTCCATCTCCTTCATTTCTTCTTCTTCTACTCTCTTCTTTCTTCTTTTGCTCGAGGACGAGCAAACCTTTTAAGTTTGGTGTGGTAAAAGCATTGCTTTTTGTTTTTCCATAACCATCTATGAAGTTGTGGCCATGAAGAAGGTGATCCCCGAGGTCCCTTTCAAACTCAAAAAGAGTGAATATCCGGAGATCTGACATGAGATCCGAAGAAGAGGTTGGGAAGTTCTTACCAACCCCATTCAACAAGTCGAAATCTTAATGGTTCAAGAGTTCTATGCCAATGCATGGATCACCAAGAACCATGATCAAAGTGTGAACCCGGACCCAAAGAATTGGCTTACAATGGTTCGGGGGAAATACTTAGATTTTAGTCCGGAAAATGTAAGGTTGGCATTCAACTTGCCCATGATGCAAGGAGATGAACACCCTTACACTAGAAGGGTCAACTTTGATCAAAGGTTGGACCAAGTCCTCATAGACATCTGTGAAGAGGGCGCTCAATGGAAGAGAGATTCAAGAGGGAAGCCGGTTCAACTGAGAAGGCATGACCTCAAGCCCGTGGCTAGAGGATGGTTGGAGTTTATCCAACGCTCAATCATTCCGACTAGCAACCGGTCCGAAGTTACTATAGACCGGGCCATCATGATTCATAGCATCATGATTGGAGAGGAAGTAGAAGTTCACGAGGTTATATCCCAAGAACTTTATAAGGTGGCGGACAAGTCCTCTACCTTGGCAAGGTTAGCCTTTCCTCATCTCATTTGTCACCTCTGTTATTCAGTTGGAGTTGACATAGAGGGAGACACCCTCATTGATGAGGACAAGCCCATCACTAAGAAAAGGATGGAGCAAACAAGAGACCCCTCTCATCATGAAATCCCTGAGATGCCTCAAGGGATGCACTTTCCTCCACAAAACTATTGGGAGCAAATCAATACCTCCCTAGGAGAATTGAGTTCCAACATGGGACAACTAAGGGTGGAGCACCAAGAACATTCCATCCTCCTCCATGAAATTAGAGAAGATCAAAGAATCATGAGAGAGGAGCAACAAAGGCAAGGAAGAGACATTGAGGAGCTCAAGCACTCCATAAGATCTTCAAGAGGAAGAACAAGCCGCCATCACTAAGGTGGACCCGTTCTTTAATCTCCTTGTTCTTTATTTTTCTGTTTTTCAAAAAATCATGCTTATGTCTATTCATGTTTGTGTCTTATGATCATTAGTGTCTTAGTGTCTATGCCTTAAAGTTATGAATGTCCTATGAATCCATCACCTTTCCTAAATGAAAAATGTTCTTAATTGAAAAAGAGAAGAATTGCATGAATTTTAAATTTTATAACAGATTAATTATTTTGATGTGGTGGCAATATTTTGGTTTCTGAATGTATGCTTGAACAGTGCATAAATCTTTAGAATTTGTTGTTCATGAATGTTGGCTCTTGAAAGAATGATGAAAAAGGAGACATGTTATTGAGGATCTGAAAAATTATAAAAATGATTCTTGAAGCAAGAAAAAGTAGTGAATACAAAAAAAAAGGAAAGAGAAAAACGAAAAAAAGAGAGAGAGAGAGAAAAGAAAAAAAATAAAGTTGTGATCCAAAGCAAAAAGAGTGTGCTTAAGAACCCTGGACACCTCTAATTGGGGACTCTAGCAAAGCTGAGTCACAATCTGAAAAGGTTCACCCAGTTATGTGTCTGTGGCATGTATGTATCCGGTGGTAATACTGGAAGACAGAGTGCTTTGGGCCACGGCCAAGACTCATAAAGTAGCTGTGTTCAAGAATCATCATACTTAACTAGGAGAATCAATAACACTATCTGGATTCTGAGTTCCTATAGAAGCCAATCATTCTGAATTTCAAAGGATAGAGTGAGATGCCAAAACTATTCAGAGGCAAAAAGCTAAAGCCCCGCTCATCTAATTAATACTGATCTTCATAGATGTTTTTGGAGTTCATTGCATATTCTCTTCTTTTTATCTTATTTGATTTTCAGTTGCTTGGGGACAAGCAACAATTTAAGTTTGGTGTTGTGATGAGCGAATAATTTATACGCTTTTTGGCATTGTTTTTAGTATATTTTTAGTATGTTTTAGTTAGTTTTTAGTATATTTTTATTAGTTTTTAGTTAAAATTCACTTTTCTGGACTTTACTATGAGTTTGTGTGTTCTTCTGTGATTTCAGGTATTTTCTGGCTGAAATTGAGGGACCTGAGCAAAAATCTGATTCAGAGGCTGAAAAGGACCGCAGATGCTGTTGGATTCTGACCTCCCTACACTTGAAGTCGATTTTCTGGAGCTACAGAAGCCCAATTGGCGCGCTCTCAACTGCATTGGAAAGTTGACATCCTGGGCTTTCCAGCAATATATAATAGTCCATGCTTTGCCCGAGATTTGATGGCCCAAACCGACGTTCCAAATCAGCTCAAAACTTCCCGGCGTTAAACGCCGGAACTGGCACAAGAATGGGAGTTAAACGCCCAAACTGGCACAAAAGCTGGCGTTTAACTCCAAGAGAAGTCTCTACACAAAAATGCTTCAATGCTCAGCCCAAGCACACACCAAGTGGGCCCGGAAGTGGATTTTTATGTCATTTACTCATCCTTTTAAACCCTAGGCTACTAGTTCTCTACAAATAGGACCTTTTACTATTGTATTCTTATCTTGGTAGCTATCTTTAGTCTTATGCTATCTTAAATCATGGGGGCTGGGCTCACGGCCATGCCTAGACCTTGTTCTTATGTATTTTCAACGGTGGAGTTTCTACACACCATAGATTAAGGTGTGGAGCTCTGCTGTACCTCGAGTATTAATGCAATAACTATTGTTCTTCTATTCAATTCAGCTTATTCTTGTTCTAAAATATTCATTTGCACCCAAGAACATGATGAATGTGATGATTATGTGACACTCATCATCATTCTCACTTATGAACGAGTGCCTCACAACCACTTCTGTTCTACAAGCAAACGAGGCTTGAATGTTTATCTCTAGGATCCCTTGATCGGAATCTTTATGGTATAAGCTAGAATTGATGGCGGCATTCAAGAGAATCCGAAAGGTCTAAACCTTGTCTGTGGTATTCTAGGTAGGATTCAATGATTAAATGACTGTGACGAGCTTCAAACTCCTGAAGGCTGGGCGTTAGTGACAGACGCAGAAGAATCATAGGATTCTATTCCAACCTGATTGAGAACCGACAGATGATTAGCCGTGCCGTGACAGGGTGCGTAGAACATTTTCACTGAGAGGATGGGAGGTAGCCACTGACAACGGTGAAATCCTACATACAGCTTGCCATGGAAAGGAGTAAGAAGGATTGGATGAAGACAGTAGGAAAGCAGAGAGACGGAAGGGACAAAGCATCTCCATTCGCTTATCTGAAATTCTCACCAATGAATTACATAAGTATCTCTATCTTTATGCTTTATTCATATATCATCCATTACCATTTGAATATGCCTGACTAAGATTTACAAGGTGACCATAGCTTGCTTCATACCAACAATCTCCGTGGGATCGACCCTTACTCGCGTAAGCTTTATTACTTGGACGACCCAGTGCACTTGCTAGTTAGTTGTACGAAGTTGTGATAAAGAGTTGAGATTACAATTGTGCGTACCATGTTGATGGCACCATTGATGATCACAATTTCGTGCACCACCTGCCATATTCTCATTACAAATGGCATAAAAGTCAGTAAGACAAGCTTATGGATTGGTAGAGGACGTGTTAGTGAAGGTTGATCGCCTTTACATCCCTGTTGATTTCATAATCTTAGACAGTAGGAAGGAGGAGGATGAATGCATCATCCTTTGAAGACCTTTCCTAGCCACAGCAGGAGCTGTGATAGATGTTAACAGAGGAGAATTAGTCCTTCAATTGAATGGGGACTACCTTGTGTTTATGACCCAAGAGTGTTCTTCTGTATACATGGAGAGGAAGCATGAAAAGCTTCTCTCAGTACAGAGTCAAACAAAGCCCCCACAGCCAAACTCTAAGTTTGGTGTTGGGAGGCCACATCCAAACTTTTAGTTTGATGTTGAATCCCCACATCCAAACTCTAAGTTTGGTGTTGGGAGTCTACAACATTGACCTGATCACTTGTGAGGCTCCATGAGAGCCCACTATTAAGCTAGTGACATTAAAAGAGCGCTTATTGGGAGGCAACCAAATTTTTATTTATCTAATTTTATTTTTATTTCATTGTTCTTTTATGTTTTATTAGGTTCATGATCATGTGGAGACAAAAAAAAATTACTAAAATTAAAAACAGAATCAAAAATAGCAGAAGAAACAGCACAACCTGGAGGAAGAGCTTACTGGCGTTTAAACGCCAGTAAGGAGCATCTGGCTGGCATTCAACGCCAGAACAGAGCATGGATTTGGCGTTGATCGCCAGAAACAAGCAACATCCTGGCATTTAAACGCCAGGAATACACCCTGAGGAAAGCTGGCGCTGAACGCCAGAAACAAGCATGGAACTGGCGTTCAACGCTAGAAACATGCTGCAGATGGGCGTTGAACGCCCAAAACAAGCATGAAACTGGCGTTCAACGCCAGAAACAAGCATCAATCTGGCGTTAAATGCCAGGATTGCATGCAGAGGGCATTTGACATGCCTCATTGGTGCAAGGATGTAAATCCTTGACACCTCAGGATCTGTGGACCCCACAGGATCCCCAAAAACCCTTCACCAATCACCTCAATCTCTCTTCCCCATCACCTCTTCACCACTCACATCCATCTACCCTTCCCCATAAACCCCACCTACCTTCAAAATTCAAAATCTCTTTCCCACCCAAACCCACCATAAATGGCCGAACCTACCCCCTCTCCCCTCACTATATAAACCCCTCTATCCTTCCTTATTTTCACACACCACAACCCTCTCTTCTTCACCTTGGCCGAACCCACACACCTCTACCTTTCATCCATATTTTCTTCTTCTTCTTCTCTTCTTTCTTCGTTTGCTCGAGGATGAGCAATAATTCTAAGTTTGGTGTGGTAAAAGCATAGCTTTTTATTTTTCCATAACCACTGATGGCACCTAAGGCCGGAGAAACCTCTAGAAAAGGGAAAGGGAAGACAAAAGCTTCCACCTCCGAGTCATGGGAGATGGAGAGATTCATCTCCAAAGCCCATCAAGACCATTTTTATGATGTTGTGGCCAAGAAGAAGGTGATCTCTGAGGTCCCTTTCAAGCTCAAGAAAAATGAGTATCCGGAGATCCGACATAAGATCCAAAGAAGAGGTTGGGAAGTTCTGACCAACCCCACTCAACAAGTCGGAATCCTAATGGTTCAAGAGTTCTATGCCAATGCATGGATCACTAGGAACCATGATCAAAGTATGAACCCAAACCCAAATAATTATCTTACAATGGTTCGGGGGAAATACTTAGATTTTAGTCTAAAAAATGTGAGGTTGGCATTCAACTTGCCCATGATGCAAAGAGATGAACGCCCCCACACTAGAAGGGTCAACTTTGATCAAAGATTGGACCAAGTCCTCATGGTCATATGTGTGGAAGGAGCTCAATGGAAAAGAGACTCAAGAGGCAAGCCGGTTCAATTGAGAAGACTGGACCTTAAGCCTGTGGCTAGAGGATGGTTGGAGTTCATCCAACGCTCCATCAACCCTACTAGCAACCGATCCGAAGTTACTGTGGATCGGGCCATCATGATCCATAGCATCATGATTGGAGAGGAAGTAGAAGTTCATGAAGTCATCTCTCTTGTATTCTACAAAATAGCCGAAAAGCCCTCCACCATGGCAAGGCTAGCTTTTCCTCATCTTATTTGCCATCTATGTTACTCAGCGGAAGTTATCATAGAAGGAGACATCCCCATTGTGGAGGATAAGCCCATCACTAAGAAAAGGATGGAGCAAACAAGAGAGGCCATCCACAGATCTCAAGAGATGCGTGAGGAAGCTCATCATCAAGAAATCTCGGAGATGCCTCAAGGGATGCACTTTCCTCCCAACAACTATTGGGAACAGCTCAACACTTCTCTAGAAGATTTGAGTTACAATATGGATCAATTAAGGGTGGAACATCAAGAGCACTCCATCATTCTCCATGAAATTAGAGAAGATCAAAGAGCAATGAGGGAGGAGCAACAAAGGCAAGGAAGAGACATAGAAGAGCTAAAGGACATCATTGGTCCTTCAAGAAGAAGACGCCACTAAGGTGGACTCACTCCTTATTCTTATTTTTCTGTTTTTCGATTTTTATACTTCATGTTTATCTATGTTTTGTGTCTCTACTTCATGATCATTAGTATGTAGTAACTATGTCTTAAGGCTATGAATAATTCTATGAATCCTTCACATTTCTTAAATAAAAAAATGTTTTAATACAAAAGAACAAGAAGTACATGAGTTTCGAATTTATCCTTGAATTTAGTTTAATTATATCAATGTGGTGACAATACTTTTTGTTTTCTGAATGAATGCTTGAACAGTGCATATTTTTTGATCTTGTTCTTTATTGATGAGCGGATAATTTATACGCTTTTTGGCATTGTTTTTAGTATGTTTTTAGTATATTTTAATTAGTTTTTATTACAATTTTATTAGTTTTTAGTTAAAATTCACTTTTCTGGGCTTTACTATGAGTTTGTGTGTTTTTCTGTGATTTCAGGTATTTTCTGGCTGAAATTGAGGGACCTGAGCAAAAGTCTGATTCAGAGGCTGAAAAGGACTGCAGATGCTATTGGATTCTGACCTCTCTGCACTCGAAGTGGATTTTCTGGAGCTACAAAAGCCCAATTGGCGTGCTTTTAATTGCGTTGGAAAGTAGACATCCTGGGCTTTCCAGAAAAGTATAATAGTCCATACTTTGCCAGAGATTTAATGGCCTAAACCGGCATTGCAAATCAGCTTTAGAATTTCCGGCGTTTAACGCCGGAACTGGCACAAAAATTGGAGTTAAACGCCCAAACTGGCATAAAAGCTGGCGTTTAACTCCAGAAAAAGTCTCTACACATGAAAGCTTCAATGCTCAGCCCAAGCACACACCAAGTGGACCCCAGAAGTGGATTTTTACGTCATTTACTCATTTCTGTATACCCTAGGTTACTAGTTCACTATTAATAGGACCTTTTGATATTGTATACCTACCTCATGACACATTACACGTTTCTCATTGTATCTTCTACGACATGAGTCTCTAAACCCCATGGTTGGGGTGAGGAGCTCTGCTGTGTCTTGATGGATTAATGCAATTACTACTGTTTTTCATTCAATCACGCTTGCTTCCATTCTAAGATATCACTTGTTCTTCAACTCGATGAATGTGATGATCCGTGACACTCATCATCATTCTCGCTTATGAACATGTGCCTGACAACCACCTCCGTTCTACTTTAGATTGAATGAATATCTCTTGGATTCCTTAATCAGAATTTTCGTGGTATAAGCTAGAATTGATGGCGGCATTCAAGAGAATCCGGAAGGTCTAAACCTTGTCTGTGGTATTCTGAGTAGGATTCAAGGATTGAATGACTGTGACGAGCTTCAAACTCCTGAGGGCTGGGCGTTAGTGACAGACGCAAAAAAATCACTGGATTCTATTCCAACCCGATTGAGAACCGACAGATGATTAGCCGTGCTGTGACAGAGCGCGTTGAACATTTTCACTGAGAGGATGGGAGGTAGCCATTGACAACGGTGAAACCCTACATACAGCTTGCCATGGAAGGAGCCTTGCGTGCATGAAGAAGAAGACAGTAGGAAAACAGAGATTCAGAAGATAGAGCATCTCCAGAACCTCAACCTGTTCTCTATCACTGCAAAACAAGTACTAAGTTCATGTTCTTTCACTTTTCACAATTAAATCTGATAATTATTGATATCCTGACTAAGAGTTACAAGATAACCATAGCTTGCTTCAAGCCGACAATCTCCATGGGATCGACCCTTACTCACGTAAGGTATTACTTGGACGACCCAGTGCACTTGCTGGTTAGTTGTGCGGAACTGCAAAAGCGTGATTGCAATTTCGTGCACCATTTATAAATGTTAATATTGTTGGCTCTTGAAAGAAAGATGAACAAAGAGAAATGTTATTGATAATCTGAAAAATCATGAAATTGATTCTTGAAGCAAGAAAAAGCAGTGAAAAAGCAAATGCTTGCGAAAAAAAAAGTGGCGAAAAAAATTAGAAAGAAAAAGAAAAAAGCAAGCAGAAAAAGCGAATAGCCCTTAAAACCAAAAGGCAAGGGTAAAAAGGATCAAGGCTTTGAGCATTAATGGATAGGAGGGCCCAAGGAAATAAAATCTAGGCCTAAGCGGCTAAATCAAGTTGTCCCTAACCATGTGCTTGTGGCATGAAGGTCCAAGTGAAAAGCTTGAGACTGAGTGGTTAAAGTCATGATCCAAAACAAAAAGAGTGTGCTTAAGAGCTCTGGACACCTCTAACTGGGGACTCTAGCAAAGCTGAGTCACAATCTGAAAAGGTTCACCCAGTCATGTGTCTGTGGCATTTATGTATCCGGTGGTAATACTGGAAAACAAAGTGCTTAGGGCCACGGCCAAGACTCATAAAAGTAGTTGTGTTCAAGAATCAACATACTTAACTAGGAGAATCAATAACACTATCTGAAATTCTAAGTTCCCATAAGATGCCAATCATTCTACACTTCAAGGGAAAAAGTGAGAAGCCAAAACTGTTCAGAAGCAAAAAGCTACACGTCCCGCTCATCTAATTAGAACTAAATATTCATTGATATTTTGAGATTTATAGTATATTCTCTTCTTTTTATCCTGTTTGATTTTCAGTTTCTTGGGGACAAGCAACAATTTAAGTTTGGTGTTGTGATGAGCGGATAATTTATATGCTTTTGGCATTGTTTTCGGTAGTTTTTAGTAGGATCTAGTTACTTTTAGGGATGTTTTCATTAGTTTTTATGCTAAATTCACATTTCAATACTTTACTATGAGTTTGTGTGTTTTTCTGTAATTTTAGGTATTTTCTGGCTGAAATTGAGGGACCTGAGCAAAACTCTGATAAGGAGGCTGACAAAGGACTGCTGATGCTGTTGGATTCTGACCTCCCTGCACTCGAAATAGATTTTTTGGAGCTTCAAAACTCCAAATGGCACGCTCTCAATGGCGTTGGAAATTAGACATCCAATGCTTTCCAGCAATATATAATGGTCCATACTTTATTTGAGATTAGACGACGTAAACTTGCACTCAACTCCAGTTCCATGCTGCATTCTGGAGTCAAACGCCAGAAACACGTCACGAACCAGAGTTGATCACCAAAAATACGTTACAACTTGGCGTTCAACTCCAAAAGAAGCCACTGCACGTGTAAAGCTCAAGCACAGCCTAAGCACACACCAAGTGGGCTCTGGAAGTGGATTTCTGCATCAATTACTTACTTTTGTAAACCCTAGTAGCTAGTCTAGTATAAATAGGTGGTGCACGAAATTGTGATCATCAATGGCGCCATCAACATGGTACGCACAATTGTAATCTCAACTCTTTATCACAACTTCGCACAACTAACCAGCAAGTGCACTGGGTCGTCCAAGTAATAAACCTTACGCGAGTAAGGGTCGATCCCACGGAGATTGTTGGTATGAAGCAAGCTATGGTCACCTTGTAAATCTTAGTCAGGCAGATTCAAATGGTTATGGATGATATATAAATAAAGCATAAAGATAGAGATACTTATGTAATTCATTGGTGAGAATTTCTGATAAGCGAATGGAGATGCTTTGTCCCTTCCGTCTCTCTGCTTTCCTACTGTCTTCATCCAATCCTTCTTACTCCTTTCCATGGCAAGCTGTATGTAGGGTTTCACCGTTGTCAGTGGCTACCTCTCATCCTCTCAATGAAAATGTTCTACGCACCCTGTCACGGCACGGCTAATCATCTATCGGTTCTCAATCAGGTTGGAATAGAATCTAGTGATTCTTTTGCGTCTGTCACTAACGCCCAGCCTTCAGGAGTTTGAAGCTTGTCACAGTCATTCAATCATTGAATCCTACTCAGAATACCACAGACAAGGTTTAGACCTTCCGGATTCTCTTGAATGCCGCCATCAATTCTAGCTTATACCACGAAGATTCCGATCAAGGGATCTAAGAGATAAACATTCAAGCCTTGTTTGCTTGTAGAACAGAAGGGGTTGTCAGGCAATCGTTCATAAGTGAGAATGATGATGAGTGTCACATAATCATCACATTCATCATGTTCTTGGGTGAAAATGAATATTTTAGAACAAGAATAAGCTGAATTGAATAGAAGAACAATAGTAATTGCATTAATACTCGAGGTACAGCAGAGCTCCACACCTTAATCTATGGTGTGTAGAAACTCCACCGTTGAAAATACATAAGAACAAGGTCTAGGCATGGCCGTGAGGCCAGCCCCCATCATCTAAGATAGTATAAGACTAAAGATAGCTACCAAGATAAGAATACAATTGTAAAATGTCCTATTTGTAGAGAACTAGTAGCGTAGGGTTTACAAGGATGAGTAAATGACATAAAAATCCACTTCCGGGCCCACTTGGTGTGTGCTTGGGCTGAGCATTGAAGCATTTTTGTGTAGAGAGTTCTCTTGGAGTTAAACACCAGCTTTTGTGCCAGTTTGGGCGTTTAACTCCCATTCTTGTGCCAGTTCCGGCGTTTAACGCCGGACAGTTTTGAGCTGATTTGGAACGCCGGTTTGGGCCATCAAATCTCGGGAAAAGTATGGACTATTATATATTTCTGGAAGGCCCAGAATGTCTACTTTCCAACGCAGTTGAGAGCACGCCAATTGGGCTTCTGTAGCTCCAGAAAATCCACTTCGAGTGTAGGGAGGTCAGAATCCAACAGCATCTGCGGTCCGTTTCAGCCTCTGAATCAGATTTTTGCTCAGGTCCCTCAATTTCAGCCAGAAAATACCTGAAATCACAGAAAAATACACACACTCATAGTAAAGTCCAGAAAAGTGAATTTTAACTAAAAACTAATAAAAATATACTAAAAACTAACTAAAACATACTAAAAACATACTAAGAACAATGCCAAAAAGCGTATAAATTATCCGCTCACCGGAAGTGTTTACACTATATTCGCTCAAGTGTCTAGGGTTGATTCTCTCGATTTTCTCCTAATCATGCTCTCCAAGATTTGTTCTCCGTCTAACAATCAACATTTATTCCATGCATGTGTACAAATATCATGAGGTCTTTCTTTAGGTTGTAATGGGGCTAGGGTCAAGGTGGGATGCATATTTGGTTAAGTGAGTTGAAATTTGAATCCTTGATAAGCTTGAACTTTCCACCTAACCTATGACATCCTATACAATTAAATTCTAACCTAACTACCCATTTTTCACCCTTCCACATACTCATGCATTTTCTTTCTCATTTCTTATGCATTGATTTCATTGGACTATGCTTTTTGCTTTGGGGCATTTTGTCCCCTTTTTATTTCTTTCTTTGTCTTCCCCTTTTTTTTTTCTTTTTCTATTTTTTTCTATATATATATATTTCTTTTTCTCCCTTGTTTTCTTTTTGTTTTTCTCATTTCATTTTTTTTCTATATACAAGAGCATCAATGCATAAGGCCTATACATTTGATCAATACATGAGCATGTACCCAATTCCCAATATTTTCAAATAAAATGCAAAACTACCCTTTTATTCCTCCAATTTCCCAGGATTTCCACACTTGAATGATACTCACACACACTAGCCTAAGCCAATCAAAGATCCAAATTAAGGACATTTATTGTTTTTCGCTTTAAGGCTTGTAATGTGCTAAATTAAGAACAAGGTGGGTTAAGCGTAGGCTCAAATTGGCTAACAATGGATGATAAAAGGTAAGGCTATTTGGGTAAGTGAGCTGATGAAATGATGGCCTCAATCATATAAATGCATGAATACAGGGAACAATGGACATATAGACTCGAACAAAGCAAGGATCACACTCATAGAGAGAAAACAATTTCACACAAGAAGGAGAGTAGGTGACTATAAAATGTAGCCACAAAACAAGGCTCAAAGCTCACTAGCTTGTGTTCTTAACTCAAAATCCATGTTCCAAGATATAATTCTCCATGCAAAATTGGCATCGAACTTGTTTAAAATTGGCAATGCCACGGTTGCCCCAAAGTATTGGTTTCCTAAGAAAGAGTTTCATTGTTCCAACCAAGTAAACTTATCATGCAAATGGTGTCAAACAAGACCTAATCATGCAACCTATCCTAATTACAAAGGAGTTCAAAGAACAAGAATTTATTCGGGTGTTACCTACGGAGATCGGTCGGCCGACCTCCCCACACTTAAAACTTAGCACGGTCCTCCGTGCTATAGGTTAGGCGCAATGGGTGGTCGAGTCCCGAGTGTCCCTCATCTCCAATGTCATCGCTATATCCGCTTGAAGTTTCGGTGGATGTGGAGATATCTAGTTCCTCCATAGGTGGGGTGACTACGCTTAGAAGTTTCTTCACGTGAGCATATCGGCATTGGTTACGCCTCTCATAACAGTCCAACTTCTTGTGCAGGTCTTCAAGGCGTTGGGTGGTTGATTTTTGTGGTGTGGATGATGTGGTGGTGTTGCAAGATGGTGTGGGTAGTCTAATGTCCTTGGTGAATTCCGGAGGCTTGAGGCACCTCTTGGTCGGAATAACATCGCCCTCGATCGGGATTGAGGTTCTCCTATCCTTAGCCTCTCGGTGGACGCCGGCAAATGCAACTAACTCGGTCACCATAGCAGGGAATGGTAGATTTCCCTTGGCATGAATGCGCCCCATGGATTGGCGAATGGCATGCGGAATGTTGACCGGTTTCTCGGTTAGAATGCACCATATCAATAATGCAAGCTCGGCGGTAATGGATGACCCGTGGGTGCTTGGGAGCACGTAGTGAGCTAGAATTTGGGCCCATGCCGTGGCTTCTTGAGTGAAGTAGCAGGCATCTAAACCCTTTGGTCGTTGTTTTATGGTCCCCCGAATCCAACACGCGTCGGGTAAAGCAATTACGCGGAGGATCGCGCTCCAATCGAACGCACGGTCATTGCATGCAGTCAAGACTTCTTGGTAGGCATCATATCCATCCAGCAACGGCGCCATTTTGATAAACAAAATTTAGCATGTCGATTTAGAATTCAATGATGAATATGATCGTGAGTATAGTCTAATCGACACTTAAACTTCGCATCAAACAATCCTACAATCTATAACCGAGAGTACTAGTTTCCCGAGTCGTCCTCCCTTGAAATTGCTAGAGTGTGCATCTTATTGATTAGAAAGCCTTGTTATGATTCCTTGAAGGTTTTAGCAAAATAGAAAACAAACAATCAATCCTTAAAAGACTTGGCTTAGGGTTGGCATTAGAAATTCTATCCTTATAGTTCTTTCAATGATGACAACAATTAGGTCTTGCTTCATTTAGTTAACCCCTAGGCATAGAGGAAAGTCAAATGAGAGTAATCAACTTGAGTCACAAGTCCTAGCTTTACCTTATGGAAATCTAGCTTTAGTGTACTCCAAGTCAATTAGCAATCCCTAATTATAATTCAACAATTGACACAACTATTCAACTTCTTCTAATGGCCCAAACCCTATGCCAAGTAAGAAACTTTTACTCCATAACTAGTGTTGGCATTTCATCAAACATTTGGTGAGCAAGAGTGAAAGTCATAGTAAAATTGAGAAGAAAGTAGAATTAAAAGTATTTCAACACAAGGAACTAACAACAATTAACAAAGAACAACAATGGAAATGAGATTCTAAAGGAAATTGATTAAATCCACAATTACAAGATTGAATCTAAGATCTATGAGAATTGAGCAATTACAAACACTAATGTAGATTGGAGAAGAAGATCTATGACATAAACAAAATGAATTGAGAATTGCAAGGGATCTCACCAAAGAGTGAATGAAAATTCAGAAATTAGATGAAGATGAACCCTAATGAGAGCTTGGAATCTCTCTCCTTCTCCACAAGTGTAACTAACTATCTTCCAAAATATCTAGAATCTAGAAAATGAGCTAAAAGTCCCTTAACCCTTGTTCCTTTGGTCTTTTTATGCTTTTCCCGCCAGGGCACTTTCCCAAAATGGGATTCCCAACTACCTCCATGCCCAAGTCACGTGGCTCTTTAAAAAATCATATTCGAACATCGGCGCGCACGCGCAATGTACGCGTGCGCGCCACCGGGCATCTTGTAATGTGCGCGGAGGCGTAATGTACGCGTGCGCGCCCACTAAAATCATGGCCTAGCCGCTACGCAAACCGGCTCGTGGCTTGGCTCTTGGCTTCGACTTCTAGCTTCTCAATCCACGCAGATGCATCAAGTGCGCGCACGCGCCTATGCTGAGATTTCCAAAGTTCAATTCTCATGCTCTCTTCCTTTGCACCCGTCTTTCTTCTCTCTTCCGGTCCATCCCTGCCCTATATTCTGAAACCACTTAACACACAGGTCACGACATCGAATGGCATCAAGAGAAGATTAGAAATGTATCTAATTTAGTGCAAAATAGGCATGTTTTCATCCATGAGGCAAAATTAGGAACGGAACACAAAGTCTTGTATTTTCATCTAGAAAGCGTGCGGAATAATTGATAAAACCCCTGAAATCAACACAAGATGAACCCTCAAAATGGGGTACATCACCATCCTGGCGTTAAACGCCCAGAATGGTGCACATTCTGGCGTTTAATGCCCAAAACTCACCCCTTTTGGGCGTTAAACGCCCAGCCAGGCACCCTGGCTGGCGTTTAAACGCCAGTTTTCCTTCTTCACTGGGCATTTTGAACGCCCAGCTATTTCTGTGTAATTCCTCTGCAGTATGAAAAATGCAAGAAGAACAGAAACATGCAATTGACACCAAACTTAAAATGAGACTAGTGTCTCAATAAGAAACATAAAATATTTTTGGTTTTTTTTTTGTAATTTTTTTGGTTTTTTCGAAAATTATGTGGAAAAAGAAAATAAAGAGATTCAAAATTTTTAATAAGAATTCCAAGAATCATGCAATGTTAGTCTAAAGCTTCAGTCTAAAGGAATTAGACATGGCTAGCCAAGCTTCAGCAGGACATTGCATTCAAGAGCTAAATTGATGAAGATCAATCAGCTTTGGTGATGATAAGAACATCACCTTGAAACACTAGAATTCATTCTTAAAAATTCTGAAAAATACCTAATCTAAGCAACAAGATGAACCGTCAGTTGTCCAAACTCAAACAATACCCGGCAACGGCGCCAAAAACTTAGTGCACAAAATTGTGATCATCAATGGCGCCATCAACACGGTACGCACAATTGTAATCTCAACTCTTTATCACAACTTTGCACAAATAACCAGCAAGTGCATTGGGTCGTCCAAATAATAAACCTTACGCGAGTAAGGGTCGATCCCACGGAGATTGTTGGTATGAAGCAAGCTATGGTCACCTTGTAAATCTTAGTCAGGCAGATTCAAATGGTTATGGATAATATATGAATAAAGCATAAAGATAGAGATACTTTGTAATTCATTGGTGAGAATTTCAGATAAGCGAATGGAGATGCTTTGTCCCTTCCGTCTCTCTGCTTTCCTACTATCTTCATCCAATCCTTCTTACTCCTTTCCATGGCAAGCTGTATGTAGGGTTTCACCGTTGTCAGTGGCTACCTCCCATCCTCTCAGTGAAAATGTTCTATGCACCCTGTCACGGCACGGCTAATCATCTGTCGGTTCTCAATCAGGTTGAAATAGGATCCAGTGATTCTTTTGCGTCTGTCACTAACGCCTAGCCTTCAGGAGTTTGAAGCTTGTCACAGTCATTCAATCATTGAATCCTACTCAGAATACCACAGACAAGGTTTAGACCTTCCGGATTCTCTTGAATGCCACCATCAATTCTAGCTTATACCACGAAGATTCCGATCAAGGGATCCAAGAGATAAACATTCAAGCCTTGTTTGCTTGTAGAATAGAAGTGGTTGTCAGGCACTCGTTCATAAGTGAGAATGATGATGAGTGTCACATAATCATCACATTCATCATGTTTTTGGGTGCAAATGAATATCTTAGAACAAGAATAAGCTGAATTGAATAGAAGAACAATAGTAATTGCATTAATACTCGAGGTACAGCAGAGCTCCACACCTTAATCTATGGTGTGTAGAAACTCCACCGTTGAAACTACATAAGAACAAGGTCTAGGCATGGCCGTGAGGCCAGCCCCCATCATCTAAGATAGCATAAGACTAAAGATAGCTACCAAGATAAGAATACAATAGTAAAAGGTCCTATTTGTAGAGAACTAGTAGCCTAGGGTTTACAAGGATGAGTAAATGACATAAAAATCCACTTCCGGGCCCACTTAGTGTGTGCTTGGGATGAGCATTGAAGCATTTTCGTGTAGAGACTTCTCTTGGAGTTAAACGCCAGCTTTTGTGCCAGTTCCGGCGTTTAACGCCGGGCAATTTTGAGCTGATTTGGAACGCCGGTTTGGGCCATCAAATCTCCGACAAAGTGTGGACTATTATATATTTCTGGAAGGCCCAGAATGTCTACTTTCCAACGCAGTTGAGAGTGCGCCAATTGGGTATCTGTAGCTCCAGAAAATCCACTTCGAGTGCAGGGAGGTCAGAATCAAATTTTCAGCCTCTGAATCAAATTTTTGCTCAGGTCCCTCAATTTCAGCCAGAAAATACCTGAAATCACAGAAAAATACACAAACTCATAGTAAAGTCCAGAAAAGTGAATTTTAACTAAAAACTAATAAAAATATACTAAAAACTAACTAAAACATACTAAAACATACTAAAAACAATGCCAAAAAGCGTATAAATTTTCCGGTCATCAATAGGACATTTTACTATTGTATTGGACATCTTGGTTCCATATCTGGATTTTTTACATCTAGGTTTTCGTTTTGGGGGCTGGCTATTCGGCCATGCCTGAACCTTGATCACTTATGTACTTTCAACGGTGGAGTTTCTACACACCATAGATTAAGGGTGTGGAGCTCTACTGTACCTCAAGTTTTAATGTAATTACTACTTTTTTCTATTCAATTCAATTTATTCATGTTCTAAGATACCATTCGTACTTCAACCTGATGGATGTGATGATCCGTGACACTTATCATAATCCATCGTTACGAACGCGTGCCTGACAACCACCTCCGTTCTACAAGCGAGAGCTAGAGTGTGTATCTCTTGGATTCTTGATGCACGACGCATGGTTGCCCTCGCCTGACAACCGAGCATTCCATTCCGTGAGATCAGAGTCTTCGTGGTACAAGCTAGAATTAATGGCGGCATTCATGAGAATCCGGAAAGTCAAAACCTTGTCTGTGGTGTTCTGAGTAGTATTCTGGGATTGAATGACTGTGACGAGCTTCAAACTCGCGATTGTTGGGCGTGATGACAAATGCAAAAGAATCAATGGATTCTATTCCGACATGATCGAGATCCGACAGATGATTAGCCGTGGCATGACAGAGCATTTGGACCTTTTTCACTAAGAGGATGGGATGTAGCCATTGACAACGGTGATGCCCTACATACAACTTGCCATGGGAAGGAATAAGAAGGATTGAAAGAAAGCAGTAGGAAAGCAGAGATTCAACAGGAACAAGCATCTCTATGCACTTATTTGAAATTCTCACCAATGATCTACATAAGTTTTTCTATCTTTATTTTCTGTTTATTTATTATCATTATTCGAAAACTTTATCACCATTTATTATCCGCCTGAATGAGATTTACAAGATGACCATAGCTTGCTTCATACCAACAATCTCTGTGGGATCGACCCTTACTCACGTAAGGTTTATTACTTGGACGACCCAGTACACTTGTTGGTTAGTGCTGCGAAGTTGTGAAGAAAGTACTGAGTTATAAATGCGCATGCCAAGTTGAGTGCCATTGTTAGAGATCACAATTTCGTGCACCAGTAGACATCCAGGGCTTTCCAGCAATATATAATAGTTCATACTTTAGTCGAGCTTAGACGACGCAAACTGGCGTTCAACGCCAGTTCCATGCTGCATTCTAGAGTAAAACGCCAGAAACACGTCACAAACCAGAGTTAAACGCCAAAAACACGTTACAACTTAGCGTTTAACCCCAAGAGAAGCCTCTGCACGTGTAAAGCTCAAGTTCAGCCCAAGCACAGACCAAAGTGGGCCCCGGAAGTGGATTTCTGCACTTAGACTTATTTCTGTAAACCCTACTAGCTAGTTTAGTATAAATAGAACTTTTTACTATTGTATTTTGATCTTGGTATCTATCTTTGGACGTTTAGTCCTTAGAACTTGGGGGCTGGCCTCACGGCCATGCCTGGACCATCACTTATGTATTTTCAATAGTGGAGTTTCTACACACCATAGATTAAGATGTGGAGTTCTGCTGTACCTCGAGAATTAACGCAATTACTATTATTGTTCTATTCAATTCAAGCTTGTTCTTGTTCTAAGATATCACTCGTACCTCAACCTGATGGATATGATGATCCGTGACACTCATTATCATCCGTCCTTATGAACACGTGCCTGACAACCACCTCCGTTCTACATGCGAAAGCTATAGTGAATATCTCTTAGATTCCTTAATCAGAATCTTCGTGGTATAAGCTA
Source organism: Arachis hypogaea (assembly GCF_003086295.3). NCBI lineage: Eukaryota > Viridiplantae > Streptophyta > Magnoliopsida > Fabales > Fabaceae > Arachis > Arachis hypogaea. The sequence continues at coordinate 69,267,939 of NC_092040.1, read as the reverse complement.
GAATCCATTGGCAGCATTCTTGAGAATCCGGAAAGTCTAAACCTTATCTGTGGTATTCTGAGTAGGATTCAGGGATTGAATGACTATGACGAGCTTCAAACTCGCGAGTGTTGGGCATAGTAACAGACGCAAAAGAATCACTGGATTCTATTCCGACATGATCGAGAACCGACAGATGATTAGCCATGTTGTGACAGAGCATTTGGACCATTTTCACTGAGAGGATGGGAAGTAGCTATTGACAACGGTGACCCCATACATACAGCTTGCCATGGAAAGAAGTAAGAATGATTGGAGGAAGGCAATAGGAAAGCAGAGATTCAGAAGGGACAAAGCATCTCCATACACTTATCTGAAATTCCCACCAATGATATACATAAGTATCTCTATCTTTATTTTATGCTCTATTTATCGTTATATTCGAAAGCCATTATAACCATTTAAATCTGTCTAACTGAGATTTACAAGATGACCATAGCTTGCTTCATACCAACAATCTCCATGGGATCAACCCTTACTCACGTAAGGTTTATTACTTGGACGACCCAGTGCACTTGCTAGTTAGTTGTGCGAGGTTGTGACAAAGTATAATTCACGTTTGAGAACTCCAAGTCTTTGGCGCCATTGTTGATGATCACAATTTCGTGCACCAAGTTGATGGCGTCGTTGTCGGGGATTGTTTGAGTTTGGACAACTGACGGTTCATCTTGTTGCTCAGATTAGGTAATTTTCCTTTATTTTTTTTCAAAAAGTTTTCAAAATTTTTTTTTCAAAAATTTTTTCTCTGTTTTCATTTTTCTAAAAATAATTTTCGAAAAAATACAAAAAATTATAAAATCATAAAAACCAAAAAAAAAAATTGTGTTTCTTGTTTGATTCTAGTGTCAATTTTTAAGTTTGGTGTCAATTGCATGTTTTTAAAATTTATGCATTTTTTTTCGAAAAATTCATGCATGGTGTTCTTCATGATCGTCAAGTTGTTCTTGATAAGTCTTCTTGTTTGATCTTCTTATTTTCTTGTTTTGTGTTTTTTCTTGTTTTTCATATGCATTCTTGCATTCATAGTGTTCTTGCATGCATCATTGGTTTTGATCCAAAATTTTTATGTTTTGGGTCATATTTGTATTTTTCTCTGTCCTCATTAAATATTCAAAAATGAAAAAATATATCTTTCCCTTATTTCTCTCAAAAATTTCAAAATCTTTGGGTTAACTTAGTCAAAAAAATTTTAAAATAAGTTGTTTATTGTTAATCAAGTCAAGATTTCATTTTGAAAAATCTTATCTTTTCAAATCTTTTTCATTTTTTATTTATTTTCGAAAAATTTTTAAAAATGATTTTCAAAATCTTTTTCTTAATTTCATTTCAAATTTTCGAAAACTTTGCTAACAATTAATGTGATTGATTCAAAAATTTGAAGTTTGTTACTTTCTTGTTAAGAAAGGTTCAATCTTTAAGTTCTAGAATCATATTTTTTAGTTTTTTGTTAGTCAAGTAATCAATTTCAATTTTAAAAATCATATCTTTTCAATCATATCTCTTTCAAAATCAATTTCAAAAATCTTTTCCAACTCCCTATCTTTTCAAAATTGATTTTCAAATCTTTTTCAACTAACTAATTGATTTTTTTTTGTTTTATTATTTCTTATCTTTTTCAAAACCACCTAACTACTTTTCTCTCTCTAATTTTCGAAAATCACCTTCCTCTTTTTCAAAATTCTTTTAATTAACTAATTGTTTCAAATTTTAATTTTAACTTTATTTCTTCTCTTAATTTTCGAAAATCACTAACTTTTTTTTTTCAAAAATAATTTTTGAAATTCTATCCCTCTCATCTTCTTCTATTTAATTATTCATTTACTAACTATTCTCTTCATCTTAAAATTCAAACCCTCTCTTCCTCTCTGTGTTCAAATTTTTCTGTTTTCCTTCTTCTATTCTTTTATTCTTCTACTCACATAAAGAAATCTCTATACTGTGACATAGAGGATTCCTCTTCCTTTTCTGTTCTCGTCTTTTTCATATGAGCAGGAGCAAGGAAAAGGACATTCTTGTTGAAGCAGATCCTGAACCTGAAAGGACTCTGAAGAAGAAGCTAAGAGAAGCTAAAGCACAACAATCCAGAGAAAACCTTACATAGAATCTCGAAAAAGAAAGAGACGTGGCCGAACCCAATAACAATGGTGGAGGCGCAAGGAGGATGCCTGGTGATTATACTACACCTACTTCCAATTTTTATGGAAGAAGCATCTCAATTTCTACCATTGGAGCAAACAATTTTGAGCTGAAGCCTCAACTAGTTGCTCTAATGCAACAGAACTGCAAGTTTCATGGACTTCCATCAGAAGATCCCTACCAGTTTTTAACTGAGTTCTTGCAGATTTGTGATACTGTTAAGACAAATGGAGTAGATCCTGAAGTCTACAAGCTCATGCTTTTCTCTTTTGCTGTAAGAGACAGAGCTAGAACATGGTTGGACTCACAACCTAAAGATAGCCTGGACTCTTGGGATAAGCTAGTCATGGCCTTCTTGGCTAAGTTCTTTCCTCCTCAAAAGCTGAGCAAGCTTAGAGTGGATGTTCAGACCTTCAAGCAAAAAGATGGTGAATCACTCTATGATGCTTTGGAAAGATACAACCAGTTGACCAAAAAGTGTCCTTCTGACATGCTTTCAGAGTGGACCATCTTGGATATATTCTATGATAGTCTGTCTGAATTGTCTAAGATGTCACTGGACCATTCTGTAGGTGGATCCATTCACCTAAAGAAAACGCTTGCAGAAGCTCAAGAACTCATTGACATGGGTGCAAATAACCAATTCATGTACACCTCTGAGAGGAATCCTGTGAGTAATGGGACGCCTCAGAAGAGGAGAGTTCTTGAAATTGATACTTTGAATGCCATATTGGCTCAGAACAAAATGTTGACTCAGCAAGTCAACATGATTTCTCAGAGTCTGAATGGATTGCAAAATGCATCCAACAGTACTAAGGAGGCATCTTCTGAAGAAGAAGCTTATGATCTTGAGAACCCTGCAATGGCAGAGGTGAATTACATGGGTGAAGCCTATGAAAACACCTATCATTCCTCATGGAGAAATCATCCAAATTTCTCATGAAAGGATAAACAAAAGCCCCAGCAAGGCTTTAATAATGGTGGAAGAATTAGGTTTAGCAATAGCAAGCCTTTTCCATCATCTTCTCAGCAATAGACAGAGAGTTCTGAGCAGAACCCCTCTAGCTTAGCAAACATAGTCTCTGATCTATCTAAGGCCACTTTAAGTTTCATGAATGAAACAAGGTCCTCCATTAGAAACTTGGGGGCACAAGTGGGTCAGCTGAGTAAGAAAATCACTGAAACTCCTCCTAGTACTCTCCCAAGCAATACAGAAGAGAATCCAAAAAGAGAGTGCAAGGCCATTGATATAATCAAAATGGCCGAATCCAAAGAGGAAGGGGAGGACGTGAATCCCAATGAGGAAGACCTCATGGGACGTCTCCCAAACAGAAAGGAGTTCCCTATTGAGGACCTAAAGGAATCTGAGGCTCATATAGAGACCATAGAGATTCAATTAAACTTCCTTCTGCCATTCATGAGTTCTGAGAACTATTCTTCCTCTGAAGAAGATGAAGATGTAATTGAAGAGCAAGTTGCTCAATATTTTGGAGCCATCATGAAGCTGAATGCCAAGTTGTTTGGTAATAAGACTTGGGAAGATGAACCTCCCTTGCTCATTAGTGAACTAAATACATGGGTTCAGCAAACTTTACCTCAAAAGAAACAAGATCCTGGTAAATTCTTAATAGCCTGTACCATAGGCACCATGACCTTTCAGAAGGCTCTGTGTGACCTGAGGTCAGGTATAAATCTTATGCCACTCTTTGTAATGGAGAAACTGGGGATCTTTGAGGTACAAGCTGCAAAAATCTCATTAGAGATGGCAGACAAGTCAATAAAACAAGCTTATGGATTGGTAGAGGACGTGTTAGTGAAGGTTAAAGGCCTTTACATCCCTGCTGATTTCATAATCCTAGACACTGGGAAGGATGAGGATGAATGCATCATCTTTGGAAGACCCTTCGTAGCCACGGCAGGAGCTGTGATTGATGTTGACAGAGGAGAGCTAGTCCTTCAATTGAATGGGGACTACCTTGTGTTTAAAGCTCAAGGATCTTCCTTTGCAACCATGGAGAGGAAGCATGAAAAGCTCTCTCAATACAGAGTCAAGCAACGCCCCCATAATCAAACTCTAAGTTTGGTGTTGGGAGGCCACAACCAAACTATACGTTTGGTGTTGAACCCCCACATTCAAACTCGATGTTTAATGTTGGGAGGTCCCAACAATGCTTTGAACATCTGTGAGGCTCCATGAGAGCTCACTGTCAAGATATTAACATTAAGGAAGCGCTTATTGGGAGGCAACCCAATTTTTATTTATCTATATTTCTATTGTTCTTTCATGTTTTATTAGGTTTATGATCATGTGGATTCACAAAACAATTGCAAAAATTAAAAACAGAATCAAAAACAGCAGAAGAAAAAGCATACCCTAGAGGAAGAGCTGTCTGGCGTTTAAACGCCAGAAACAAGCATCTGTCTGGCGTTTAACGCCAGAAACAAGCACCAAGTTGGCTTTTAACGCCAAAAACAAGCATCAGGCTGGCATTAAACGCCAGAAACAAGCTACATCTGGGCGTTTAATGCCAGAAATAAGCTGCAGTCTGGCATTAAACGCCAGGATTGCATACAGAGGGCATTTTACACGCCAAAAAGGTGCAGGGATGAGAAATCCTTGACACCTCAGGATCTGTGGACCCCACGGGATCACCTCAGGATCTGTGGACCCCACAGGATCCCCACCTACCTTCTACCTCTCTCTCACACCTTTTCATAACCCTCTTCCCCAAACATCATTCACCAATTACCTCAATCACTCTTCCCCATCACCTCTTTACCACTCACATCCATCCACTCTTCCCCATAAACCCCACCTACCTTCAAATTCAAAATCTCTTTCCCACCCAAACCCACCCTAAATGGCTGAACCAAACCCCTCTCCCTCCACTATATAAACCCCTCCATTCTTCTTTATTTTCACACCACACTACCCTCTCTTCTCCCTTTTGGCCGAAACACACACCTCTCTCTCTTTCCTCCATATCTTCTTCTTCTTCTTCTATTCTTTCTTCTTTTTCTCAAGGGCGAGCAACATTCTAAGTTTGGTATGGTAAAAGCATAGTTTTTTGTTTTTCTATTACCATTTATGGTACCTAAGGCCGGAGAAACCTCTAGAAAGAGGAAAGGGAAGACAAAAGCTTCCACCTCTGAGTCATGGGAGATGGAGAGATTCATCTCAAAGGTCCATGAAGATCACTTATATGAAGTTGTGGCTAAGAAATAGGTGATCCCTGTGGTCCCTTTCTTACCAATGCCATTCAACAAGTCGGAATCATAATGGTTCAAGAGTTTTATGCCAATGTGTGGATCACTAGGAACCATGATCAAAGCATGAACCCAAACCCAAAGAATTGGCTTACAATGGTTCGGGAGAAATGCTTAGATTTCAGTCCGGAGAACATAAGGTTGGTGTTCAACTTGCCTATGATGCAAGAAGATGCATGCCCCTACATTAGAAGGGTCAACTTTGATCAAAGGTTGGACCAAGTCCTCATGGACATATGTGTGAAAGGAGCTCAATGAAAAAGAGACTCAAAAGGCAAGCCGGTTCAATTGAGAAGACTAGACCTTAAGCCTGTGGCTAGAGGATGGTTGGAGTTCATCCAACGCTCCATTATCCCTACTAGCAACTGATCTTAAGTGACTGTGGATCGGGCCACTATGATTCATAGCATCATGATTAGAGAAGAAGTAGAAGTTCATGAAGTCATCCCTCTAGAACTCTACAAAGTAGCCAAAAAACCCTCCACCTTGGCAAGGCTAGCTTTTCCTCATCTCATTTGCTATCTATGCAACTTAGCTGGAGTTGTCATATAAGGAGACATCCTCATTGAAGAGGACAAGCCCATCACTAAGAAAAGGATGGAGCAAACAAGAGAGCATATTCATGGATCTCAAGAGACGCATGAGGATGTTCATCATCAAGAAATCCCTGAGATGTCTCAAGGGATGCATTTTCCTCCAAACAACTATTGGAAATAACTCAACACTTCTCTAGAAGCATTGAGTCATGACATGAACCAATTATGGGTGGAACACCAAGAACATTCCATCATTCTCAATGAGATTAGAGAAGATCAAAGAGCTATGAGGGAGGAGCAAAAAAGGCAAGGTAGAGACATAGAGGAGCTCAAGAACACCATTGGTCCTTCAAGAAGAAGGCACCACCATCAATAAGGTGGACTTATTCCTTAACTTCCTTGTTCTTATCTCTCTGTTTTTTGGTTTTTGAGCTCCATGTTTGTCTATGTTTGTGTCTTTATTACATGATCATTAGTGTCTAGTATCTATGTCTTAAGGCTATGAATAATTCCATGAATCCTTCACATTTCTTAAATGAAAAATGTTTTTAGAACAAAAGAACAAGAAGTACATGAGTTTCGAATTTATCTTTGAACTTAGTTTAATTATATTGATGTGGTGACAATACTTTTTGTTTTCTGAATGAATACTTGAACAGTGCATATTTTTGATCTTGTTGTTTATGAATGTTAAAATTGTTGGCTCTTGAAAGAATTATGAACAAGAGAAATGTTATTGATGATCTAAAAAATCATGAAATTGATTCTTGAAGCAAGTAAAAGCAGTGAAAAAAAAAGCAAGCAGAAAAAGTCGATAGCCCTTAAAACCAAAAGGCAAGGGTAAAAAGGATCCAAGGCTTTGAGCATCAATGGATAGGAGGGCCCAAGGAAATAAAATCCAGGCCTAAGCAGCTAAATCAAGCTGTCCCTAACCATGTGCTTGTGGCATGCAGGTCCAAGTGAAAAGCTTGAGACTGAGTGGTTAAAGTCATGATCCAAAGCAAAAAGAGTGTGCTTAAGAGCTCTGGACACCTCTAACTGGGGACTTTAGCAAAGCTGAGTCACAATCTGAAAAGGTTCACCCAGTCGTGTGTCTGTGGCATTTACGTATATGGTGGTAATACTGAAAAACAAAGTACTTAGGGCCACCGCCAAGACTCATAAAAGTAGCTGTGTTCAAGAATCAACATACTTAACTAGGAGAATCAATAACACTATCTGAACTCGGAGTTCCTATGGATGCCAATCATTCTAAACTTCAAAGGATAAAGTGAGATGCCAAAACTGTTCAGAAGCAAAAAGCTACAAGTCCCACTCATCTAATTAGAACTAATATTCATTGATAGTTTGGGATTTATAGTATATTCTCTTCTTTTTTATCCTATTTGATTTTCAGTTGCTTGGGGACAAGCAATTTAAGTTTGGTGTTGTGATGAGTGGAAAATTGATACGCTTTTTGGCATTGTTTTTAGGTAGTTTTTAGTAGGATCTAGCTACGTTTAGGGATGTTTTCATTAGTTTTATGCAAAATTCACATTTCTGGACTTTACTATGAGTTTTTGTGTTTTTTTGTGATTTCAGGTATTTTCTGGCTGAAATTAAGGGACCTGAGCAAAAATCTGATAGGAGGCTGACAAAGGACTGCTGATGCTGTTGGATTCTTACCTCCCTGCACTCGAGATGGATTTTCTGGAGCTGGAGAACTCCAAATGGCGCGCTCTCAATTGTGTTGAAAAGTAGACATCTAGGGCTTTTCTGCAATATATAATAGTTTATACTTTATTTGAGCTTAAATGACGCAAACTGGCGTTCAACGCCAGTTCCATGCTGCATTCTGGAGTAAAATGCTAGAAACACGTCACAAACCAGAGTTAAACACCAAAAACACGTTACAACTTGGCGTTTAACCCCAAGAGAAGCCTCTGCACGTGTAAAGCTCAAGTTCAGCCCAAGCACACACCAAAGTGGGCCCCGGAAGTGGATTTCTGCACTTAGACTTATTTCTGTAAACCCTACTAGCTAGTTTAGTATAAATAGAACTTATTACTATTGCATTTTGACCTTGGTATCTATCTTTGGACGTTTAGTTCTTAGAAATTGGAGGCTGGCCTCACAGCCATGCCTGGACAATAACTTATATATTTTCAATGGTGGAGTTTCTACACACCATAGATTAAGGTGTGGAGCTCTGCTGTACCTCGAGAATTAATGCAATTACTATTATTCTCCTCTTCAATTCAAGCTTATTCTTGTTCTATGATATCACTCGTACCTCAACCTAATGGATGTGATGATCCGTGACACTCATCATCATCTGTCCTTACGAAAACGTGCCTGACAATCACCTCCGTTCTACCTGCGAAAGCTAGAGTGAATATCTCTTGGATTCCTTGATCAGAATCTTCGTGGTATAAGCTAGAATCCATTGGTAGCATTCTTGAGAATCCGAAAAGTCTAAACCTTGTCTGTGGTATTCTGAGTAGGATTCAGGGATTGAATGACTATGACGAGCTTCAAACTCAGAAGTGTTGGGCGTAGTAACCGACGAAAAAGTATCACTGAATTCTATTCTCCTCAGTAAGAGATAAGTTTGGTGTTCACCAACCTTTGGCTCGCTGATTAAGGGACACAATTGATCATTTATGAAAAAGAAACAAAAACAATTTTCTTCTTTATTGCAAACCACTTACCAACGTATATATTTACGTTCTAAGGCTAGCTGTTTTGGTTTAATTAGGAGAGAGAGATTGAGATAAATACAAGGAGGGGCCACGGCTAGGACAAGCTAAGTGAGGAGTGGTCACATGTGCCTAGAGAAGCGTGCTCCTTGGGAAGCAGAATCTGCATGCATGCATCATCGAACACCTAAATACATGCAACCAATGAGAAGAGAATCCTCGTCAAAGCTTCAACAATGCATGCAGACCGTTCAATCCATGAGCCTCTATATGTTCAACTCAATCTCAACCCTTCATGAGCACTGGTGGACGAAATTGTGATCACATCAATGTAGTATTCTTTGTTGTTGTATGGAATCATTATTATGGCTCTTGGTTATGTGTGTACACAACTCCGTTCAACTAGCCAGCAAGTGTACTGGGTCGTCCAAGTAATACCTTACGTGAGTAAGGGTCGATCCCACAGAGATTGTTGGTATGAAGCAAGCTATGGTCACCTTGTAAATCTCAGTCAGGCGGATTCAAGTATAATTGGATTATTGGTTTAAATTTGATTAATGGAATGAATAGAAAATAAAGATAAATAAACTAAGATAGAAATACTTATGTAAATTAATGGTGGGAATTTCAGATAGGCGTTTGGAGATGCTGTGCTCCTCTCGAATTTCTACTTTCTTATTACATTCATCCAATCCTTCTTACTGCTTTCCATGGCAAGCTGTATGTAGGGCATCACCGTTGTCAATGGCTACATCCCATCCTCTCAGTGAAAATGGTCCTATGCTCTGTCACAGCACGGCTAATCATCTGTCGGTTCTCAATCAGGTTGGAATAGAATCCCTTGATTCTTTTGTGTCTGTCACTAACGCCCAGCCTTCAGGAGTTTGAAGCTCGTCACAGTCATTAAATCCCAGAATCCTACTCGGAATACCATAGACAAGGTTTAGACTTTCCGGATTCTCATGAATGCCGCCATCAATTCTAGCTTATACCACGAAGATTCTGTTGGGGAATCTAAGAGATATGCGCCCGGCCTAAGGTAGAACGGAAGTGGTTGTCAGTCACGCGCGTTCATAGGTGAGAATGATGATGAGTGTCACGGATCATCACATTCATCAAGTTGAAGTGCAACGTATATCTTGGAATAAGAATAAAAGAGAATTGAATAGAAAGTAATAGTAATTGTATTGAAGCTTGAGGTACAACATTGCTCTACACCCTTAATCTATGGTGTGCAGAAACTCCACCGTTGAAAATACATAAGTGAAAGGTTCAGGCATAGCCGAATGGCCAGCCCCCATGAAGGTGATCAAAAGACCAAATGGTCAAAAGATTAGAATAGTCAAAGATTAAACTATCAAAAGATGTCTAATACAATAGTAACTTATCCTATTTATACTAGACTAGCTACTAGGGTTTATATGAGTAAGTAATTGATGCATAAATTCACTTCCGGGGCCCACTTAGTGTATGTTTGGGCTGAGCTTGATCTATCCACGAGCTGAGGCTTTTCTTGGAGTTGAACTCCACGTTATAGCGTGTTTTGGGCGTTCAACTCCGGATCATGACGTGTTTCTGGCGTTTAACTCCAGACAGCAGCATGTACTTGGCGTTCAACGCCAAGTTACATCGTCAATTCCCGAATAAAGTATGGACTATTATATATTGCTGGAAAGCTCTGGATGTCTACTTTCCAACACCGTTGAGAACGCGCCATTTGAATTTCTGTAGCTCCAGAAAATCCATTTCGAGTGCAGGAAGGTCAGATTCCAACAGCATCAGCAGTCCTTTTGTCAGCCTTTTTCAGAGTTTTGCTCAAGTCCCTCAATTTCAGCCAGAAATTACCTGAAATCACAGAAAAACACACAAACCCATAGTAAAGTCCAGAAATGTGAATTTGACATAAAAACGAATGAAAACATCCCTAAAAGTAGCTTGAACTTACTAAAAACTACCTAAAAACAATGCCAAAAAGCGTATAAATTATCCGCTCATCACAACAGGAAACTTAAATTGTTGCTTGTCCCCAAGCAACTGAAAATTAATTAGGATAAAAAGAAGAGAATATACTATAAATTCCAGAATATCAATGAATATTAATTATAATTAGATGAGCGGGACCTGTAGCTTTTTGCTTCTGAACAGTTTTGGCATCTCACTTTTTCCTTTGAAGTTTAGAATGATTGGCTTCTCTAGGAACTTAGAATTTCGGATAGTGTTATTGATTCTCCTAGTTAAGTATGTTGATTGTTGAACACAGCTACTTATGAGTCTTGGCCGTGGCCCTAAGCATTTTGTTTTCCAGTATTACCACCGGATACACAAATGCCACAGACACATGACTGGGTGAACCTTTTCAGATTGTGACTCAGCTTTGCTAGAGTCCCCAGTTAGAAGTGTCCAGAGCTCTTAAGCACACTCTTTTTTCTTTGGATCACGACTTTAACCACTCAGTCTCAAGTTTTTCACTTGGACCTTCATGACACAAGCACATGGTTAGGGACAGCTTGATTTAGCCGCTTAGGCCTGGATTTAATTTTCTTGGGCCCTCCTATCCATTGATGCTCAAAGCCTTGGATCCTTTTTACCCTTGCCTTTTGGTTTTAAGGGCTATTGGCTTTTTCTGCTTGCTTTTTCTTTTTCTTTCTAATTTTTTCGCCAAATTTTTTTCTCTTTTTTTTTTCGCAAGCTTTTCTTTTTCACTGCTTTTTCTTGCTTCAAGAATCAATTTCATGATTTTTCAGATCATCAATAACATTTCTCTTTGTTCATCATTCTTTCAAGAGCCAACAATTTTAACATTCATAAACAACAAGATAAAAAATATGCACTGTTCAATCATTCATTCAGAAAACAAAAAGTATTGTCACCACATCAATATAATTAAATTAAATTCAATGATAAATTCGAAATTCAAGTACTTCTTGTTCTTTTGAATTAAAAACATTTTTCATTTAAGAGAGGTGAAGGATTAATGGAATTATTCATAACTTTAAGACATAGTTACTAACTACTAATGATCATGAAGTAGAGACACAAAACATAGATAAACATATAATATAAAAACCGAAAAGCAGAAAGAAATAAGAATAAGGAATGAATCCACCTTAGTGGCATCTTCTTCTTGAAGGACCAACAATGTCCTTAAGCTCTTCTATGTCCCTTCCTTGCCTTTGTTGCTCCTCCCTCATTGCTCTTTGGTCTTCTCTTATTTCATGGAGAATGATGGAGTGCTCATGATGTTCTACCCTTAATTGTTCAACATTGTGGCTCAAATCTTCTAAGGAAGTGTTGAGTTGTTCCCAATAGTCGTTGGGAGGAAAGTGCATCCCTTGAGGCATCTCAAGGATTTCTTGATGATGAGCTTCCTCATGCATCTCTTGAGAACCGTGAAGGGTCTCTCTTGCTTGCTCCATCCTCTTCTTGGTGATGGGCTTATCCTCTTCAATGGAGATGTCTCCTTCTATGATAACTCCAGCTGAGTAACATAGATGGCAAATAAGGTGAGGAAAAGCTAGCCTTGCCATGGTGGAAGGCTTTTCGGCTATTTTGTAGAATTCATTGGAGATGACTTCGTGAATTTCTACTTCATCTCCAATCATGATGCTATGAATCATGATGGCCCAATCCACAGTAACTTCAGATCGGTTGCTAGTAGGAATGATAGAGCGTTGAATGAACTCCAACCATCCTCTAGCCACAGGCTTGAGGTCCAGTCTTCTTAGTTGAACTGGCTTGCCTTTGGAGTCTCTCTTCCATTGAGCTCCTTCCACACATATGTCCATTAGGACTTGGTCAAACCTTTGATTAAAGTTGACCCTTCTAGTATAGGGGCGTTCATCTCCTTGCATCATGGGCAAGTGAAATGCCAACCTCACATTTTCCGGACTAAAATCTAAGTATTTCCCCCGAACCATTGTGAGATAATTCTTTGGATTCGGGTTCATACTTTGATCATGGTTCCTAGTGATCTATGCATTGGCATAGAACTCTTGAACCATTAAGATTCTGACTTGTTGCATGGGGTTGGTTAGGACTTCCCAACCTCTCATTCGGATCTCATGTCGGATCTCCGGATACTCATTCTTCTTAAGCTTGAAAGGGACCTCAGGGATCACCTTCTTCTTTGCCACAACATCATAGAAGTGGTCTTGATGGCTTTTGGAGATGAATCTTTCCATCTCCCATGACTCGGAGATGGAAGCTTTTGTCTTCCCTTTTCCTTTTCTAGAGGATTCTTCGGCCTTAGGTGCCATTGATGGTAGTGGAAAACAAAAAAGATTGTGCTTTGACCACACCAAACTTAAAATATTGCTCGTCCTCGAGCAAGAAAAGAAAGAAGAGAAGAAGAAGAAGAAGAAGAAAATATGGTAGAGAGGGAGAGATGTAGGTTCGGCTATTTAGGGTGGGAATGGGTGGGAAAATGGTTTTGAATTTTTTTTGAAGGTAGGTGGGGTTTATGGGGAAGAGTGGATGGATGTGAGTGGTGAAGGGGGTGATTGGGAAGAGGAATTGAGGTGATTGGTGAAGAGTGTTGGGAAGTGTGACATGGGGGATACTCTTTCTCAAAATAGGATTAGGAGGTAAGGTGGGAATATAGTAAGTGGGGATCCTGTGGGGTCCACAGATCCTAAGGTGTCAAGGAATTCCATCCCTGCACCAAATAGGCATGTAAAATACCTTTGCACACCATTCTGGCGTTTAAACGCCGTGTGGTGCACATTCTGGGCGTTCAACGCCCATGTAAAACATGTTTCTGGCGTTGAACGCCAGTTTCATGCTTGTTACTGGCGTTCAGCACCAACTTTTCTTCTTTAGGCACATTCCTGGCGTTCAGCGCCAGAATGTTGCATGTTTCTGGCGTTCAGCGCCAGGTTGATGCTCTGTTCTGGCGTTGAACGCCAGCCAGATGCTCCTTACTGGCGTTGAACGCCAACCTGTGCTTCTGATGAGCGGATAATTTATACGCTTTTTGGCATTGTTTTTAGGTAGTTTTTAGTAAGTTTGAGCTACTTTTAGGGATGTTTTCATTAGTTTTTATGTTAAATTCACATTTCTGGACTTTACTATGAGTTTGTGTGTTTTTCTATGATTTCAGGTAAATTCTGGCTGAAGTTGAGGGACTTGAGCAAAACTCTGAAGAAGGCTGACAAAAGGACTGCTGATGCTGTTGGAATCTGACCTCCCTGCACTCGAAATAGATTTTCTGGAGCTACAGAACTTCAATTGGCGCGCTCTCAACGGCGTTGGAAAGTATACATCCAGAGCTTTCCAGCAATATATAATAGTCCATGCTTTATTCGAAGATTGATGACGTAACTTGGCGTTGAACGCCAAGTTCATGCTGCTGTCTGGAGTTAAACGCCAGAAAAACGTCATGATCCGGAGTTGAACGCCCAAAACACGTCATAACTCGAAGTACAACTCCAAGAGAAGCCTTAGCTCGTGGATTGATCAAGCTCAGCCCAAACATACACCAAGTGGGCCCCGGAAGTGAATTTATGCATCAATTACTTACTCATGTAAACCCTAGTAGCTAGTTTATTATAAATAGAACATTTATCTATTGTATTAGACATCTTTTGACAGTTTAATCTCTTGAATATTCGGTCACTTGATCATGGAGAGGGCTGGCCATTCGGCCATGCCTGAACTCTTTGCTTATGTATTTTCAACGGTGGAGTTTCTGCACACCATAGATTAAGGGTGTGGAGCTCTGCTGTACCTCAAGTATTAATGCAATTCTATTTTCTTTTATTCAAATCTCTCTTATTCTTATTCCAAGATATTCATTCGTACCCAAGAACATGATGAATGTGATGATAAGTAACCCTCATTATCATTCTCACTTATGAACGCGCGTGATTGACAACCACTTCCGTTCTACATGCAACAGAGCTTGAATGCGTATCTCTTAGATTCCCCAACAGAATCTTCGTGGTATAAGCTAGATAGATGGCGGCATTTATGAGGATCCGGAAAGTCTCACCTTGTCTGTGGTATTCCGAGTAGGATCCTGGGAATCCGGAAAGTCTAACCTTGTCTGTGGTATTCCGAGTAGGATTCCGGTAATGAATGACTGTGATGTGCTTCAAACTTGCAAGTGCTGGGCGTTAGTGACAGACGCAAAAGAATCAAGGGATTCTATTCCAGTAGGAGCGGGAACCAACCAGTGATTAGCCGTACTGTGACAGAGTGCGTGAGCATTAGTTTTCACTGCGAGGATGGGATGTAGCCATCAACCATGGGTGATGCCTCCAGACGATTAGCCGTGCGAGTGACAGCCGCATAGGATCATTTTCCCGAGAGGATTGAAAGTAGCCACCGCTGATGGTGAACCCCTATACAAAGCTTGCCATGGAAAGGAGTAAGAAGGATTGAGTAGAAGCAGTAGGAGAGCAGGCGTCCTTGAGCCATGCAGCATCTCCATTCGCTTATCTGAAATTCCCACCAATGAATCTGCATAAGTCTTCTATCCTTTTTATAATCTATTCTCTTATTTCTATTTTCGAAACCATAAACCAATTTAATCTGCCTAACTGAGATTTACAAGGTGAACATAGCTTGCTTCATACCAACAATCTCTGTGGGATCGACCCTTACTCACGTAAGGTTTATTACTTGGACGATCCAGTACACTTGCTGGTTAGTTGAACGGAGTTGTGAGCGTCTCTACCAATGCTTGAAACTCTTTTATCACAATTTCGTCCACCAGCTTCCTCCAGGGTGTGATTTTTCTTCTGCTGTTTTTGATTCTGTTTTTAATTTTTATATTTTTTTCGTGACTCCTCATGATCATGTACCTAATAAAACACAAAATAAAAATAAAATAAAAATTAGATAAATAAAATTGGGTTGCCTCCCAACAAGCGCTTCTTTAATGTCAATAGCTTGACAGTGGGCTCTCATGGAGCCACAAAGGTGATCAGGTCAATGTTGTATAGTCCCAACACCAAACTTAGAGTTTGGATATGAGGTCTTAACACCAAACTTAGAGTTTGGTTGTGGCCTCCCAACACCAAACTTAGAGTTTGACTGTGGGGGCTCTTCTTGACTCTGAACTGAGAGAAGCTCTTCATGCTTACTCTCTTTTGTCACAGATGGATGGCCATGTGCCTTAAACACAAGGTAGTCCCCATTCAATTGAAGGACTAATTCACCTCTGTTGACATCTATTACAGCTTCTGTTGTGGCTAGGAAAGGTCTTCCAAGGATGATGCATTCATCCTCTTCCTTCCTAGTGTCTAAGATTATGAAATCAGCAGGGATGTAAAGGCCTTCAACCTTTACTAACACGTCCTCCACTATTCCATAAGCTTGTCTCAATGACTTGTCTGCCAATTGTAATGAGAACAAGGCAGGTTGTACCTCAATGATCCCCAGCTTCTCTATTACAGAGAGTGGCATAAGATTTATCCCTGACCCCATATCACATAGAGCCTTTTCAAAGGTCATGGTGCCTATGGTACAAGGTATTAAGGACTTGCCAGGATCTTGTTTCTTTTGAGGTAGAGTTTTCTGAATCCAGGAATCTAGTTCATTAATGAGCAAGGGAGGTTCACTTTCCCAAGTCTCATTACCAAACAACTTGGCATTCAGCTTCATGATAGCTCCTAAATATTGAGCAACTTGCTCTCCAGTCACATCTTCATCCTCTTCAGAGGAAGAATAGTCTTCAGAGCTCATGAATGGCAGAAGGAGATTTAATGGAATCTCTATGGTCTCTGTATGAGCCTCAGATTCTTTTGGATCCTTAATAGGAAACTCCTTCTTGCTTGAAGGACGTCCCAGGAGGTCTTCCTCACTAGGATTTTCGTCCTCCTCCTCCCTTGTGCATTCGGCCATATTGATTATATCAATGGCCTTGCACTCTCCTTTTGGATTCTCTTCTGTATTACTTGGGAGAATACTGGGAGGAATGTCAATGACTTTCTTACTCAGCTGGCCCACTTGTGCCTCCAGATTTCTGATAGAGGATCTTGTTTCATTCATGAAACTGAAAGTGGCCTTTGACAGGTTAGAGACTAGATTGGCTAAATTAGAAGTGTTTCGTTCAGAATTCTCTGTCTGTTGCTGAGAAGATGATGGATATGGCTTGCTATTGCTCAGCCTGTTACGTCCACCATTGTTAAAGCCTTGTTGAGGCTTTTGTTGATCCTTCCATGAGAAATTTGGATGATTTCTCCATGATGAGTTATAGGTGTTTCCATAAGGTTCACCCATGTAATTAACCTCTGCCATTACAGGGTTCTCAGGATCATAAGCTTCTTCAGAAGCTGCCTCTTTAGTACTGTTGGATGCATTTTGCCATCCATTCAGACTTTGAGAGATCATGTTGACTTGCTGAGTCAACACTTTGTTCTGAGCCAATATGGCATTCAGAGCATCAATTTCAAGAACTCCTTTCTTCTGAGGTATCCAATTATTCACGAAATTCCTCTCAGAAGTGTACATGAATTGGTTGTTTGCAACCATGTCAATGAGTTCTTGAGCCTCTTCAGGCATTTTCTTTAGGTGAATAGATCCACCTGCAGAATGGTTGACAAACCCCAATTTGACGGTTTATCTTGTATTGATTTTAGGGGATTTTATCACCTTTCACCCACATTTATCCAATGAAATAGCATGGTTTTGTATATTCTCCTTTAATTGTGCTTAAGAGTGAAAACATGCTTTTTAGGACTTAAAATAGCTAAATCTAATTCTCCTTGATTTCATTAGATGCCTTGATATGTTTGTTAAGTGATTTAAGGTTTAGGAGGCAAAGATTGGATCAAGGGAATGAAGAAAGAAAGCATGAAAAGTTGGAGAACTCATGAAGAAATGAAAGAACCGGAAAGCTGTCAAGCCGACCTCTTCGCACTTAAACGACCATAACTTGAGCTACAGAGGTCCAAATAATGCGGTTCCAGTTGGGTTAGAAAGCTAACATCCGGGGCTTCGAAACGATATAAGATTTGTCATAGTTGCTACACGTATGGTGGCGCGCACGCGCAAAGTATGCGCACGCG
This sequence comes from Arachis hypogaea, assembly GCF_003086295.3. Lineage (NCBI taxonomy): Eukaryota > Viridiplantae > Streptophyta > Magnoliopsida > Fabales > Fabaceae > Arachis > Arachis hypogaea. The sequence continues at coordinate 69,250,272 of NC_092040.1, read as the reverse complement.
CCGTTGGTGCACGTGATCACTTCATGCAAACTCGTGGCTAGCGAATTTACAAGCCTTGTGGGCCCAATCCAACTCATTTCTAATGCTATTTAAGCCAAGGATTGAAGGGGGAATGAACACACTTTACCACAAACGTTTAACCATTAGTCATAGTTTAGTTTAGAAGTAGTTTCTAGAGAGAGAAGCTCTCACTTCTCTCTAGAATTAGGATTAGGATTAGGATTAGTTCTTAGATCTAGGTTTTAATCTTTGCTTTCTTCTACTTCTACCTTTCAATTCTTTGTTGCTACATTCATCTTCTTCTATTCTTTTGTTGTAATTTTCTTTATGTTGTTCTTACATTTCGTTGTAGATCTAGTATTGTTCTTTCTACATTCTTCCAATTCAATAAGAGGTAATTCATAATAAATGTGTCTTCTTTGTTCTTCCATTATTGATCTCTTGTTTTTGTAGTTATAGATTCCTTTAATTCTTGCATTTAATAATGTTTACTTCTATTGCACTCTATGTGTTTGTTGAAATGTCTCTTTTAGTTTTAGTATAGATTTTGTCCCTCTTGGCCTAGGTAGAGTAATTAGTGACACTTGAGTTATCTAATTCCTTTGTTGATTGATAATTGGAGAGATTGCTAATTGGTTTGGAGTGCACTAAAGCTAGTCTTTCCTTGGGAGTTGGCTAGGACTTGTGGCTCAAGTCAATTCATCCACTTGACTTTCCTTTATTAGCAAGGGTTAACTAAGTGGTAGCAATGAACAATTCTCATCACAATTGAGAAGGATAACTAGGATAGAACTTCTAGTTCTCATACCTTACCAAGAGCCTTTTATAGTTGTTAGTTTATTTTCATTGCCATTTACTTTCATGTCTCTTATCCAAAACCCCAAAATACATTTCTAACCAATAACAAAGCACTTTATTGTAATTCCTAGGGAGAACGACCCGAGGTTTGAATACTTCGGTTATTAATTTTAGGAGTTTGTTACTTGTGACAAACAATCTTTTGTATGAAAGGATTATTGCTTGGTTTAGAAACTATACTTCGACGAGATTTTATTTGAGAAATTCTAAACCATCAAAAATCCAATCATCAAAATGGCACCGTTGCCGGGGAATTGCAATGGTGTTGTGTTATTGGTTATTGTATATATGTGAATATTGTGCATATGCTTGCCTTTTTGTCTCTTTGTTAGTTTTTGTTAGTTCTCTTTGTTTCTCATTTGATTTTATTTTTCTTTTCTCTTGCTATCATGGATTCTCATTTTGGCTATGAGTGTGATTACAATTATGTTGTAGGTGATGAGAGTTACAATGAAGAGATGTATCAAGGATGGAACAATCAAAGGTGGGAGGAGCCATATGCATATGATCAATCTTCATGGCAACAACCTCCTCCACCAATGCACTATGAAGAAGAGCCATTCTATGATGCATACCAATCCAATGGCTATGGTGAATCTACTCGTGACTTTCAAGAACCACCACCATATGCCTATGATCCATACCCTCAACATAATTCTCAACCATACTCACAACCTCTTCCTACCAACCACCTTCATATGACCCTAATCCATATCCATCACACCAACCAACTTTTGAGCCATATGAGCCATATATGGAACCACCACAATATCAACCCTTTCAAGAGCCACCCCCTCCATATTATTACCAAGATGAACCACCTCCAACATATGAAAATTTCCAACCACAAGATGAATACTACTTTCCACCACAACCTCCCATGGAAGAACACTTATGTCCTTTAATCCAAGAGCCCTATGATCCTACTCATGACATCCAAGAGGAACAAGAGTCAAGGGATCGTCTAAAGGAAGCATTGGATCAATTTCAAGCAACCATGGAGTGTGTTGTGCAACAAGTGGAAATAATGGAGAATATTGAACCACCACAACTCTACCAAGAAGAACCATCTTCCTACTATGAACCCTTCCCCCAAAATGAGGAACCCTTCCACCCACCCCAACCTCTAATGGATGAAACCGTTGGTGTTCTTGTTCAAGGGCAAGAAGAGATGAAAAAGGATGTGCAAAATTTCATGGCCGCCTTGGATGCGGTAACAAATCAATTAGCATCCCAATGCTTGAACACTCAAAAAACTCCCATGGCTACATGTGGAGAATTAAATGAAGAACATAGCATGAAGGAAAGATTGGAAATTCCGGTGGGAAATGAGGGAAGTTGCTTTGTATTGGAACAATTGGAGGAAGCTTTAATTGTTGAAGACAAGGAAGAAGTGGTAGAAGACTTAGGAGATGCGAAGCTTCCATGGGAACATAGATTTGAAGAAAACCCCTCCAAGATGATTGAAATTGATGCTAGGGAGGAAAGTGCACACCTTCCAAGGCATACTCCATATGAAGACTTGGATGGGATAGAGCAAGAATTGAGTTCCCTTGGTGATGAAGATCAAGCATCAAGTCTTAGTGGTGAAGAATCCTTTGAGCATGAAGAACCTTCTCCGGTTGGATTTGAAAACGTTGAGGAGGTAAATTTTTCTCACCCTCCCTATTATTATTTGAGTAAAGGAAAAGGTTTAGATAAAATTGTTGAACAAAGGATTGAGATCAAGAGATCTTGTGAAGAGGTGGGAATCCCTGGAGATAGACGAACGAGGGTTGGTTACGCTTTGTCAAGATCTTTGGAAGCATCTTTGCCTAGGTTGCCATCTACACCTTCATTTGAGTGGGTAAAATTCATTTCTATTAGCTTTATTATCCCACTTGAATATGGTTTGCTTGAAACGGATGGCCAACTTAGGGAAGTTTGTGGGATGAAGCGTAAGCGGAAAAAGTTTTGTGGTGGGCGTTGCAAATCAAGGCTCATTATGGTTGATGCATCAAACATGAGATATAAAGGATGGAGTAGTGCTCAAATAGATGGATCTAGAAAGATTGTTGGGCACTTTATAGAGAATTCGCCTTACTCACCACCCGGTTGGACTAATAATGATGATCAACATCAAGATGGGTGTGAAAACAAAGTGTGGGACCCTGGATCACAAAAAGAGGATCAACTTTGGGAGCCCCAAGCTTGTGAAGAACTCCGTCAACACTTGGCTCAATCCATGAGAAATCTTGGGGCACAATGGAGAACCAAGCATTGGTGGGAGTTCCAAGATGAATACAAGCATAAGCCACCTTGATAAGAAGCTCCCCATAAGTCCAACTTAAGGACAATAAATAAAAGTGCTTGGTGGGAGACACCCCACCATGGTAAACTCTTTCCATACTCTTTTAGTTTGTTAATAAGTGAATTGAGTTGCCATTATAGGTAGATTCTCATTTTCATTTTTATCTTTTGTAAATATTGGTAGAATTAGTTTAATTTCTTGTTTTTATTGTTTTATCAAGTTTAGTTAGTAGTATAGTATGTTGAATAAGGTTCTAGGGCGTTCTGGTAGCTGTTTGGAGGATTGAAAGGCTTGGATTGGTGTAAGAACTTAGAAAAATATTTTTTGAAAACAGAACACCATCCACGCGTTCGCGCACATGACGCGGACGCACACCTGAGCATTTTCGACCATCCACGCGGACGCGCACTGTACGCGTACGCGTGGATGCAAAAAAATTCAACCCCAGCCAAAAACCCGAGAGTTAGGCCTGCACTGTGCAAACATTGGGCCTGAGGCACAAGTCTATGCACGCGTGCGCGCACCTGGCGCGTACGCGCACATCATCTTAAATTCGCAATGCGTGCGCACGCACACTGTGCGCGCGCGCGTCGATTGCACAATCTGCACCCCCGGTACTTTTACCCGAGAGTTGTGCCAGACTTGGGCCGACACTATGCCTCCGGCCTAACTCGATGCACGCGTGCGCGCACCTGGCGCGTACGCGTCCTTCAACCAATATGCACATCGACGCGTAAGCACACATGATGCGCACGCGTCGGTAAAAAAAAAAAAAAAGAGTTTTTTTCTCCCCTTCCATTTTCTTTTGCTTATCACATTCGCATACTTCTACTCCTCCCATTTTCATTTAGTTTTTGTAGCACGTTTTCGTTTTTTTTTTCTAAGTCATTTTAATAATGGTGTTGCATCTTCCTACTCAATTGTTGAGAATTCCTCACATTATTTTGGTGCTTCTTGACTTGTTGTTGGGTGATGAAACTTTTAAATCAATGCTTCATCTTGTATGACTCTTATGTCTTTGTGCATTGATATGACCTCATATCGTCTTTCATGACCCACTTCTTCTTATGTGCACTTGATGTGCCATATGCTCTTCATACTTCGATTTTACTCTTGCATCAAGTATCATTGATATGCCATTTTCTCTTATTGTTTCCTCCTCTACATGTTGTAGCTACCATGTAGTAGAGTACCATCCATTTATTTGGCATTAGCCCCCGCCTATGTTCTACTTGTTTTGATACCTTTGCTGTAGGCCTAATGGTCGTTCTTCTTTCCTCCCCTTTTAGGTTGGCCGCCAAGAAGGGAGATATGAATAGCTTTAAATGGGGTAACAAACAAGTCATCCGCACTACCATTTGAGGAACTCATCAATTGTACCAACCCATCCACCTTGCTCATCCTTCAATGCACCGAGGACGGTGCAAACTTTTAAGTGTGGGGAGGTCGTCCGACCGATCGGCGATTTCGGGTGATAAGTTTCTAATTCCAACAGTTTTGCATTTCATTCTAGGATTTTAGGATTTTTACTTGCATTCTCTTAATTTTTGCATATGTATACACAATAAGCTTAGTCAAAATAATGAAAATTTTCAAGATTTCTATCTATAGGGCACCAATTGATTTGAGTGAAAACTTTTCATAGAACTTGCTTGAATTATATATATTGTGGATTGGTGGACGAAATTGTGATCTTTAATTAATGGCTCCTTGGCATGTGCCAAGGAGAACTAATTTAACTAACTGATTAGAGAAGCTCACAAATCCGTTCAACTGACCAGCAAGTGTACTGGGTCGTCCAAGTAATACCTTACGTGAGTAAGGGTCGAATCCACAGAGATTATTGGTTTGAAGCAATCAATATTTATTTTATTAATCTTAGTCAGGATATCAATAGGATTAATTGGATTAAAAGTGAAATTACTGAAATTGATAAAAGAGGGAACAATGTTACTTTGATTTGCAGCACTGAGAAATATGTTGGAGTTTTGGAGATGCTTTGTCCTCCGATTTCAACTCTTCCTTGAAATCCTCTTCTCACACGCAGGTTCCTTCCATGGCAAGCTCTATGTAGGGTGTCACCATTGTCAGTGGCTACTTCCCATCCTCGCAGTGAAAACTATGCTCACGCACTCTGTCACAGTACGGCTAATCACCGGTTGGTTCCCGCTCCTACTGGAATAGAATCACTCTTTTGCGTCTGTCACTAACGCCCAGCAGGTTAAAGTTTGAAGCACGTCACAGTCATTCAATCCCGGAATCCTACTCGGAATACCACAGACAAGGTTTAGACTTTCCGGATTCTCATGAATGCCGCCATCCATCTAGCTTATACCACGAAGATTCTGTTGGGGAATCTAAGAGATATTCATTCAGTCTGATGTAGAACGGAGGTGGTTGTCAGGCACACGTTCATGGATTGAGGAAGGTGATGAGTGTCACGGATCATCACCTTCTCCACAGTTAGGCGCGAATAAACATCTTAGATAAGAACAAGCGTGTTTGAATGGAAAACAAAGGAATTGTATTAAATCATCGAGACGCTGCAGAGCTCCTCACCCCCAACAATGGAGTTTAGAGACTCATGCCGTCACAAAGTATGTAATTCAGATCTGAGAATGTCATCCGGTACAAGAAATGTCTGTAAAAGTTGTTTAAATAGTAAACTAGTACCCTAGGTTTACAGAAAATGAATAAACTAAGATAATTGGTGCAGAAATCCACTTCTGGGGCCCACTTGGTGTGTGCTGGGGCTGAGACTAAAGCTTTCCACGTGTAGAGGCCTTTCTTGGCGTCAAACTTCAGGTTATGACGTGTTTTGGGCGTTCAACTCCGGATAATGACGTTTTTCTGGCGTTTAACTCCAGACAGCAGCATGAACTTGGCGTTTAACGCCAAGTTACGTCGTCTATCCTTGCGCAAAGTATGGACTATTATATATTGCTGGAAAGCCCTGGATGTCTACTTTCCAACGCCGTTGAGAGCGCGCCATTTGGACTCCTGTAGCTCCAGAAAATCCATTTCGAGTGCAGGGAGGTCAGGATCCAACAGCATCAGCAGTCCTTTTTCAGCCTAAGTCAGATTTTTGCTCAGCTCCCTCAATTTCAGCCAGAAAATACCTGAAATCACAGAAAAACACACAAACTCATAGTAAAGTCCAGAAATATGATTTTTGCCTAAAAACTAATATTATTTTACTAAAAACTAACTAAAACATGCTAAAATCTACATGAAATTACCCCCAAAAAGCGTATAAAATATCCGCTCATCATGGATCATGTTTTTGAGCTAAGAACATAAGCAAGTGAAATTTGAGCCTAATGGTGTGGTTACATCCTATAACCACTTATTTTCCTTCTTGTGTGCATTATTCTCTTTCTATGAATGTAATCTTTGATTTGTTTGATTCTTTATATCCATTATTTTGTGTATTCATGCTTTTATATGATTGAGGCCATCATTTCATTTAGCTTACTTACCCAAAAAGCCTTACCTTTTATATTCCTTTGTTAGCAAATTTGAGCCTACGCTTAACCCACTTGTTCTTATTTTAGCACATTACAAGCTTAAAGCGGAAAACAATAAAAGTTCTTATTTGGATCTTTGATTAGCTTAGGCTAGTGTGTGTGAGTATCATTCAAGTGTGGGAACCTTGGGACATTGGGTGAATAAAAGGGTAGTTTTGTATTTTTATTGGAAATATTGGGAATTGGGTACATACTCATGTATTGATCAAATGTAAAACCTTATGCATTGAGGTTCTTGTACATAGAAAGAAAAAAAAAAGAGAAAAACAAAAGAAAAAGAAAAGAAAAATAATATGGAAAAGAAAAAAAGAAAAAAATAGAAAAAGAAAGAAATAAAAAGGGGACAAAATGCCCCAAATCAAAGTATAGTCCAATAAAATCAATGCATAGGTGTTGTGAAATTAAAAAGGAATACATGAGTATGTGAAAAAGTGAGGAATGGGTAGTTAAATTAGAACTTAATTGTATAGGATGTCATAGGTTAGGTGGGAAGTTTAAGCCTATCAAAGATTCAAATTTCAAGCTTACTTAACCAAATATGCATCCTACCTTGACCCTAGCCCCATTACAACCAAAGAAAAGACCTCATGATACTTGTATGCATGCATGAAATATATGTTGATTGTTAGAAGAAGAACAAATCTTAGAAAGCATGATTAGGAGAGAATTGAGTGAATCAACCCCTAAACACTTGAGCGAATAGAGTGCAAACACATCCGGTGAGGGTTTGATGCTCAATTACATGTTTTCACCTATGATCATAATTTTCATGCAAGTTTGTAAAAATATTTAATAACTCAATTCAATTGCGGATTAGACTTGCTAGTCCTTAGCCCTTGTGCATATATGCTTCTTGGGAATTGATTTATTTTGACCAAGCAATTGCATTCATTTAGATAGTTGCATATAGGTAGATTGCATTTAGTTAGTTCCATTGAATAAATACCATACCCTTACTTTATTCTTGGTTTAGCATGAGGACATGCTAAGGTTTAAGTGTGGGGAGGTTTGACAAACCCCAATTTGACGGTTTATCTTGTATTGATTTTAGGGGATTTTATCACCTTTCACCCACATTTATCCAATGAAATAGCATGGTTTTGTATATTCTCCTTTAATTGTGCTTAAGAGTGAAAACATGCTTTTTAGGACTTAAAATAGCTAAATCTAATTCTCCTTGATTCCATTAGATGCCTTGATATGTTTGTTAAGTGATTTAAGGTTTAGGAGGCAAAGATTGGATCAAGGGAATGAAGAAAGAAAGCATGAAAAGTTGGAGAACTCATGAAGAAATGAAAGAACCGGAAAGCTGTCAAGCCGACCTCTTCGCACTTAAACGACCATAACGTGAGCTACAGAGGTCCAAATGATGCGGTTCTAGTTGGGTTAGAAAGCTAACATCCGGGGCTTCGAAACGATATAAGATTTGCCATAGTTGCTACACGTATGGTGGCGCGCACGCGCAAAGTACGCGCATGCGCCGTTGGTGCACGTGATCACTTCATGCAAACTCGTGGCTAGCGAATTTACAAGCCTTGTGGGCCCAATCCAACTCATTTCTAATGCTATTTAAGCCAAGGATTGAAGGGGGAATGAACACACTTTACCACAAACTTTTAACCATTAGTCATAGTTTAGTTTAGAAGTAGTTTCTAGAGAGAGAAGCTCTCACTTCTCTCTAGAATTAGGATTAGGATTAGGATTAGTTCTTAGATCTAGGTTTTAATCTTTGCTTTCTTCTACTTCTACCTTTCAATTCTTTGTTGCTACATTCATCTTCTTCTATTCTTTTGTTGTAATTTTCTTTATGTTGTTCTTACATTTCGTTGTAGATCTAGTATTGTTCTTTCTACATTCTTCCAATTCAATAAGAGGTAATTCATAATAAATGTGTCTTCTTTGTTCTTCCATTATTGATCTCTTGTTTTTGTAGTTATAGATTCCTTTAATTCTTGCATTTAATAATGTTTACTTCTATTGCACTCTATGTGTTTGTTGAAATGTCTCTTTTAGTTTTAGTATAGATTTTGTCCCTCTTGGCCTAGGTAGAGTAATTAGTGACACTTGAGTTATCTAATTCCTTTGTTGATTGATAATTGGAGAGATTGCTAATTGGTTTGGAGTGCACTAAAGCTAGTCTTTCCTTGGGAGTTGGCTAGGACTTGTGGCTCAAGTCAATTCATCCACTTGACTTTCCTTTATTAGCAAGGGTTAACTAAGTGGTAGCAATGAACAATTCTCATCACAATTGAGAAGGATAACTAGGATAGAACTTCTAGTTCTCATACCTTACCAAGAGCCTTTTATAGTTGTTAGTTTATTTTCATTGCCATTTACTTTCATGTCTCTTATCCAAAACCCCAAAATACATTTCTAACCAATAACAAAGCACTTTATTGTAATTCCTAGGGAGAACGACCCGAGGTTTGAATACTTCGGTTATTAATTTTAGGAGTTTGTTACTTGTGACAAACAATCTTTTGTATGAAAGGATTATTGCTTGGTTTAGAAACTATACTTCGACGAGATTTTATTTGAGAAATTCTAAACCATCAAAAATCCAATCATCAATGGTCCAATGACATTTTTGAAAATTCAGACAGGCCATAATAGAATATATCTAAAATGGTCCATTCTGAAAACATGTCAGATGGACGTCTTTTGGTCAGCTGCTTGTATCTTTCCCAAACTTCATAGAGGGATTCACCATCTTTTTGTTTGAAGGTTTGAACATCCACTCTCAGCTTGCTCAGCTTTTGAGGAGGAAAGAATTTATCCAAGAAGGCAGTGACCAGCTTGTCCCAAGAGTCCAGGCTATCCTTGGGTTGTGAATCCAACCATATTCTAGCTCTGTCTCTTACAGCAAAAGGGAAAAACATGAGTCTGTAGACTTCAGGATCAACTCCATTCGTCTTTACAGTCTAACAGATTTGCAAGAATTCAGTTAGAAACTGATAAGGATCTTTAGACGGAAGTCCATAAAACTTACAGTTTTGTTGCATTAAGGCAACTAGCTGAGGTTTTAGCTCAAAGTTATTGGCTCCAATGGCAGGAATGGAGATGCTTCTTCCATTAAATTTGGACGTTGGCTTTGTGAAGTCACCAAGCATTCTCCTTGCATTATTATTATTTTCGGCTGCCATCTCCTTCTCTTGTTCTAATATTTCTGAAAGGTTACTTTTAGATTGTTGTAACTTAGCTTCTCTTAATTTTATCTTCAGAGTCCTTTCAGGTTCTGGATCAATTTTAACAAGAGTGCCTTCATCCTTGTTCCTGCTCATATAAAAGAGAAGAAAACAAGAAAAGAAAGAGGAATCCTCTATGTCACAGTATAGAGATTCCTTTATGTTAGTAGAAGAAGAAAGAGTGAAGAATCCAAACACAAGGGATAGATTATGTTCGGATTTTTAGATGAAAAGAGGTGAAGAGAAGTGTTAGTAAATAAATAATTAAATAGAATAAGAGAGAAGAGATAGAAAATTCGAAAATAATTAAAAAAAAGGGTTAGTAGTTTTCGAAAATTAGAGATAAGATAAGATTAAAATTAAAAGTTAAAACAATTAAAAAGAATTTTTGAAAAAGAGGTGAGATATTTTCGAGAATTAGAGATGGAAAAGTAGTTAGGTGGTTTTGAAAAAGATAAGAAACAAACAAAAAGTCAAAGAGTTAGTTGAAAAAGATATTAAAATCAAATTTGAAAAGATAAGAAGATAAGAGGTTAGATAAGATATTTTGAAATCAAATTTTGAAAAAGATAAAATTTTTGAAAAAGATGAGATAAAAGATAAAAAGATTTAATTCAAAATTTTAAAATTACTTACTTCACTAACAAGAAACTACAAGATAAGATTCTAGAAATTAAAGATTGAACCTTTCTTAACAAGAAAGTAACAAACTTCAAATTTTTGAATCAATCACATTAATTGTTAGCTAATTTTCGAAAATATGATATAAAGATAAGAAAAAGATTTTGAAAAATATTTTGGAAAAGATTTTTGAAATTTTTGAAAAATAGAAAAAAAATGAAAAAGATATAATTTTTGAAAAGGATTTTGAAAAGATAAGATTTTTAAAATTGAAATTTTGACTTGACTTGTAAGAAACAACTAATTTTTAAAAATTTTTGACCAAGTCAACCCAAAATTTCAAAAATTTGGAGGGAAATAAGGAAAAGATATTTTTTTGATTTTTGAATATTTTAATTATGAGAAAGAAAAACACAAACATGACCCAAAACATGAAAATTTTGGATCAAAACACAAGATGCATGCAAGAACACTATGAATGTCAAGATGAACACCAAGAACACTTTGAAGATCATGATGAACATCAAGAACACATTTTTGAAAAATTTTTGATTCAAAGAAAACATGCAAGACACCAAACTTAGAAATCTTTAATGCATGGACTCTAACAAACAAAAAATGTATATGAAAAAAAAACAAACAACACAAAACAAGAAATCATCAAGATCAAACAAGAAGACTTACCAAGAACAACTTGAAGATCATGAAGAACACCATGAATGCATGGAATTTTCGAAAAATGCAAGAAAAATTTTTAAAGCATGCAACTGACACCAAACTTAAAAATTGACTCAAGACTCAAACAAGAAACACAAAATATTTTTGATTTTTATGATTTTATTAATTTTTTTAGATTTTTGCATATAATTTTCGAAAATATTTTTGGAAAAAAACGAAAAAGAAAAGAAAATTTTGAAAAAGATTTTTTGAAAAAAAAATTACCTAATCTGAGCAACAAGATGAACCGTCAGTTGTCCATACTCGAACAATCCCCGGCAACGGCGCCAAAAACTTGGTGGACGAAATTGTGATCACATCAATGTAGTATTCTTTGTTGTTGTATGGAATCATTATTATGGCTCTTGGTTATGTGTGTACACAACTCTGTTCAACTAGCCAGCAAGTGTACTGGGTCGTCCAAGTAATACCTTACGTGAGTAAGGGTCGATCCCACAGAGATTGTTGGTATGAAGCAAGCTATGGTCACCTTGTAAATCTCAATCAGGCGGATTCAAGTATAATTGGATTATTGGTTTAAATTTGATTAATGGAATAAATAGAAAATAAAGATAAATAAACTAAGATAGAAATACTTATGTAAATTATTGGTGGGAATTTCAGATAGGCGTATGGAGATGCTGTGCTCCTCTCGAATTTCTACTTTCTTATTACATTCATCCAATCCTTCTTACTCCTTTCCATGGCAAGCTGTATGTAGGGCATCACCGTTGTCAATGGCTACATCCCATCCTCTCAGTGAAAATGGTCCTATGCTCTGTCACAGCACGGCTAATCATCTGTCGGTTCTCAATCAGGTTGGAATAGAATCCCTTGATTCTTTTGTGTCTGTCACTAACGCCCAGCCTTCAGGAGTTTGAAGCTCGTCACAGTCATTAAATCCCAGAATCCTACTCGGAATACCATAGACAAGGTTTAGACTTTCCGGATTCTCATGAATGCCGCCATCAATTCTAGCTTATACCACGAAGATTCTGTTGGGGAATCTAAGAGATATGCGCCCGGCCTAAGGTAGAACGGAAGTGGTTGTCAGTCACGCGCGTTCATAGGTGAGAATGATGATGAGTGTCACGGATCATCACATTCATCAAGTTGAAGTGCAACGTATATCTTGGAATAAGAATAAAAGAGAATTGAATAGAAAGTAATAGTAATTGTATTGAAGCTTGAGGTACAGCAGAGCTCCACACCCTTAATCTATGGTGTGCAGAAACTCCACCGTTGAAAATACATAAGTGAAAGGTTCAGGCATGGCCGAATGGCCAGCCCCCATGAAGGTGATCAAAAGACCGAATGGTCAAAAGATTAGAACAGTCAAAGATTAAACTATCAAAAGATGTCTAATACAATAGTAACTTATCCTATTTATACTAGACTAGCTACGAGGGTTTATATGAATAAGTAATTGATGCATAAATTCACTTCTGGGGCCCACTTGGTGTATGTTTGGGATGAGCTTGATCTATCCACGAGCTGAGGCTTTTCTTGGAGTTGAACTCCACGTTATAGCGTGTTTTGGGCGTTCAACTCCGGATCATGACGTGTTTCTGGCGTTTAACTCCAGACAGCAGCATGTACTTGGCGTTCAACGCCAAGTTACGTCGTCAATTCCCGAATAAAGTATGGACGATTATATATTGATGGAAAGCTCTGGATGTCTACTTTCCAACACCGTTGAGAGCGCGCCATTTGAAGTTCTGTAGCTCTAGAAAATCCATTTCGAGTGCAGGGAGGTCAGATTCCAACAGCATCAGCAGTCCTTTTGTCAGCCTTTTTCAGAGTGTTGCTCAAGTCCCTCAATTTCAGCCAGAAATTACCTGAAATCACAGAAAAACACACAAACTCATAGTAAAGTCCAGAAATGTGAATTTAACATAAAAACTAATGAAAACATCCCTAAAAGTAGCTTGAACTTACTAAAAACTACCTAAAAACAATGCCAAAAAGCGTATAAATTATCCGCTCATCAAGCACCAACGAACTTCCTCCTTAGTAATTGTGCTTTTGTTAGAAAAGCTTGAAGGACTTGCCTATAAGTAGCCGCTAGCACTAAATGGCTTACACATTCATACAAATGACCTTCACTTGTAAACCATAATCTCCTCTACTCCCAAAACTAAGGCCAACAATTCCCTTCTCTACCACAACAAAATCGAGCATCATCCTAAGCACAACACATTTTTCCCTTCTTCCCAATTTTCCCTTCTTCTCACCTCAAATCCAATGGCCTCTTCAAGTTCAAAAAGAAGGTCGGGAAAGGAACCAATGGTGACCGAGCCTCCATCCTATGATGCAAGAAAATTTAGGTCCCAATTCAATGAAGGGGGATATCATAGGTTCATGAAGACAAAGAATATCATTTATGAGAAGGGCTTTGAGCTGAAGGACGGGGAATACCCCATCATGAGGCAAATCACTAAGGAAAGAAGGTGGGAACTTTTATGTGCTCCTCTTGTTGACATTAGTACAGTCATGATCAGGGAATTCTATGTAAATGCTGTAAAAGAAAGCAAAGATAGTCCCCCTACACGAGTTTTGTCAGAGGAGTTGAAGTGAATTTCAGTCCAGCAACCATCACAAGGGCCCTGAAGTTGAGAACCATAACTTATGCAGAGCCTAGTTATGAGACCAGATTGCAGATGGAAAACAATCCTGATGAGATCTTGCAAGGGTTATGCATGGAAGACATAGACTGGAAAAGAGATTCAAAAGGGATCCCAAGCCACTTGAAAAGAATAAATCTCACTCCTGTGGCCAAGGGGTGGTATGAGATAGTAAGGAGATCTATCCTCCCTACTGGAAACGCCTCTTGGGTCACAATCAAACGAGCACTCTTGACATACCGCATCCTACATGGAGGTGAAATCAACCTCGCACAACTCATAGCCGACAGTTTTCAAGAGATGGCCAACAGCACAAGAAAATCAAGTGGTCTTGGCCATCCAAGTACCATCCTCAGGCTATGCAACAAAGCTGGAGTGATCTTTGAAGATGAGGACACAGAAAAAGTGAAAAAGGGGAAAGGAATCACCAAGAGGAGCATGGAAGGAATGAATGAAGAAGATGATCAAGAGGGGGTGGTAGCTCCCAAACAAAGAAGATCATAAAGAGAGGAAGGACAAGAGCAAGCTCATAGTGCCATAGACATGAGCCAGCTACAAAGAGCAATTGAAGAGCTATCTCAGCAACTCACGCAAGCTCAACAAGAGCAAAATCAAGGGTGCCAAGAGCAATATCTAGAGCCCCATCCAGAGCGCTGGGAACAATATTTGAGGGATAAAGAGGAACGAGAAGCTTGGCAGCGTCAAATGGAGGAGAAGCAAGAGAGTTGGCAACAACAAATGATGACTCAGCAGCAAGAGTTTCAAGCAAAGATTCTTGAAGGACAAAAAGAGCAATATAAAGAATTCCGAGAATCATATGATAAACTGTACTTCAGTCAAGCTAAAGCAGGGGAATATAGTCACAATCTGTATCAATGGAAGAACATTCATCACACTATTGGGGAAATTAGACATGTTCAACAAGTAGAGAGTAATGAAGACATACAAGCAAGGTTGGAGTACTTGACCCACAATTTGCCAACACTCAATCCACAAATCAAGCCATTCGAGCAGTGCCAAGAATTTAGAGCCAAGCAGCAAGCAAGGTCTAATCACTATACGGAAGTAACACTTAGCAGATTGGAACAAGTTAGGCTCTCAGGACTCTTAGATTCTATTTGGGATAGAAGATGCCCTGGTGAAGAAGCCCAAGACTATTCCAAGCTAGGGAAGAGAAAGAAGAAAAATGGAGAATCAAGCAGCAGCCACAATCATTAGAAGGTGGCAAAGTTCTTTCATACTTCTAATAAGGAGATGCATGTCTTAAACATGATATGCCTCCACTGTTTATTTCCTTTTATTTCATTATCATGCACTTCTTTTTGTTCAATAAGTAGCTAGAGAAATAATTTGCATAAATGCTTGTCATTCATCACTTAGCTTTAAATTTTGTTTTGTTTCCCATATGCTTGAATAAAAGAGAAATGTTTGAATTAGAAAGTAAATATCCAATGTTGCATAAGTTAGAATGGAAGTTAATGGTGGTATATGTGTTTGATTAAATGCATAACTCATGAAATAGTTGCTGCATAATGTCATTTTCATCAAAGTGTGAGCTAGCTTGCTGTCATAAAGGTTCCTATCAGTAAAGAAAAAAAAAAGAAGTCCCTTGAAAATAATATAAAACAGAAAGAAAAGGAAGAAGAAAAAGCCAATGTGGCAAGAAAAACAAAGAAGAAAGGCTGGGCACCAATAGCTTGGACCCTAGGACACATGCCTGTGGTGTTCTTGTACTAGGATATGCTTAGACAAGTAAATTCTAAGGGGTATTTCAAAACCTGGCCACTTAGATCAACTGATTTGGGATGGCCGATTGAAAGTCCACAATAAAGAGCAACCTAGCTATAGAACATTTAGTTATCCAAAGAGGTGCTGGGCATCAATGATCCTAGGAGGAAATAGTGAGCCATGTGTCTGTGGTGAAGAAATGTTGAGAAAAAAATAAAGCCAAAGGCTACTGCAACATTTGACACCAAGCCTGCAAAGAATAATAAGCTTGTTAAGCAAAATAAGAAACGAAAAGTTAGCAAGGGAGCAAGTAAAAAGTAAACCTTACAACAGCAAGTTTAGTAAGCCTTTGAGGAAAAGTGTATATTATGTAACAGCAAACAATAACTGAGTTATCATTGTCTGCATAAAAACTCCATGAACCAAGTTCTACTATATGCCTAATAAGGATATGTATGCTTTTCTTTTTTCATTTCATTTCCTCTTAATTTTGATGCTTTCTTGGGGACAAGCAAGATTTAAGTTTGGTGTTGTGATGACAAGTCATCATATACCCATTTCTCAAGCTAATTTCACTTGTTTCACTAGCTTTTATGGACTTTCTTGCACCATAAGTAAGCAATTTAGAGTGGAATTGCATGTTTTATTTGAATCAATCAACCACCCTTTAATTGATGCTAAATCATGAGATTCAAGCTAAATTTAATTGATTTTTGAATAATTTATAAACCTTGTGAATTTAGTGATACTTTGATTGGTTGTTTTGGTTATTTGTAGGTGAAGAAAAGAAGAAAAGAAGGAAGCGTGGCTTAAGAAGTATGGCGCAACAATGAAGGAAGGAAGCCACACTGCTCTCCACAAGAGCACACTACCCTCCAAGGGAGCACAACAATGAACCAAGCATTCAAGGCTTCACTGCCCTACCCTCCTTGTGGGCGGAGCACAATTCTAGGCCAAGAAATAAGGGAAGGAAAAACTCTGCCCTGCCCTCCTCAAGAGCAATTTCGGGCTCCTCATGGAAAAATTCAAGGAAATTGTTCTCCAAGTGCCATCCATGTGTTTCGAACCAAGCTCAAGAGGGAAGGAAGTAGCGTTCAAATGGAAGGAAAACAAGCCAAAATTAGCTTGTTTTCAACCTCCAAGGATGGAACACAAGACCTTGAGGAAGCAAGAAACAAGGCGCTACTTTGGCGCCAAGAAAACCAAGAAAAAAGGGGCAACAAAAGCCATCCAGCAAGTTTCGAACTTGGGACCTCACCCAAGAACAAGGAAAGCTTGCGATGCCCTGCCCTTGTGGAGGGCAGAGCAACATTCCTTGGTGCATGGCGCACAATTTGGCACGGCCAGCACGCACACATTGACGCGCAACAAGGGAGCTTGGGCGTGCAGCTTGGACGCACCATGACAACACTGCCCTGCTCTCCACAAGGGCAGGGCAGCATCCTGATGCCCCTCCCAAATTTGGCACGCTAGTTGGATCCACATGCAAGGCTTCCCTGCTCTGCCCTCCACAAGAGCAGAGCAACCTCATGTGAGCAACATGGGCTGAATTTCACTCAAAAATCCAACTTAATTCACTTCTTCACCAAATCAAAAAGCCCACTCAAAATTTTGAAATCCAAAATAGAAAGTGTATAAATAGGTGTTAGTTAGGATTAGAAAAGAAGAGAGCTTACTTTCATTTTAATTTTCATACTTAGTCAACTTGAGAGCTCACTTTCCATTTTTTCTGTTTTCTGCAATAGCTTGAAAATTGGAGGAGAGAATTCACTTTTTCTTCCTCTGATTGTTTTGTTTTCTTTACTGGGTTTTGTTTGAGTCTTGAGTGTGAAGAATTGAGGAACTTCTGTCTCAATCTCCATTTAAGATCTCTTTGATTTTCCTACTGCATAATTGAGCTAAATTCCATTTCCTTTACTGCTGCAATCTTTAATTTCTCTTTAATTGCTTTGTGAACTTGGATCTAGGAAGGCAATTGAGATCTAGACTCTGCTATCTAGTCTCTGGAGTCCTGAGATCTAATCTTCTTTTTGGTTCTTCTGCTGAACAACTGCTGCAATTGAATTTCCATTTGCTGTTTGAAGATCTAGTCAATTTCAATTCATCTCTTGCTTGGTTAATTGTTGCAATTTAATTTCCCTTGCTTAAATTCTGAAACCCCAGTCCTCAAATCCCTTATTCATTCAAGCAATTTATATTTCTTGCACTTTAAGTTACCGCAATTTACATTTCTTGCACTTTAAGTTTCAGTCATTTAATTTCTTGCACCTTTACATTCAGTTCTCTTTAATTTCTACAATTCATCACTCTCCCTTTACATTTCCTGCTATTTACTTACTGTTGGATACAAAATCACTCAACCAATACTAGATTCGCTTGACTAAATCAACCACTAAACTAAAATTGCTCAATCCTTCAATCCCTGTGGGATCGACCTCACTCCCGTGAGTTTTATTACTTGATGCGACCCGGTACACTTGCCGGTGAGTTTTGTGTTGGATCATTTTCTGCACATCAGTAGGATTCCAGGATTGAATGACTGTGATGAGCTTCAAACTCGGATTGCTGGACGTGATGACAAACACAAAAGAATCAAGGGATTCTATTCCAACATGATCGAGAACCGACAGATGATTAGCCGTGCTGTGACAGAGCATTTGGACCATTTTCACTGAGAGGATGGGATGTAGCCATTGACAACGGTGATGCCCTACATACAGCTTGCCATAGAAAGGAGTGACAAAGATTAGATAAAAGCAGTAGCATTTAGAAGGAACACAGCACCTCCATACACTTATCTGAAATTTCCACCATTGAATTACATGAGTAACTCTATCTTTATTTTCTGTTTAATTTATTATTATTATGCGAAAATCCAATAATCTCTTAATATAGTTAAATCCGCCTGACAGGAATTTTCAAGATGACCATAGCTTGCTTCATACCAACAATCTCTGTGGGATCGACCCTTACTCACGTAAGGTATTACTTGGACGACCCAGTACATTTGCTGGTTAGTTGTGCGAATTTGTGACAAAGTGTGATTTATGTTTGAGAGCACCAAGTCTTTGGAGCCATTGTTGATGAGCACAATTTCGCCTACCATGTACATGAACTAGTTATTTGCAACCATGTCAATGAGTTCTTGAGCTTCTGCAACTGTTTTCTTTAGGTGAATAGATCCACCTGTAGAATGGTCCAGTGACATCTTAGAGAACTCAGATAGACCATAATAGAATATATCTAAAATGGTCCACTCTGAAAGCATGTCAGAAGGACACCTTTGGGCATCTGCTTGTATAATTCCCAAGCTTCATAGAGGGATTCACCATCTTTTTGCTTGAAGGTCTGAACATCCACTCAAAGCTTGCTCAACTTTTGAGGAGGAAAGAACTTAGCCAAGAAGGCTGTGACTAGGTTATCCCAAGAGTTCATGCTATCTTTAGGTTGTGAGTCCGACCATGTTCTAGCTCTTTCTCTTACAGCAAAAGGGAAAAGCATAAGCTTGTAGACTTCAGGATCTACTCCATTAGTCTTAATAGTCTCACAGATTTGCAAGAACTCAGTTAAAAACTGATAGGGATCTTCTGATGGAAGTCCATGAAACTTGCAGTTCCGTTGCATTAGAGCAACTAGTTGAGGTTTCAGCTCAAAATTGTTTGCTCCAATGGCAGGGATTGAGATGCTTCTTCCATCAAATTTGGAAGTATGTGTAGTATAATCACCAAGCATCCTCCTTGCATTATTGTTGTTGGGTTCGGCTGCCATATCCTTTTCTTGTTCGAACATTTCAGTAAGGTTGTCTCTGGATTGTTGTATTTTAGCTTCTCTTAATTTTCTCTTTAGAGTCCTTTCAGGTTCAGGATCAGCTTCAACAAGAATGCCTTTTTCCTTGTTCCTGCTCATATGAAAGAGAAGAAAACAAAGAAAATATGGAATCCTCTATGTCACAGTATATAGATTCCTTTATGTGAGTAGAAGAATAAAAGAATAAAAGAAGAAAAAGGTAAGAATCCAAACACAAGGGGGAAGAGTGGGTTCAAATTCTTGAGTAGAAGAGAGGTGTTAGTAGATAAATAAATAAATAGAAGAAGTTGAGAGAGAGGAATTTTCGAAAATTATTTTTGAAAACAGATTAGTGATTTTCGAAAATTAAGAGAAGAAATAAAATTAAAATTAAAATTTGAAACAATTAATTAATTAAGAAAGTTTTGAAAAAGAGGGAAGTGATTTTCGAAAATTTGAAAGAGAAAAGTAGTTAGGTGGTTTTGAAAAAGATAAGAAACAAACAAAAGGTCAATTAGTTAGTTGAAAAAGATTAGAAATTCAATTTTGAAAAGATAAGAAGTTAGAAAAGATATTTTGAAAAAGATATTTAAAAAGATTTGATTTTTAAAAATTAAAATTGATTACTTGACTAACAAGAAACTTAAAAGATATGATTCTAGAATTTAAAGGTTGAACCTTTCTTAACAAGAAAGTAACAAACTTCAAATTTTTGAATCAATCACATTAATTGTTAGTAAAATTTTGAAAATTATGAAATAAAGATAAGAAAAAGATTTTGAAAAACAATTTTTAAAAATTTTTGAAAATAATAAAAAAATAAAAAAGATTTGATTTTTGAAAAAGATTTTGAAAAGATAAAATTTTTAAAATTGAAAATTTGACTTGACTTATAAGAAATAGCTAAGTTTTAAAAATTTTTTACTAAGTCAACTCAAATTTTCGAAAATTATGAGCAAAATAAGGAAAAGATATTTTTTTAGTTTTTCAATTTTTAATGATGAGAGAGAAAAACATAAAAATGACTCACAACATGAAAATTATGAATTAAAACACATGATGCGTGCAAGAACACTATGAATGTCAAGATGAACACCAAGAACACTTTGAAGATCAAGATGAACATCAAGACTTATTTTTGAAAAATTTTCAAGAAAAGAAAACATGCAAGACACCAAACTTAGAAATTTTCAATGCTTAGACCCTATGAATGCAAGAATGCATATGAAAAACAACAAAAAATACAAAGCAAGAAAATTTAAAGATCAAACAAGAAGACTTGTCAAGAATAACTTGAAGATCATGAAGAACACCATGCATGAATTTTAAAAAAATGCAAAAAATTTTAAAACATGCAATTGACACCAAACATAAAAATTGACACTAGACTCAAACAAGAAACACAAAAATATTTTTGGTTTTTATGATTTTATTAATTTTTTTTGGATTTTTTTTTGAAAATTTTTTTTTGAAAAACGAAATAGAGAAAAAAATTTTGAAAAACTTTTGAAAACTTTTTGAAAAGAAAATTAGAAGAAAATTACCTAATCTGAGCAACAAGATGAACCGTCAGTTGTCCAAACTCGAACAATCCCCAGCAACGGCGCCAAAAACTTGATAGGCAAAATTGTGATTTACACTTTTTATAACTCGAATAATCCTTAGTAATGGCTCCAAAGACTTGGTGCACACTACTATGGTTCACTCACATTCTTCACAACTTCACACAACTAACCAGCAAGTGCACTGGGTCATCCAAGTAATAAACCTTACGTGAGTAAGGGTCGATCCCACAGAGATTGTTGGTATAAAGCAAGCTATGGTCATCTTGTAAATCTCAGTCAGACAGATTATAATGGTTATGAAGGTTTTCAAAATTAATAATAAATAAAGCATAAAATAAAGATAGAGATACTTATGTAAATCATTGGTGGAAATTTCAGATAAGTGTATGGAGATGCTGTGTTCCTTCTGAATCTCTGCTTTCCTACTGCTTTCATCCAATCCTTCTTATTCCTTTCCATGGCAAGCTGTATGTAGGGCATCACCGTTGTCAATGGCTACTTCCCATCCTCTCAGTGAAAATGGCCCAAATGCTCTTGTCACAGCATGGCTAATCATCTGTCGGTTCTCGATCATGTCGGAATAGGATCCATTGATCCTTTTGCGTCTGTCACTACACCCAACAATCGCGAGTTTGAAGCTCGTCATAGTCATTCAATCCCTGAATCCTACTCAGAATACCACAGACAAGGTTTAGACTTTCCGGATTCTCAAGAATGGCCGCAAAAGGGTTCTAGCTTATACCATGAAGATTCTAGTTAAGGAACCCAAGAGATACACGCTCGATCTAAGGTAGTACGGAAGTGATTGTCAAGCACGCATTCATAAGGATGGATGGTGATGAGTGCACGGATCATCATATCCATCAGGTTGAAGTGCAGTGAATATCTTAGAATAAGTACAAGCATGAATTGAATAGAAAACAATAGTAATTGCATTAAAACTTGAGGTACAGCAGAGCTCCACACCCTTGATCTATGGTGTGTAGAAACTCCACCGTTAAAAATACATAAGTGATGGTCCAGGCATGGCCGAATGGCCAGCCCACATGAATGATCAAAAGACCGAATGGTCAAAAGACTTTATGCCTATTACAATAGTTAAAAGTTCTATTTATACTAAACTAGCTACTAGGGTTTACAAAAATAAGTCTAAGTGCAGAAATCCACTTCCGGGGCCCACTTTGGTGTATGCTTGGGCTAAGCTTGAGCTTTACACGTGCAGAGGCTTCTTTTGGAGTTAAACACCAAGTTGTAACATGTTTTTGGCGTTTAACTCTGGTTTGTGAAATGTTTCTGGCGTTTGACTCCAAAATGCAGCATGGAACTGGCGTTGAACGCCAGTTTGCGTCGTCTAAACTCGAACAAAGTTTGAATTATTATATATTTCTGGAAAGCTCTGGATGTCTAGTGCAACATTTGGAGTTCTGTAGCTCCAGAAAATCTATTTCGAATGCAGGGAGGTCAAAATCCAACAACATCAGCAGTCCTTTGTCAGCCTCTTATCAGATTTTTGCTCAGGTCCCTCAATTTCAGCCAGAAAATACCTAAAATCATAGAAAAACACACAAACTCATAGTAAATTCCAGAAATGTGAATGTTGCATAAAAACTAATAAAAACATCCCTAAAAATAGCTAGATCCTACTAAAAACTACCTAAAAACAATGCCAAAAAGCGTATAAATTATCCGCTCATCAAATACCACTATCTTCCATGGTGAAAAGCCCTCAATAGGGATATTTTTATTTTTCCAGCCCCTAGGTATCTTCCTTTTGGGGCCTTCTAGTGCACGAAATTGCAATCACACTTTTGCAATCCGCACAACTAACCAGCAAGTGCACTGGGTCGTCCAAGTAATACCTTACGTGAGTAAGGGTCTAATCCCACGGAGATTGTTGGTTTGAAGCAAGCGATGTTTATCTTGTAATTCTTAGTGAGGATATTAATTATAATTCTCAGTTTGAATTACGAAAAATAAAAGAGCGTGAAATAAATACTTATTGTGCGATAATGGAGAATATGTTGGATTTTTGGAGATGCTTTGTCATCTGAATTCCTGTAATGTAATATTCCACTCATGCAAAAGTGCAAAGTTCCTTCCATGCCAAGCTGTATGTAGGGTGTCACCGTTGTCAATGGCTACTTCCCATCCTCTCAGTGAAAATGGTCCAAATGCTCTGTCACAACACGGCTAATCAGCTGTTGGTTCTCGATCATGTCGGAATAGAAACCATTGATTCTTTTGCGTTTGTCATCACGCCCAACACTCGTGAGTTTGAAGCTTGTCATAGTCATCCAATCCCAGAATCCTACTCGGAATACCACAGACAAGGTTTAGACATTCCAGATTCTCATGAATGTCGCCATCAATTCTAGCTTATACCACAAAGATTCTAATTAAGGAATCTAAGAGATACTCATTCAGTCTGATGTAGAACGGAGGTGGTTGTCAGGCACACATTCATGGATTGAGGAAGGTGATGAGTGTCATGGATCATCACCTCCTTCATAGTGAAGCGCGAATGAACATCTTAGATAGGAACAAGCATATTTTAATGGGAAACAGAAATAATTGCATTAATTGATCGAGACGCTGCAGAGCTCCTCACCTGCAACAATGGGGTTTAGAGACTCATGCTGCCAAAAGGTACAAATTTTAGATCTAAAAATGTCATGAGATACAAAATAAGTCTCTAAAAGTGGTTTAAATACTAAACTAGTGACCTAGGTTTACAGAGAATGAGTAAACTAAGATGAATAGTGCAGAAATCCACTTCTGTGGCCCACTTGGTGTGTGTTGGGACTGAGACTTAAGCTTCTCACATGCCTGGGCTGTTTCTGGAGTTGAACGCCAAGTTGTAACGTGTTTTTGGCGTTCAACTCTGGTTCGTGACGTGTTTCTGGCGCTGAACGCCAGACTGCAACACGGAACTGGTGTTGAACGCCAGTTTACGTCATCTATCTTCGTGCAAAGTATGGACAATTATATATTGATGGAAAGCCCTGGATGTCAACTTTCTAACCCAATTCAGAGCGCGCCAATTGCACTTCTATAGCTCCAAAAAAACCATTCCGAGTGCAGGGAGGTCAGAATCCAACAGCATCAGCAGTCCTTTTTCAGCCTGAATCAGATTTTTGCTCTGCTCCCTTAATTTCAGCTAGAAAATACCTGAAATCATAGAAAAATACACAAACTCATAGTAAAGTCCAGAAATAGGATTTTTGCTTAAAAACTAATAAAAATCTACTAAAAACTAACTAAAACATACTAAAATCTACATGAAATTACCCCCAAAAAGCGTATAAAATATCCGCTCATCACAACACCAAACTTAAACTGTTGCTTGTCCCCAAGCAACTAGATAAATAAAATAGGATAAACAGAAATTAAGAAACAATAATATCTTAGAGTTTCAAGTGAAACTCAGATTCTAATTAGATGAGCGGGGCTAGTAGCTTTTTGCTTCTGAACAGTTTTGGCATCTCACTTTATCCTTTGAATTTCAGAATGATTGGCATCCATAGGAACTCAGAATTCAGATAGTATTATTGATTCTCCTAGTTTAGTATGTTGATTCTTGAACACAGCTACTTTATGAGTCTTGGCCGTGGCCCTAAGCACTTTGTTTTCCAGTATTACCACCGGATACATAAATACCACAGACACATAAATGGGTGAACCTTTTCAGATTGTGACTTAGCTTTGCTAAAGTCCCCAATTAGAGGTGTCCAGAGTTCTTAAGCACACTCTTTTGCTTTGGATCACGACATTAACCACTCAGTCTCAAGTTTTTCACTTGGACCTGCATGCCACAAGCACATGGTTAGGGACAGCTTGATTTAGCCGCTTAGGCCTGAATTTATTTCCTTGGGCCCTCCTATCCATTGATGCTCAAAGCCTTGGAACCTTTTCACCCTTGCCTTTTGGTTTAAAGGGCTATTGGCTTTTTCCACCTCTTTTGCTCCTTCCCCCCCTTTTTTTCTTTTTTTTCTTCTTTTTTTTCTTCTTTTCTTTTTTTTTTCACTGCTTTTTCTTGCTTCAAGAATCAATTTCATGATTTTTCAGATCAGCAATAATATTTCTCTTATTCATCATTCTTTTAGGAGCCAACAATTTTAACATTCATAAAATTCAATATCAAAAATATGCACTGTTCAAGCATTCATTCAGAAGACAAAAAGTATTGCCACCATATATAAATAATTAGAATTTTCCTTATTAAAAAACTCAAAAAAAATTTTTGCCTCCTTATTCTAAAAATCTACTATTTTATTCATTTTTGATGATAAAAAGGGCACACTTAGCCACGATAAGAGTCACGTTAATCCAATTAATGTGAACTCTAACGTAGGAGGAGAAAGCAATTGCCAATGTTAGTGACACTCACCTTTGTCACTAACGTTGGACTAAGCCAATATTGCCCACGTTAGTGGCCACGTTAAGACCACTAGCGTGAAGGGTAATATGGAGCAAGAAATGATAGGCCAACATTAGTGACACTCACCTTTGTCACTAACGTTGGAGATGGCAATCACCACCACGTTAGTGGTCACGTTAATGCAATTAACGTGAGACACTAACGTGGGAAAGAGGGGCGTTTGAAGCGTTAGTGATAAAGGTAAGTGTCACTAACGCTCTCGAAGCTTGGGCATGCCCACGTTAAGGGCCACGTTAGTTACACTAACGTGGATCACTATGTGGGGAAAAGAAGCAAAGAGCAACGTTATTGGTAAAGGTGAATGCCAATAACGTTTGCGAAGGACCAAGAGGCAACGTTATTGGAAAAGGTGAATGCCAATAACGTTTGCGAATGACCAAGAGGCAACATTAGCAGTCACGTTAGTGCCACTAACATTGAAGTTAACGTGGATCGTTTTGGTTTGGAACGTTAGTGAAAAAGGTGATCGTCACTAATGTTCTCGAACCCACATTTTTACTTAATGTTAACACCACTAACGTCCTAACTAACGTCCACCCATGCCTAACTCACACTTTTCTACAAGCAAAGCTAAGCCCACTGAAGATTGTAACTGCTTCAACTCAAGATCAAAGGCCCATATCCAAGACTTGAAGAACTGACTAGAAGATCAAGAAGAGTAGTATATATAGGAGTAGTTTTGAACTAGAAGGGTGATTGGCATTTTGGAGAACTACATATTTACTTTTCTGTAATTTCTAGTTTACTTTAGAATGTACTCTCTTCTATCATCTTCCATTTCCAGAGCTATGAACAACTAAACCCCCTTTCATTGGGTTAGGGAGCTCTGTTGCAATTTGATGGATCAATTATAGTTTTCATTCTTCTTCTTCTTTCTTTTCTCTAGATTTGCTAGAAAGCTTTCGATCCTAATTCAATTGGTTAGTTGTCTTGGAAAAGAAACTCTCCATAATTTGATATCCTCTGAGCCTTGGAAAAGGGATGAGGAGATCATGCTAGAAATGCTTTCTTATGTTGGACCAAATTGGGGTTTAGATGGATATAGTGACATATAATCCTCCTAACACTTTGATTTGGAAATACATGTGGTATAATAAGTGATCATACTTCATCTCTTCCCATGAGCAATTAAATCAAGGAATTGGGCAATTGTTCAAGCTTAGAGAGATTGGGTTGCCAAGGAATTGGGATCCAATCACCTAATATTGCCAAGGAGATCAATGAATGCATTAATTGAGGAAGAGATGAGAATGAACTTGATCCGGAGAATACAACATCTCATAAGCCCAATGAATCCCCCATTTCTGATCTTATCCATTCTCTTTACTTTCTACCATTTATCTTTATGTTCATCTCCTCGAATCCCCATTTAAGATTATGCAATTTACTTCCTGCAATTTACTTTCTCACCATTTTATTTTCTGCAACTCTCAACTCAATTTCTGCTTAGCTCAACTAGTGGATTCTTCCAACTAAAGTTTCTTGACCAATCAATCCCTCTGGGATTTGACCTCACTCTATTGTGAGTTTATACTTAATGACAATTCGGTATACATGCCGAAGGAAAATTCGTTGAGAGACAGGTTTTCGTGCATCAAGTTTATGGCGCTGTTGCCGGGGATTAATTTTGTATCGACAATGATTAAGTTGGGGATCACTAGATTGAGCATTTTTCTTTTGCTTGTTTATTTTAACTTGTCATTTACCTTCAGTTTCAGTATTTTCCTCCTTCATCCCCTCTCCCCTCCTTGTTTTCTTTCTCTCTATTGTTATTTACAATTTTGTTCATTAACCCACTAACTGTTTGACAATTTGCCCACTCACACTAACAGTCACTCTAACAAAGATAATCTCTTTGTTTTATTGCCTGTTGTGGTTTTGTTAGTTGTATGACAGGGAGAAGAAGTGGAGCTTCAACTTCATTTGATTCTGAACCTGAGAGGACCTTCTTTAGATTAAGGAGGGAAGCAAGAGGGAAAATAGTCGTTGGTGCTGAGGAAGAGGAGGAGTACTTTGAAACAAACATGGAGGAGAACCTGGAAAACAACCATGAAGAAGAAGCTCACAACCATGCCAGAGAAGGCCCTGTGAATCATGCTGGACAAGAGAGAAGAGTTCTAGGCTCTTACATCAATCCAAACCCAGGAAACTGTGGAAGTAGTATCCAAAAACCAACCATACATGCCAATAACTTTGAATTAAAACCCCAGCTCATCACCCTTGTTCAGAACAACTGTTCATTTGGAGGAAGCGCCCAAGAAGACCCCAATCAACATCTAACCACCTTCCTAAGAATATGTGACACCGTGAAGTCTAATGGTGTTCATCCAGATGTCTATAGACTGCTTTTGTTCCCTTTTTCACTCAGGGACAAAGAATATAAATGGCTGGAATCTTTCCCAAAGGAGAGTTTAACAAATTGGTAAGATGTGGTGAACAAATTTTTGGCGAGATTCTACCCTCCTCAAAGAATTAACAGGTTGAGAGCTGAGGTACAAACCTTTAGGCAACAAGATGGTGAAACTCTCTATGAGGCTTGGGAGAGGTTTAAGGACTTAACAAGAAGGTGCCCACCAGACATGTTCAACGAATGGGTTCAATTATACATTTTCTACGAAGGTCTTTCTTATGAATCAAAAAAGGCTGTAGACCATTCATCAGGGGGTTCTCTAAACAAGAAGAAAACCATTGAAGAAGCCATAGATGTCATTGAGACTGTAGCTAAGAATGACTACTTCTATGCTTCTGAAAGGAGCAACACTCGAGGAGTGATGGAGCTGAACCATATGGATGCACTGTTGGCTCAAAATAAGATGATCACCAAGCAGTTAACCGATCTTACCAAGAAGATGGAAGAGAACCAAGTTACAGCAATCACCATTTTATCACCAGCTCAAGCAGGAGTGAATACAGGAGAAGAAGGTGACTGGGAACAAGCCAACTATATTGGAAACTCACCCAGACAGACCCATGATCCATACTCCAAAACTTATAATTCTGGTTGGAGGAACCACCCTAATTTTGGGTGGGGAAATCAACAGGACCAAGGCCAAGACCAGAGACGCCATAACCACAATCCCAACAACAATACAACTCACCAACATCCCTCACAGAGATCATATCAACACCCTCCTAACCACCCTTCTCAACATCCATATCAAAACCAACATGACCACCCTCAACCTCCTAACCTCAACCCACCATCACCAACCGAAGATAGACTCTCCTGAATTGAGACTCTACTTGAAGGCATATGTAAGGAAGTCTAAGACAACAGAATGTTCAAGGATGAAGTGCGAGGCAATATCAAAAACCAGGGAGACACCATCAAGAGGCTGGAGTCCCAAGTGGGGTATCTATCTCAATAGTTTCCCAAGTGACACAGAGAAAAACCCAAGAGGAGAAACAAAGAAAGTAAGATGGGAAGAACGCAAGATGATCACTATAAGTGATGAGAGGAGTGTGGAAGAAGTAAATGCACAAACAGAACACTTTCAAGACAATCCAAATGAAAAATATGAAGAAAGAAATCAAGCACCCAATCCCACACATAGGAAGGAGCTAAAAAAGGAGAAGACTCTGAACCCATATGCACCTTTTCCTGAAAGGCTCAAGGGTGGTGTGGCAAGGAGAGTGTATTCAAGGTTTCTCAATATGTTTGCATCTCTTCATGTAAACATACCGTTATTTAAGGCTCTCCAGCAGATGCCCTCATACATCAAGTACATAAAGGAGCTGCTGACCAAAAAGAGTTCACTAAAGGGTGGGCAAACAATAGTGATTAATAGGGAGTGCAGTGCTTTCATTCAAGCAGAGCCACCTACAAAAAAGAAGGACCCAGGGAGTTTTCACATCCCCTGTGCCATAGGAGAAACAATGATTGATAAAGGACTCTGTGATATGGGAGCAAGCATCAACTTAATGCTTGTATCCCTCATGAAAAAGCTTCAAATCAATGAGCTAACACCCACGGACGTAATCATCAATTTGGCTGACAAAACTCAAAAACAGGCAATAGGAGTGGTTGAAAACGTGTTAGTGAAGGTTGGGAACTACTTCCTTCCCACAGACTTTGTTATCTTAGCGATGGAAGAGAATCACATCTGTTCCGTGGGTTACCTGAAACTGTAGGTTGATCTCGGACGAGATCTTTTGTACTGGTCGGTGCTAACATGTCCGGCTGGTGGGAGACGGCCAGAGCTGTCGTGTCCGACTTGTTGGACTGGCTGCACTGTTGATCCTTTGTCACTGGAGGGTGGGGGGTACCTGCAAGAGACTCCGATGCTTAAGTTAGCATGGGTATTAAACAGGTATTGAGTAGAATCAGAGTATGAGTTATACCTGGGTGCTCCAGTGTATTTATAATGGTGAGATGTGGCCTCCTGTGGATAAGATAAGTTAGTTATCTTATCTTTATCTTTATCATATCTTTAAGTGAGGTCATCTTATCTTCAAGGGAACCGCCTTTATCTTTCTGGGCTTTGGCTGCCTTTAGATTGGGCTGTGTTCCTTCGTTTTGGGCCTGCTTTGGGCTCTTTTGGCGATTTGGCCGAGCTCTTTGAGAAGAGGTCGGGCATTTGGCCGAGCTCTTTGAGAAGAGGTCGGATAGTCTGACCTGAAGAGGTCGGTCGGCTTGTCGCTAAACATCCTGGGTCAGACAGCTTGACCCAGGGTATGAACAGTGCCCCTGCTTGAGTTTGATATTTCCATGAGATCATGCTTTTCAGAGCTTCGATCTCTTTGGAAGTCATGCTCAAGCATCTGTCTGCCATGTTTCTTCATTGCTTTGCAATCTTTGTAGATTTTCTAGAGGTTTGGTACTTCACAGTCCAACCTCTTTTGAGTGGTAGCGTGGGTTTTCTACCCTTGCCTTCTGGAACACGCCTTGCTTTAAGTTTTTGTTGACAACCCTCTGCTTTGGCGAAGTTGTCCTTGCGGCTTGATATCCGGACTTTTAGTGATTTGTCCAATGACTTTTTTAGTGTTCTTTATGTAGAACCTTTTTTAGTCTCGGATGACGTTCGTAGCCCTGTTTGAGATTGTGCCTTTTTTGAGTGGAGTTGTATCCCTTTTGGCTGAGCATTTTTGTGCCTTAGGTTGTTTTCGAACCTTTATGGCTTTGTTCTTTTTTGAGATCATACTTGCACCTCTTCTTTAGCTGACGTCGACATGTATGACTTTGCCCCTGCTTGAGTTCGGACTTTTCTGTGAGACCGTGCTTTTAGAGTTTCGATCTCTTCGGGGAAGTCGTGCTCAAGCATCCTGACTTTGGTCGATCTTTTGAATAGTTTCTCCTTGTGCAAGTCTGATATTGCCCCTTTTACTTTGTTGAGGGGACTTTTTCAGCCTTCTTCCGACTTGTTTGTCTTCTCTGTTTAGGCTTTTTAGTTATAATCCAATAACTTTTTAGGTAGTGTTCCGATGGGGAACCTCTTTATAGTTTGTTTTGGATGACTTTTTAGCTCCGTCTTTGATTTGTGCTTTTCCCTTTTAAGAAGTGTCTTTTTCCAAGACTTTGTATTTTTTAGCAAAGCATTTCTGGCCTTCCTCTGGCCGTTGCGAGATGTCTTTGTCCTTTTTTGTGGATCTTTGTAGAGTGTCGATACTTTATTGTCCGACCTCTTTTGATCACTTCTATTTTCGTCCACTTTCTGCTTGGTCGAGGTGGTCCTTGAGGCTAATTTGTCCGACGACTTTTTAGTGTTTTCGTAGAACACTTTTTAGTCATTCTGAACAGTTTTTGATAGCCTTGTCATAGAGCCGTGGCTTTTTGGGCAGAGCTATGTCCATTTTAGCGCACGTTTTTCGTTGGTCCGACTTCTTCTTGTCGGTCCTAGCTGTAGCTTTCGTTGGTCTGACTTCTTCATATCGGTCCAAGCTGTTGCTTTTGTTGGTCCGACTTCTTCTTATCGGTCCAAGTTGCTATAACCCTCTTTTTTGGACCTCATTTGGGTCTCTTTCAGGGGTTACTTTTGTAGCTTTATAGTTTGGGCTGACTTCGTCATGTCAGACCCTGTCGAGTTGCTTGGTAATCCTCTTTCTTGGACCTTGTTCAGGTCTCTTGTAGGGATTATTTTTGTAGCTTTATATTTTGGGCCGACTTCGTCATGTCGGGCCCTGTCGAGTTATTTGGTAATCCTCATTCTTGGACTTTTGTTCAAGTCTCTTTCTGGGATTACCTTTGTAACTTTTTGTAGGAGTCCGACTTCATCATGTCGGTCTCTTCTGAGTTATATCTGTAATCCTCTTTCTTGGACCTTTGTCAGGTCTCTTTCAGGGATTACTTTGATAACTTTTTAGTGGTAGGAGTCCGACTTGGTTATGTCGGTCTCCTTTAAGTTATTTTTTGTAGTCCTCTTTCTTGGATCTTTGTCATATCTCTTTCAGGGACTACTTGTATAACTTTTTAGTGGTAGGAGTCCGACTTGGTTATGTCGGTCTCCTTTAAGTTATTTTTTGTAATCCTCTTTCTTGGATCTTTGTCAGATCTCTTTTAGGGACTACTGGTATAACTTTTTGTTTTGGGCTGACTTTGTTATGTCAGGCCCTTCTAAGTTAAAGTAATCCTCTTTAATAGGGTTGGCCAGACCTCTTTCCAGGGTTTACTTATAACTTGGGTTGACTTGGTTCGACTTCTTAACGTTCGACCAGTCCTTAAGTTATTATTTTAGCAATCCGTAAGACCTCGTCAGGTTCTTTTTTAGATCACTTTCGATAACTTCTTACACTATTCTGTGTTCATCTTTGCCGATTTGTAGAAGGTGGTTGTCATCTCTAGATCGTCCTTTGGGTGAATCACGTTTTCACCTTTATCGGACGGTTGTCTTTATCGTGATCGTGCAGTGAAATTATTTTTCACTTTCTGCCGATCTGTTGCTTTATAATTGGGCGATGAACTCTGCTTTCACTTTTTTGCCGACCTTGTCGAAATCGGGTGATGAATTCTGGTTTTATCTTTGCCGACTTTTATCATGATCGGGCGGTGAATTTGGTTTTCACCCCGCCGACTTTGTCGTGATCCGGCAGTGAAATTTGCGTTTAAGATTAATGCGTCTTGGTATAGCAGTGAATTTTGTTTTCACCTTGTCGAAATCAAGTGATGAATTCGCACTTCATCGTGGTCGAGCGGTGAAGTTGGTTTTCACCTTGCCGACTTGTCGCTTTGTAATCGGACGATGAGTTTGGTTTTCATCTTGCCGACTTTGTCGTAATCGGGCAGTGATTTTGGTGTTTCACCTTGGCGACCTGCCGTAGTCGGGCGTCTTGGTAGGAAACGTTTTAGGGAATCTGCAATCTTTTAAACAATAATATAAAGATAAGAGTGTGTACATGTTAGTACTTACCTTTCTAGGTTGGGCAATCTTTTTGGATCTCGGCCTGGTGCCCTTTTTAGATTGCAGGCATGCCATGACCTTGGTAGCTCTTGCCCTTCAAGTTCGGACAGTCTGTAGCAACCTTTCCTCAGTTCTTCTAAACAACTTGGTATGGTCCTTTCCAGTTGGCTGCTTGCTTTCCTTCTCCAGGTGGAGTTGTTCCGATATCATTTCGAATTAGGATGAGGTTGTTGTTGGCAAAGCTTCGCTGTACTACCTTCTGATTGTATCTTGAGGCCATTCGACGTTTTAACGCCTCTTCCTTGATCGGAGCTCTCTCTCGGACTCTTGGAAGTAGGTCGAGTTCTTTCCTTTGGATTTGGGAGTTGACCTCTTCATTGTAGAAGATCATTCTGGGGGATCCTTCTTTGATCTCTACTGGGATCATTGCCTTCATTCCGTAACTCAATCGGAAGGGTGATTCCCCCATGGTGAAGTGTGGAGTTGTCCGATATACCCATAGGACTTGTGGGAGCTCTTCAGCCCAAGCTCTCCGTTTTAACCTAGCTAGTATGACTTTGTTGGCAGCTTCTGCTTGTCCATTGGCTTGTGGGTGTTCTATGGATGTGAATTGGTGCTTGTATTAATGTTTCTGTACAAGAATTTCTGACTTCTTTGAGCAGTGGCACTAGCTATGGGCTCTGCCTCAATCCATTTTATTAACACCCCTACAATGAGGAACTTGACTTGTCCCAATCCTTGGGGAAATAGTCCGAGGAGGTCGAGTCCCCTCCTTGCGAACGGTCAAGGTGATGTTACACTGATGAGCTCCTCTGGTGGGGCAATGTGGAAGTTTGCATGCTTTTTGATGTAAAGCTTTGACTTTGTATTTGGGTTTTTGCTCCGTTTGTTGCCTCCAAAGGGTGCCCCTGGACCTTCGTGTGAGTCCTGGGGTTTCCCTTTTACTGTTGTATCTGACACCTGATATTTTGCTGTTATTGTTCGAGTTGTTGCCCGAGTTGTTTGGTAGTAACCCCATAGTTGACCTATGTCTTTGAGATGTATACTAAGATCCCGGACGGCATGTCTAATTGGCTGGATTCCATAGTTTTTTAATGCGTGTTACTGTGGCTGACCCTGAGTACATCCCTGAGATTGACTTGTTGTGGTCTTGTGATGTAGCCTAGATGAGGCTTCTGTTATTGCCCCCTAGTTTGGTGTTGGCTAGTTTTGAAAATCCATCAGCTTGGGCGTTCTGCTCCCGAGGTATATGTCGGACCTCATATCCCCAAATTGTCCGAGCTGTTGGTGCTGGCTGGTTTTGAAAGTGCATTAGCTCGAGCATTCTATGTTTCTATGTGTCGGACTTCATTTTCCCCGATTTGTCCGAGCTGTTTTCTGTTTTTGTCCAGGGTCCCCCGAATTGTCCAAGATGTTTTCTGGTTTTGTCCAGGGTCCCCCGAATTATCCGAGCTGTCCTCTGTAGGATTCTTCCAGCTAAGTTTGTTTTCTGTAGGATGTCTTTTTATGGGCTGGTTGGTCCGAACTCTGATAATGTGAGCTTGAAAGTATGGGTGGAGTCATCGAGAGGTGAGTATGAAGGTGTAGGCAAACTTTTTCTATCTGTTGATGGTTTAGTTCGGTCCCTTGTAGAGCTTTGCTGATGAAGTAGACGGCTTGTTGCCCACTTTCATCTTCTCTGACTAGTGCTGAGGCTATTGCCTGACTTCTCACTGCGAGGTGTAATGAGTTCTTCACTTTCCCGTGGTCTGGAAAGAATGGGTGATTGCCCCAAGAATTTTCAAAATCCCGGAAGGCTTGTTTGCACCGGTAGTCCTATTTAAACCTCTCTCCCTTCCTTAATATACCTCTTTGAGGTGTCCTTTGCGGGATGATTTAGAGATCCTTCCTCCTGCGAATCCTCCATGAACATGTCTCTCAGGGGTGTGAGGTGGACGTTCAACTCATTCGACCTCTTTGGTGTGAGACGTTCGACTTGTTCGACCTCTTTGGTGTGAGATTGACCTTTCGACTTGTCCGACCTCTTTGGTGTGAGGTTGACCTTCGACTTGTTCGACCTCTTTGGTGTGAGGTGGACCTTCAACTTGTCCGACCTCTTTGGTGTGAGGTGGACCTTCAATGCGTCCGACCTCTTTTGTGTGAGGTGGACCTTCAACTTGTCCGACCTCTTTGGTGTGAGGTGGACCTTCAACTTGTCCGACTTCTTTGGTGTAAGGTGGACCTTCAATGCATCCAACCTCTTTGGTGTGAGGTGGACCTCTAACTCGTCCGACCTCTTTTGTTTTTGATTGGGCAAGTTGATGGGATCTTCTCAGTGTTGCATATTTCTCGATAGATATCCACAACAGACACCCGAAGGGGGTGTAATTGTGGTATTTTTTAGGCTTCTCTCCATGTTGATCTTCTTTTTTCTTGAACTCTTTATCCTTATCCCGAGAGGAGTAGGAATGTTTGGTTTTTGAGATCTCTCCTAGTCGAGAGTTTTCCTCCATGTTGATGTACTTCTCTGCCCGTTCCTGTACCTCGTTCCGACATGTTTGGGTGCTTCTTGGATATTGAGTGGCTAAAAGGTCCTTCTCGTAGACCATTGACGAGACCCCTGATAGCTGCTTCTGTTGGCAGACTTTGTATGTCTAGACATGTTTTGTTGAATCTTTCCATGTAGTTGTGAAGGCTCTCTCGATCTCCTTGCTTGATCCCTAATAGGCTTGATGCGTGTTTGGCTTTGTCCTTCTGGATGGAGAATAACGGATTGCATCTGAGGCCTCCGTGAGATACATCATGCTTTTGAAATTGCTAAGATGATAGCTTAGATCTGATGTGCCGTCGTACTGAGTCATGTTGGGAGCTTTGAAGTTATTTAGGACCTTTAGCTTTCATGATCTCTTTGGTTTTTAGATCAGCTTCGAGTTTTAAGAGCTTATCTTTTAACTCTCGGTGTCGCCTAGTTTTCCCTCGGAGGTCCTTCTTGGCTTCTCATTGATGCTCGGCTTCTTTTTCGAGTTGTTGGAGGCGGTTTTGTTGAGCTTGTAGTGCTTCCATGATTTTTGTGTTTGGTGTTTGCTTATCTCCCCCGTTTTGGGGTGTGCTTTTGGGGTGGCGTCCGCGTTTTTATGCGGCGTCCTATTTTCTGGATTAGAATCGTGGTCGTTGTCATGGTTGTCCGCCATCGTGATGGGATGACTTCCAGGTTCCCCGGCAACGGCGCCAATGTTCCGTGGGTTACCTGAAACTGTAGGTCGATCTCGGACGAGATCTTCTGTACTGGTCGGTGCTAACGTGTCCGGCTGGTGGAAGACGGCCAGAGATGTCGTGTCCGACTTGTTGGACTGGCTGCACTGCTGATCCTTTGTCACCGGAGGGTGGGGGTGCCTGCAAGAGACTCCGATGCTTAAGTTAGCATGGGTATTAAACAGGTATTGAGTAGAATCAGAGTATGAGTTATACCTGGGTGCTCCTGTGTAATTATAATGGTGAGATGTGGCCTCCTGTGGATAAGATAAGTTAGTTATCTTATCTTTATCTTTATCTTATCTTTAAGTGAGGTCATCTTATCTTCAAGGGAACCGCCTTTATCTTTCTGGGCTTTGGCTGCCTTTAGATTGGGCTGTGTTCCTTCGTTTTGGGCCTGCTTTGGGCTCCTTTGGCGATTTGGCCGAGCTCTTTGAGAAGAGGTCAGGCATTTGGCCGAGCTCTTTGAGAAGAGGTCGGATAGTCTGACCTGAAGAGGTCGGTCGGCTTGTCGCTAAACATCCTGGGTCGGACAGCTTGACCCAGGGTATGAACAACATCCATCCCATCATCTTGGGGAGACCATTCTTAGCCACAGCCATGGCGCTTATAGAGGTGGAGGGAGGAGAGCTAATATTGATGATACATGATGAATAACTCACCTTTAATGTCTTCAAACCCTCACAAGAAGCAGATCGAGAAAATAAGGAATCAATGGAGGATAACAATAAAGCACTAGTGGAAGAAACAAGAACGGAAGCACAAATAACACACCTGAGAATCCCTCTGGTTGACAAGCAATGGGGTCAGAAGGAACAACAGCCAAGTGTATCCCAAGAGGAGCTAGACCCACCAGAGTCATATGAGACCAGCAACAAAATCTTCCTGGAAAAAGAAACCACAAGGAGCAAGGCAACATCAAAAGAAACAAGGAAAAAGGCCCCAAGGGGATGGAGGAATAAGAAGATCCCTACAGAGGATTTCTCTCCAGGAGCTGAAGTAATCTTTGCTTATTTTCCACTTATCCCACCTCATCTTCCCACCATCCCATCCCAGCTGCCTCAAGTGTATACTATCAGCAAAATTCTTTCCCTGGAACATGTGGAGCTTCTTAATAAAGCCAATGGAGACAGATTCACTGTAAGAGGGAAAGATTTGAAGCATTACCAGCCACCCTGACAAAGGCCAAATGTCAAGCTAATGACGCTAAAAAAGTGCTTCATGGGAGGCAACCCATGTTTTATATCCGTTCAGTATTTTTTAGGATTTTTAAAGCAGCTAATAAAGCAAGGTTCATGAATTCTAAATCAATTTTGACAAGCACTTAGAAGTATCTTTATATGCAGCATATAGTGAATGACAAGTTTGGTGTTCAAGGCACACTAAGAGGGCATGAACACAATTCATATTATGTCAATCTTAGAGCCTTAATCAAATCTTTTTACACCACATGGTCCTAAACTAAGTTTGGTGTCACCAATGTTGCATGCATGAACACTTAGTTGGTCGGTTGGTTTGCATTCATAAATGGCACTTAGTTAGTCAAAAGCAAAAATTTAAAAAAAGGGAGTAGTTAGCTTCCCATTTTTATTTTTCCCGCCATAATTCAAACTAATCTCTCTTTTCTTTTATCTTGCAAGGGAATTGAAGGGAATGTTGGAGGGAACTGATGGGACAACCAAAGGAAGGGGGTTCGGCCACTCTACCAAAGGGACTACACACTTGTCTTCAAGGGGAGTGCTTTGGGAAGTGTTTCCATGCAACATTGGGAGAAGGATCACCTTGGAGACCGAACCAATCACGTCATAAAAGTGGTGATCCTTGTGCTCATTCCGTACCAAACCCCAACCGTCCACCATTGGATTTTTCTATCAATCCACACCCTTCAATCCCATTATCCTCCACTCTAAGACCTTCCATATGCAACTATCCTTCCAATCCATCTCTCTTCTTTCTCTCGAAACACATACGCAGCACATCTACCTTCAACACACTAACACAATCCTCCAAGCTGCACCTTATCTAAACCTGGCCAGTTTCCATCATCATTCATACTTCTACAAATTTGAAAGCAAAAGTTACTCATGGCATCGTTGAGCTCTAAAAGAAGAAAAGGGAAGGATCCTATAGAGCAACCCCCTTTTGATGAGAAAAAATTTAGAACCTTTCACCATGCATTACAATTTGGGTGGATGGCTGAGAAAGAGATCATATATGAGCTAGGTTTTCAAGTCACAAAAACTGAGTGCCCCGAAATCACAGAGAAGGTGGAAAAGAGAAGATGGGAGCTCCTCACTGATCCGGTCACAAGAGTAAACACAACTCTTGTAAGAGAGTTTTATGCAAACACGGTCAGGCATGATAGGGCAGATGAATCCTATATAAGCTTCGTAATAGGGGAAACGGTGGACTTTAGTCCCATGAACATCATGAGGGTGTTAAAGCTACGAACCATACCATTCGCAGAAGAGAGCTATCAATCCAAAATAGATAACAGCCCCAATTATGACCAGATTGTGGAAGATATATGCACACCAGGAGCGGATTGGGTAAGAGATTCCTATAGGAAGCCCAAATTCATTAAGATTAAGGATCTCACCCCTGAAGCAAAGGGGTGGTTCGAAATTGTAAGGAGATCCATTCTTCCCGCCGGAAACAACTCAGAGGTAAACCTTAAGAGAGCAATAATGGTACAATGTATACTCAAAGGGGGAGAGATCAAGGTTCATGAACTCATAGTTCAAGGCATTCGGAAGTTCGCTGAGAAAAGTGATTCTGGAGGAAGGTTAGGCTACCCCAGCACCTTTTTTTGTCTGTGCGCAAAGGCTGGGGTGGCGTTCGAAGATGGAAACCCCGAGTGGATAAAAGTCATCCCAATTACTCTTCGACAGATGCATGCTGTTGCACCTCCCCTACCTTAACGAAGACTAAGAAAGAGGCCAGCCCATCAAGTTGAAGAAGGACAAAACCCAGAGGAGCAAGTTTCACTGACATTTTCTTTACTGTTTTAGGGTAGTTTCATGTATTTTCTTAGTAAATAAGTAAGTTTTGGATAAAAATACACTTATACCTTGATCCAAGCAAACAATGTGAACTTTACATGGTCTCATGAGAATTATGCAGGAATTTAATGATAAAATAGATAATGCATTATCTCATGACTTGGAACAGAGCTTTGATGCACTTTATTTGCTTGATTTCAGGACAAAAGAGGCAAGGAAGAGCCACGTTAAGAGCCACATTAGTCTAATTAACGTGACCACTAACATAGAATGGGAATAAGCTTGTTGCGTTAATGGAAAAAGTGATCGTCAATAACGCCTTCGAAGCCATCATAGCCCACGTTAGTTGCCACGTTAATTACATTAACGTGGTAGCTAACGAAAAGGAAAAGGAGAGCTCCAACGTTAGTGGTAAAGGTGAATGCCACTAACGTTCCAAAAGGGCACACTTAGCCACGTTAAGAGTCACGTTAATCCAATTAACGTGAACTTTAACGTGGGAGGAGAAAGCAATCGCCAACGTTAGTGACACTCACCTTTGTTACTAACGTTGGACTAAGCCAATATTTCCCACGTTAGTGGTCACGTTAAGACCACTAACGTGAAGGGTAATGTGGAGCAAGAAATGATAGGCCAACGTTAGTGACACTCACCTTTGTCACTAACGTTGGAGATGGCAATCACCACCATGTTAGTGGTCACGTTAATGCAATTAAAGTGAGACACTAACGGGAAAGAGGGGCATTTGAAGCGTTAGTGACAAAGGTAAGTGTCACTAACGCTCTCGAAACTTGGGCATGCCCACGTTAAGGGCCACGTTAGTTATACTAACGTGGATCACTAACATGGGAAAAGAAGCAAAGAGCAACGTTATTGGTAAAGGTCAATGCCAATAACATTTGCGAAGGACCAAGAGGCAACGTTATTCGAAAAGGTGAATGCCAATAACGTTTGCGAAGGACCAAGAGGCAATGTTAGCGATCACGTTAGTGCCACTAACGTTGAAGTTAACGTGGATCATTTTGGTTTGGAACGTTAGTGAAAAAGGTGATCGTCACTGTTCCGAGGGTTACCTAAAACTGTAGGTCAATCTCGGACGAGATCTTCTGCGCTGGTTGGAACGGTTGTATTCGATTTGCTGAGCTTGATGGTGATACTGATTCCTTCGTCCCCAGAGGGTGGGGGTACCTGCAAGGGACTTCGATGCTAAGTTAGCAAGGGTATTAAGCAGGTATTGAGTAGAATCAGAGTATGAGTTATACTTGGGTTCTCTAGTGTATTTATAATGGTGTAGAATGACCTTTACGGATAAGATAAGTTAGTTATCTTATCTTTATCTTTATCTTTATCTTTCATGCGAACCGCCTTATCTCTATAGGCTTGGGCTGCCTTTGGATTGGGGTCGTGTTCCTCTATTTGGGCCCTTTGTAGGGCTTTCCTGTGATTTGGCCGAGCTCTTTAAGAAGAGGTTGGGTCATCCTGACCTGAAGAGGTCGGTCGCTTTGTCTGTAGAACATCCCGGGTCGGACACCTCGACTCAGGGTATGAACAGTGCCCCTGCTTGAGCTCGGCTTTTGCTTGGAGGTCGAGTCTTAGTTTTAGGACTTCGAACTTTCTTGGGTGAAGCCGAACTCGAGCATTTTGTCGATCTTGTCTTTGTAGAGTTCCATTTTGAATGTGGAGCGTTTCTGTTTTGTTTCTTCTGAAAGCACGCGCTTTTGCATTTAGTGTTTTTGCCTTGGGAATGCGCGAGGGTTTTTAATGCCCCCATTAATTGGTTTTTAATGCCCCGTTTCTTGTGCTTCTTTTTTATTTTGAACTTTACACACAAAAACGGTTTTTTCTCCTCTTTGTAACTTCCCCTTTTCTTTCTCACTTCTATTGCTATTGTCTGCCCCTTCGCATTTTTTCTTTGTGATATTGCTTTGACGATCGTAGGTGTTCTTCTTGCTTTCGACGGCAACTCTTGATCTCTTTCGTCTTCGCTCTCCGCACGCTTCTCCTTTTTTCAGCTTGGTTTGTCTTCTCTTTTTTGCTTGCTGTTCCGTTGTGTCGTGTTTGGTTTTGAAGCTTTGATTTTGACTGAGTGCCTGTTGGGAAGCTTGGATTTTTACCGCGCCTTGTTTTGTTACTGTGATGTATGCTTCCTTTTTTGTCATTTCGTATGCTTCTGAGTGTATCTCCCTGGTTTGGCTCTTTAGGGTTTTGTCTGCTTTTTTTCTGATTTCTGAACTGTTATAGCCTTTTTTCTTTTGGCAGTTCGTATGATCGTCTTTACATTTGTTTTTCTTGGGAAGGGTTTCTGTTGAGACGCTAGCCTTATAGATTTTCCTGAAATTTTTATTCCCCAATTGCCTCCAAAGGATGCTGATGTGTGGAAAACGATCCAACATAAAACTCACCGGCAAGTGTACCGGGCCGCATCAAGTAATAATAACTCACATGAGTGAGGTCGATCCCACAAGGATTGAAGGATTGAGCAATTTTAGTTTAGTGGTTGATTTAGTCAAGCGAATCAAGTATTGGTTGAGTGGTTTGTAATTTGCAGGAATTAAATTGCATGAATTGTAAAGAGAAAGGGAAGAATTGCAGTAAATTAAAGATAACAGAAAGTAAAAGTGCAGAATCTTAAAGAACAAGTAAATTAAATTGCAGAAACTTAGATTGCAAGAAATATAAATGGTGGAAGCTTAAAGTGCAAGAAATGTAAATGGCTTGAATCATAAAATGAATTGGGAATTGGGATTGCATAATTTAAACAAGCAAAAGTAAATTGCAATAAACAGAAAAGCAAAAGATGAATTGAATTGAATTGAAGTAGATCTCAAGCAGAAGAGTAAAATGCTTTGAGAAGTAAAATAGAAAATGACTTGTGCTTAATTACAGCAAATTAAAAGAGGTTGAAGTTCTCCGGAGTTGAAGAGACTAGAAAACAAGTCTAGATCTCAAATCCTTCCTTGATCCAACAAGAACAATTGCAAGAGAAATAAAGAAAAGTAAATTGCAGAAGGAGTAAAAGAATGAAGCAGTAAACAGAAATGGAAATTCAATTATGCAGAAAATTAAACAAGAGATCTCAAGGTGAGTTTGAAACAGAAGTTCTTCAATTCTCCACCCAAGATCCAAAGCAAGAAAAATAAAGAGTGCTCAAGCAAGAACAAGGAAGAAGAGAGATCAATTCTCCTCCCCAATTCTCTAAGAACTCAGCTCCAAATTACAAAAATAAAAGAAAAATTCAAAAGCAAGTAAAAGGTGTGTAAAAAGAAAGTTCCAAAGTGTTTTTTTTTCCACTAAATTAAACTAGCTCCTATTTATATACTTTCTATTCTTGGATTTTAGAATTTGGATGGGCTCTCAAATTTGGTGAAGAAATGAATTAAATTGGATTTTTAGTGAATTTTTGGCCCAAGTGCACCTCCCAGGGGAAAGCTCATTTCAAATACCAACCTGAGCGCCCAACTTGCATTGCCTGTCAATTTTGGTCCGCCAGCCTCCCTTGGTGTGTCAAAGTTGTGTGCCAAAGTGTGGGGAGCTTGGGGAGAGTAGCACTCAGTTGGGAAAACCAACTGAGCTCTCCATGTGCAGCGCCTTGCTTGGGACCTCAATCTCCCAAGTTCGAATCCTGGTGGAAGCAAGTGGAGGCTATTTTTCTTGGAAGAGTTGGACACTCCTCCCTTGCTTTTCATGGAGTTCCCTGGTTCGATCCTCTTGGAGTGCATATTGGCTCGTTTTCTTGCAAGCTAAGTAGCACTCCTCCCTTATGTTCCAAAGAGTTCCCAGGTTCGAAACTTGGCCCAAGCATCTTGTGTTATTTTTCTTGCAAGCTTGGTAGTGTGTGGTCCCATGTTCGAACCTTGGAGGAAGCATTTTGGCTATTTTCTCTTATTTTCCTTGCAAGGAGAGTTCCTTGCTCTTCTTTGGGTCATGAGTTCGACACCTTGAGGTTTCACTCCTTGGAATTGCATCTTGAATTAATTTTGAGAAGTCCCCGATAAAGCTCACTTAGTGAACTGAGCTTTATGTTGTTTCCTTGCTTTCTTTAGTGCTCAGTTCACTAAGTGAACTGAGCTTTGTATCTTGCCTTCTCCTTTTATTCCTTGTGAAGCTTAGCTCATTTTCCCAACTTAGCCTTCCTTCTTCCTCAATGTTGCCACGCTTTTTCTTCCCTTGGGCACGCTTTTTGCTTCCTTTGGAACATCCTTTATGCCACGCTTTTCTTCTTTTCTTCTTTCTTCACCACAAGTAATCAAATCAACCAATGAAAGTATCACCAAATTCACAAGGGTTATAAATCAATTAATTATCAATTAAATTTAGCTTAAACCTCACGATTTTGTATCAATTAAAGGGTGGTTGATTGATTCAAAGGAACCATACAATTCCACTCCAAATTACTAACTTATAATGCAAGAAAGTGCATAAAACCTAATAAAATCAAAGAAAAAGACTAGTAAAACTAGGCTAAGATGACTTGTCATCACAACACCAAACTTAAAACTTGCTTGTCCCCAAGCAAGCACTAAACATAAGAGAAGATAGAATGAAATAGATAAGTATATATGTCCTTATTAAGTAGATAGTTGAATTTGGTTTATGGGGTTTTATGCATATAAAAATAGC
The DNA here is from genome assembly GCF_003086295.3 of Arachis hypogaea. Lineage (NCBI taxonomy): Eukaryota > Viridiplantae > Streptophyta > Magnoliopsida > Fabales > Fabaceae > Arachis > Arachis hypogaea. The sequence goes on along the minus strand of NC_092040.1, from coordinate 69,206,746 downwards.
TCATTTATTACTTGCTGTCAAAACAAACAATGTTTCCTTAAGGGTTCACTAAGGTTGCTGCTACGATGCCTTACTTTTTGATCACTTCACTTGTTAGCTTTTCTTCTTTCTTTTGCATAAAGAGCTTATTACTTATTAAAGGCTTGGTGGCAAATGTTGCAGTGGCCTTTGGCTTAATTTCACTTAACATTTTTTCACCACAGACACATGCCTCACCTTTTTCTTCCTAGGATCATTGATGCCCAGCATCTCTTTGGATCACTAAATGTTTTGTAGCTAGGTTGCTCTTTATTGTGGAATTTCAGTTGACAATCCCAAATCAGTTGATCTAAGTTGCCAAGTTTTAAAATACTCCTTAGAACCTACTTGTCCAAGCATATCCTAGTACATAAACACCACAGGCATATGTCCTAGGGTCTAAGCTATTGGTGTCTAGCATTATTGTTTGTTTCCATGCCAACTTTTGGCTTTTCTTATTCTTTTTCTATCTATTTTGATTTATTTTCAAGGGACTTTCATTAATTGAAGGATCATAGCAGCAAACTAGCTTAAGCTTCAAGTAACAAGTCATAATGCAGCATTTATTCTATGAGCTAACAATTAAATCAAACACATACCACCACTAACTTCCATTCTAACTTTTGCAACATTGAACAATTACTTTTCTAATCCAAACATCTTTCTTTTATTCAGACAGCAAGAGAAAACAAAACAAAGTACTCAAGCTAGTGGAGAATGACAATTATTATGCAGATAACCTTTAAGCAAAAATTATGCAGATAGCTTTCTTTAGCATGTACTTCCACTTGCAACTCAATGATCATTCTAGCCAGACATAAAGGAATCTATGAAGTAAATCATTACATAACAACAAGGGTCAAGTATAAATACAACCTGTTTGGTTGCAGCTTTTCATTCTTCCTTCTGTTTGTTCCTTGTGAGTCAAAATGTAACTGTTCTTTGGTTTGTTGGCTATTTTCCTGCATACTCTTCAAACGTTGCTTGCTTTTCAGACCCCTTTAGGCATCTGGTTAATCTGCAAAGCTTGTTTGTGGACTTTTGAATTTATTTTGGTGTGTGAACACCAAACTTAGTTCTTTGCCAATGTTTCTCATGCAATAATTTACTATCTGTGAAATTCTTTTTCCTTGCTAAAGGCAATGAGATTAGAAACTATGAAACAACAAACAGTTAATTATTTCATCCAAATGTTTGAAGCTAGCATTATGCATAAAGTGAGAATGCATTTTATGATGAGACTTTGGTGGAACACCAACTTTAGAACTCTTCATTCTTCCTTATTTTGTTTTGGTGTGCAACACCAAACTTAGCTTCTTCCACTATAGATAAAGCTAATTAACCTTTTTATTAAAATAGCTATGAAAAGAAAACTACCTCATGTTGGGTTGCCTCCCAACAAGCGCTTCTTTATTGTCATTAGCTTGACATCCCTCATTCTTTCTTAGCTTAGGTTCTGAACCTCTTTTTCCTTTGTTCTATTGACCTCCTAAGTATGGCTTTGCTCTATGCCCGTTTGCTGTGAACTGGCTTTTTGTTGCTTCATCCCACAATTCAATGCTTCCATAAGGGAAAACATTTGTCACCACATATGGGCCAGTCCACTTAGACTTGAGTTTGCCAGGGAAGATCTTAAATCTTGAGTTATATAGAAGCACTTGCTGTCTTGGCTTGAACTCTTTCTTTAATATCTTCTTATCATGCTATCTCTTAGTTCTTTCCTTGTATATCTTAGCACTCTCATAAGCTTCTAGCCTGAATTCATCCAACTCATTTAATTGTAACAACCTTTTCTCTCCAGTAGCTTGGGAATCAAGGTTTAGGAGTTTAGTGGCCCAAAAAGCTTTATGTTCAAGCTCTACAGGGAGATGGCATGATTTGCCATACAATAGTTGAAAGGGGGACTTCCCTATAGGTGTCTTGAATGCCGTCCTATATGCCCAAAGTGCATCTTCTAGCTTCCTAGCCCAATCCTTTCTAGTAGCTCACACAGTCTTTTCCAAAATCCTCTTCAATTCTCTATTGGCAAGATCTGCCTGACCATTGGTTTGTGGGTGATAAGGTGTAGCCACTTTATGTATCACTCCATACTTGTGAAGTAGCTTCTCCATCTGTTTGTTGCAAAAATGACCACCACCATCACTCACTAGTCCTTTAGGCACTCCATACCTAGTGAATATGTGCTTCTTTAAGAATTGAAGAACAACTTGTGCATCACATGTGGTTGTAGCTATTGCTTCCACCCACTTTGAGACGTACTCCACTGCTACCAAGATGTATTTGAAAGAGTAAGAAGGTGGAAATGGGCCCATGAAATCAATGCCCCAAAGATCGAACAGCTCCACTTCTAAGATATAATTTTGAGCCATCTCATTCCTCCTTGTCAAACGTCCAGCTTTTTGGCACTCATTACATTGATGAACAAACTCTCTGGCATCCTTAAAGATGGTTGGCCAATAAAATCCACTTTGAAGCACCTTGGCTGCTGTTCTTTCAGGCCCAAAATGTCCTCCATAAGTTGAACCATGACAGTGCCATAAGATGTTGCTCATTTTACTCTCAGAGACACATTTCCTTAGCACTCCATCTGAACACCTTCTGAATAGAAATGGTTCATCCCATAGAAATTTCTTTGCTTTATTGAGTAGCTTCTTTGTTTGTTGCTTGGTGAATTCCTTGGGAATTTTCCTTCCAACCTTATAGTTTGCAATGTCTGCAAACCAAGGGACTTGTTGAATCTGCAAGAGGTGTTCATCCGAAAAACTCTCATTCACCGGATGAGATGTTTCCTGAATTGTTCCTTGTAGTAACCTTGATAAATGATCAGCAACTTGATTTTCACTGCCCTTCATGTCTTTAATCTCAATATCAAACTCTTGTAGAAGCAATATCCACTTGATAAGTTTTGGTTTAGCATCCTGTTTTGTCATTAAATACTTAAGAGCATCATGGTCAGTATAAACTACAATTTTGGATCCAATCAAGTATGATCTAAATTTATCAAATGCATACACCACCGCCAACAATTCTTTCTCTGTTGTGGTATAATTCTTTTGAACTTCATTCAATACTTTACTTGCATAGTAGATGACATGATGCAAATTTCCCCTCTTTTGTCCCAACACAGCACCAATTGCAATGTCACTAGCATCACACATGAGTTCAAAAGGTAATCCCCAATCTGGGGGTGTGATGATTGGTGCAGTTGTGAGTCTGTTTTTTAGAGTTTCAAAGGCATGCTGGCAATTTTCATCAAAAAGAAAAGGATTATCAACCATCAACAGATTGCTTAATGGTTTGGCTATTTGTGAAAAATCCTTGATAAATCTTCTATAGAATCCAGCATGGCCTAAGAGACTTCTAACATATTTCACATTAGTTGGTGGAGGGAGTTTCTCTATGATCTCTACCTTTGCTTTGTCAACTTCTATCCCTTTTCTTGAAACTTTGTGACCAAGAACAATCCCTTCAGGTACCATGAAATGGCATTTTTCCCAATTTAAAACCAGATTAGTTTCTTGGCACCGTTTTAAGACAAGGTAAGATGATGCAAGCATGTACTGAAAGTGTCACCAAAAATAGAGAAATTATCCATGAAAACTTCAATAAATTTTTTTACCATATCCGAGAAGATTGAAAGCATGCATCTTTGAAATGTTGCTGGAGCGTTGCACAATCCGAATGGCATCCTTCTGTATGCAAAAGCTCCGAAGGGACATGTGAACGATGTCTTCTCTTGATCCATGGGGTCAACCACTATTTGATTATAGCCAGAATACCCGTCAAGGAAATAGTAATATGCATGACCAGCCAGCCTTTCAAGCATTTGGTCAATAAAAGGGAGAGGGAAGTGATCTTTGCGTGTGGCATCATTCAACCTCCTATAATCAATGTACATCCTCCATCCGGTTACAGTCCTTGTAGGAATAATTTCATTCTTTTCATTAACAATGATTGTCATCCCACCCTTCTTTGGTACCACTTGAACTGGGCTTATCCATGAACTGTCGGAGATAGGATAGATGATCCCTGCATTCCATAGCTTCATCACCTCCTTCTAGATGACCTCTTTCATTGTAGGATTTAGTCTCCTCTGGGGTTGAACCACTGGTTTGGAATTATCCTTGGTGCACGAAATTGCAATCACACTTTTGCAATTCCGCACAACTAACCAGCAAGTGCACTGGGTCGTCCAAGTAATACCTTACGTGAGTAAGGGTCGATCCCACGGACGACCTCTTTCATTGTAGGATTTAGTCTCCTTCTGAATCTCTGCTTTCCTACTGTCTTCTTCTTCAAGCACGCAAGGCTCCTTCCATAGCAAGCTGTATGTAGGGTTTCACCATTGTCAATGGCTACCTCCCATCCTCTCAGTGAAAATGTTCAACGCGCTCTGTCACAGCACGGCTAATCATCTGTCAGTTCTCAATCGGGTTAGAATAGAATCCAATGATTCTTTTGCGTCTGTCACTAACGCCCAGCCCTCAGGAGTTTGAAGCTCGTCATAGTCATTCAATCCTTGAATCCTACTCAGAATACCATAGACAAGGTTTAGACCTTCCGGATTCTCTTGAATGCCGCCATCAATTCTAGCTTATACCACGAAGATTCTAATTAAGGAATCCAAGAGATATTCACTCAATCTAAAGTAGAACGGAGGTGGTTGTCAGGCACACGTTCATAAGCGAGAATGATGATGAGTGTCACGGATCATCACATTCATCAAGTTGAAGAACAAGTGATATCTTAGAATAAAAGCAAGCGTGATTGAATGAAAAACAGTAGTAATTGCATTAATCCATCAAGACATAGCAGAGCTCCTCGCCCCCAACCCTGGGGTTTAGAGACTCATGCCGTAGAAGATACAATGAGAAACATGTAATGTGTCATGAGGTAGGTATACAATATCAAAAGGTCCTATTAATAGTGAACTAGTAACCTAGGGTATACAGAAATGAGTAAATGACGTAAAAATCCACTTCTGGGGTCCACGTGGTGTGTGCTTGGGCTGAGCATTGAAGCTTTCATGTGTAGAGTATTTTTCTGGAGTTAAACGCCAGCTTTTATGCCAGTTTGGGCGTTTAACTCCAATTTTTGTGCCAGTTCCGGCGTTAAACGCCGGGAATTTGGAAGCTGATTTGCAACGCCGGTTTGGGCCATCAAATCTCGGGCAAAGTATGGACTATTATACATTGCTGGAAAGCCCAGGATGTCTACTTTCCAACGCAATTAAGAGCACGCCAATTGGGCTTCTGTAGCTCCAGAAAGTCCACTTCGAGTGCAGGGAGGTCAGAATCCAACAGCATCTGCAGTCCTTTTCAGCCTCTGAATCAGATTTTTGCTCAGGTCCCTCAATTTCAGCCAGAAAATACCTATGATGACATGTCATCATATACCCATTTTCTATGCTTTTTCATACAAGAAATTGATGATTTGTGCATAAATATTGAATGCTTTTTGTACTTAAATGATATATTTTCTTGATATTTTAATTTTATAAATCTTGTAGGAAATAAGAAGAAAAAGAAGCAAAGAAGTACAAAAAAAGGAGAAAAAAAGAGCTTTGGGGTACACTTTGAAGTTGGGGTACACTTTGGAGCCTTAGGCCACGCTTTTAAAAGCGTGGCCCATGACCAAATCAAGGAAGGAAGCAGCCAGCACGCACACTGCCCTGCCCTTGCCAAGGGCAGGGCAGAATCGTGATGCACATTGAGGATTGGAAGCAAGAATTTCGCTAAGGTAAAATCTGGGCGCTCACAACATGACCATGCCTCCTTCAAAGGGCTATAACTTGAGCTACAGACGTCCAATTGATGTGCTTTCAGTTGCATTAGAAAGCTGACATTCAGAGCTTTCCAACGATATATAGCAATCCATATTTGGCGAACAATTGAGGCAGGAACGAGAGGCATCTTTAAGGGCCAAAAATAAGCAAAAATAAACCAAGGAAAAGGAGTAGCGTGTGCATCCACCAAGTTTCGAACTTGGAACTTCATCTTTTGGAAACACTGCCCTGCCCTCCGCGAGGGCAGGGCAGCATTTTGTGGTGCACACACACGCACCAGATTGGCGCACCAAGGAAGGCTTCGGCAGCACCAGCAGCACGCACAAGCACCAAATTGGCGCACCAGATTTTTCTACCCTGCCCTCCGCAAGGGCAGGGCAGCATCTTCACACTCCAAGCCCACACCACGCTCGCACCAAGGACGCACGCACCAAATCCTGCCCTGCCCTCCACAAGGGCAGGGCAGCCTCCTGGGAACCCATGGGTCCAAATTCAACTCAAATTCCCTTTGAACCCAAATCTTCACCAATTGAACCAAGGCCATCCAAGACCCATCTCTCCTCAAATCCAAAGCAAGCAAAGCCCACATCATCACTCAAAGGCACGTGGATAAATTAGATTAGGATTTTTATTTTAATTGTAATTTGTTTTAATTTCATTTTCACTTTGAAAAGCCTATATAAAGGCATCACTCTCATTTCAAAAGGGGAGCTCGATTGAAAAAAAGAGGCTAGCACACTAGGGAGTATTAGGAATTGAGAGTTCTCTCGTCTTAGTTTTCATTTCTGTTTGAATTTTGGATCAAGAATTGAAGGAATTCTGTTTCACTTGATCTGAAATCTCTTTGTTCTTCTTCTGCATTGAATCTGAGTTTTCTTTACTGCTTCCATCTCATTTTCTTTTTCAAATTGCTTCTCTGTTGTGTCAAGGAAGGAATTGAGATCTAGACTTGTTTTCTAGTCTTATTGATTCCCTGAGATCCTCACTTGTCTTTTTAGATTTCATATTTGAATTGAGCTTTCTTGCTGATTTATTTCTCTGCTGTTATTTCATCTGCATTTTTACCTTTCTGTTCCTATTGCTTCCAATTTAATTTTAAGCAATTTAATCTCCCTGCAATTGTTCTGCGCTTTGCTTTACTGCTCTCTTTAATTTCCAGCACCCAACCCCCCTTTACTTTTCATGCAATTTACTTTTCTTGCAATTTAAGTTTCAGCTATTTTACTTTCTTGCTCTTTAAGTTTCCTGCCAATTTACATTCTGTCATTTACAATTCTTGTCAATTTACTTTCTGTTGGCTACTATTTCACTCAATTCCACTTCAATGTTAGCTTGACTAAACTAATCACCCACTAAAATTGCTTGATCCATCAATCCCTGTGGGATCGACCTCACTCTTGTGAGTTATTATTACTTGATGCGACCCGGTACACTTGCCGGTTGGATTTGTGTGTTGGAAATTCGTTTTTCCACAAAAACACCATCAACCTAAAATCACAGAAAAACACACAAACTCATAGTAAAGCCCAGAAAAGTGAATTTTAACTAAAAACTAATAAAATTGTAATAAAAACTAACTAAAATATACTAAAAACATACTAAAAACAATGCCAAAAAACGTATAAATTATCCGCTCATCACAACACCAAACTTAAGCATGCAGTTTTGATTCTGCTGTTCTTCCTTAATTTGTTCCATAGCTTCTTGCAGCTTGGCAACAGATGCTTCTAGACGAGTCCAGTAGTCAATTTCAGGAAGTTTAGGGAGGAACTCCTGCGCCCTCCTTTTGATAGAGTTATCTTGCATTTGTCCTTCCATTGACCTCTTGGTAATTGGGTGCTCAATTGGGATGAATTCATTTACTCCCATCCTCACCCCATCATCTTTACATGGCAAAGAGATTAAGCTTGGGTAAGCCAGTTTGGCTTCAGTGGAGTTCTTGTTTGGAATTGTGGAAATCTCACAAGCAATCAGATGATGAATCTCCACTTCTTTTTCCAGCATAATACAATGAATCATCACTGCTCTCTTGATAGTAACCTTAGAACGGTTACTAGTGGGCAAGATAGAACACCCCATGAAGTCCAACCAGCCTCTTGCAACTGGTTTGAGATCTACCCTCTTGAGTTGGTTTGGGACACCTTTTGAATTGGTCATCCACTTGGTTCCAGGGAGGCATATGTCCTCTAGAACTTGATCCAACCCCTTATCTACTCTCACCATTCTCCTATTAAAGGATTCAGGATCATCTTGTAGTTGAGGTAATTTGAAGACCTCTCTTATTTTGTCCAGATGGAAGTAAATAATTTCTCCCTCTAACCATGGTTCTGTAGGTATGAAAAGCGGTTCCAGTCATTCTTTGCTTATCTGTCAGCCACAGATTTGAGTAGAATTCCTGAACCATATTTCTCCCAACCTTTGTCTCGGGGTTGGTTAGAACTTCCCATCCTATGTTTCGAATTTGCTCTTGGATCTCCGGATATTCATCTTCTTTCAGATCAAATTTAACTTCCGGGATCACTGACCTAAGACCCATTATTTTGCGGTAATGGTCTGCATGTTCTTTGGTTAAGAACTTCTCTTGACTCCAAAGGTCTTTTGGAGAATTCTCTTTCTTGCCTCTTGAATTGGTTTATTTTCCTTTGGAAGCCATGATCTTGATGAGCCTTAGCTTAGTGATCACGGAAAAACACACCAAACTTAGAGGTTTGCTTGTCCTCAAGCAAAAGAAAGGAAAGAGGAGAGAGAGAGAGGAGGAGAGCAAATTCGAATGGTGGGCAAGGGGGTGTGGCCAAACATATATTTATAAAGAAGGGAGAGAGTGTTCGAAAATTTTGAAGGAGATTTGAGAAGATATGGGAAGAAATTGAGAGATATTTGAGTTTTTTGAAGAAGATTTAGAAAGGATTTGAAAGAGATTTGAAGAATGATTTTAAATTTGAAAATTTGAAGGTGAATGATGAAAGTTTAAAATGTATTTATGTAGAAAATTATGGATTAAAACAGGAAAGTTTGAAAATATTTGAAGTGGAAAGCAAAATCTCTGTCTCCCACCTTTCTGGCGTTAAACGCCAAAATGGTATCCATTTTGGCGTTTAACGCCCAAATGTTGGCCAATTTGGGCATTTAATGCCCAGCCAGGTACCCTGGCTGGCGTTAAACGCCAGAAACCCCTTCATCACTGGGCGTTTTGCTAAACGCCCAGGATGCTGCACACTTGGCGTTAAACGCCCAGAATGGTGTGCATTATGGCGTTTGACGCCCAAAATGGCACCTTTACTGGCGTTAAACACCCAGAATGGTGCCCATTCTGGCGTTTAACGCCCAAAGTACCCCTTACTGGTGTTTTTTCGCCAGCAAGCTCCTTTTCTCTGCTTTTTGCACTGAATCCTTCTGTAACTCTGTGAATTCCTTCAATTTTGATGATTGCCCTTTGAGAATATGTATCAAACTTTGATTAAACAAAATAGATAACCTGCTAATGACTGGGTTGCCTCCCAGCAAGCGCTTCTTTTAATGTCTTTAGCTGGACCTTCACTGAGAATCATTCAAGTGTCAGTTTTGAGCATTCTTGCCCAAAGTTGCTTTCAAGATAATGCTTGATCCTCTGTCCATTAACAATGAACTTTTTTCAGAATCAGTATCCTGAAACGCAATATATCCATATGGTGACACTCCTGTAATCACATACGAACCCCTCCATCGGGATTTAAGTTTTCCTGGGAACAGTCTGAGCCTAGAGTTAAAGAGCAGAACTTTTTGTCCTGGCTCAAAGACTCTGGATGACAACTTCTTGCCATGCCACTTCTTTGTCTTTTCCTTATAAATTTTTGCATTTTCAAAGGCATTAAGTCTAAATTCATCTAGCTCATTTAGCTGGAGTAATATTTTTTCACCAGCTAACTTAGCATCCAGGTTTAGGAATCTGGTTGCCCAGTAGGCTTTATGTTCCAGTTCCACGGGCAGATGACAGGCCTTGCCATACACAAGTTGGTATCGAGAGGTTCCTATAGGAGTCTTGAATGCTGTTCTATATGCCCACAGAGCATCATCCAAGCTCTTTGTCCAATCCTTTCTACGGGCAATTACAGTCCATTCTAGGATTCTTTTTAGCTCTCTGTTAGAGACTTCAGCTTGCCCATTTGTCTGTGGATGATACGGAGTTGCTACTTTGTGGTTAATTCCATATCGGACCATAGCAGAGTACAACTGTTTGTTACAGAAATGAGTGCCTCCATCACTGATTAGGACTCTGGGAACACCAAATCTGCTGAAAATGTATTTCTGGAGGAATTTTAGCACGGTCTTAGTATCATTAGTGGGTGTAGCAATTGCTTCTACCCATTTAGATACACAGTCTACTGCCACCAGAATGTAAGTGTTTGAGTATGATGGTGGGAACGGACCCATGAAGTCAATACCCCATACATCAAACAATTCAATCTCTAAGATCCCTTGTTGAGGCATGGCGTATCCATGAGGCAAGTTACCAGCTATTTGGCAACTGTCACAGTTACGCACAAACTCTCGGGCATCTCTATAGAGAGTAGGCCAGTAGAAGCCACATTGGAGGACCTTAGTGGCTGTTCGCTCACTTCCGAAATGTCCCCCATACTGTCATCCATGGCAGTGCCATAGGATCCTTTGTGCTTCCTCTCTGGGTACACATCTGCGGATCATTTCGTCTGCACATCTCTTAAAAAGATATGGCTCATCCCATAGGTAGTACTTGGCATCTAAAATTAATTTCTTTCTTTGCACCCTACTGTACTCCTGGGGTATGAATCTCACAACTTTGTAATTTGCAATATCTGCAAACCATGGAGCTTCCTGAATGGCAAAAAGTTGCTCATCTGGGAAGGTCTCAGAGATCTCAGTAGAAGGGAGGGACGCCCCAACTACTGGTTCTATTCGGGACAGATGATCTGCTACTTGGTTCTTTGTCCCTTTTCTATCTCTTATTTCTATATCAAACTCTTGCAGAAGCAACACCCATCTTAGGAGCCTGGGTTTTGAATCCTGCTTTATGAGTAAGTACTTAAAAGCAGCATGGTCAGTGTACACAATCACCTTTGATCCTACTAGATAGGATCTAAACTTGTCAATGGCATAGATCACTGCAAGTAACTCTTTTTCTGTGGTTGTGTAATTCTTCTGTGCATTATTTAGAACACGGCTGGCATAATAAATGACGTGCAGAAGCTTGTTATGCCTTTATCCCAACACTGCACCAATGGCATGCTCACTGGCATCACACATTAGTTCGAATGGTAATGTCCAGTCTGGTGCAGAGATGACTGGTGCTGTGACCAACTTGGCTTTCAGGGTCTCAAATGCCTGCAGACACTGTGTGTCAAATACAAATGGTGTGTCAGCAGCTAGCAGGTTGCTCAGAGGTTTTCAATTTTTGAAAAATCCTTTATAAACCTTCTGTAGAATCCTGCATGCCCCAGAAAGCTTCTGATTGCCTTAATATTAGCAGGTGGTGGTAATTTTTCAATTACCTCTACCTTTGCCTTATCCACCTCTATTTCCTTGCTTGAAATTTTGTGCCCAAGGACAATTCCTTCAGTCACCATAAAGTGACATTTCTCCCAGTTTAAAACCAGGTTAGTCTCTTGGCACCTTTTCAGGACAAGTGCTAGGTGGTTAAGACAGGAGCTGAATGAGTCTCCATATACTGAGAAGTCATCCATGAAAACTTCCAGGAATTTCTCCACCATATCAGAGAAGATGGATAGCATGCATCTTTGAAAAGTTGCAGGAGCATTACACAGACCAAAAGGCATTCTCCTGTAGGCAAACACGCCAGAAGGGCAAGTGAATGCTGTTTTCTCTTGGTCCTGAAGATCTACTGCAATTTGGTTGTAACCTGAATAGCCATCTAAAAAGCAGTAATAATCATGACCAGCTAGTCTTTCTAGCATTTGGTCTATGAATGGTAAAGGAAAATGATCCTTTCTGGTGGCTGTATTGAGCCTTCTGTAGTCAATACACATACGCCACTCTATAACTGTTCTTGTAGGAACCAGTTCATTCTTTTCATTATGAACCACTGTCATGCCTCCCTTTTTGGGGACAACTTGGACAGGGCTCACCCAGGGGCTATCAGAAATGGGATAAATAATTCCAGCCTCAAGTAATTTAGTGACCTCTTTCTGCACCACCTCCTTCATGGTTGGATTTAGCCGCCTTTGTGGTTGAACCACTGGTTTGGCATTATCCTCCAATAGGATCTTGTGCATGCATCTTGCTGGGCTAATGCCCTTAAGATCACTTATGGACCACCCAAGAGCTGTCTTGTGTGTCCTTAGCACTTGAATCAGTGCTTCCTCTTCCTGTGGATTTAAAGCAGAGCTTATGATCACTGGAAAAATGTCACCCTCTCCCAGAAATGCATACTTCAGGGATGGTGGTAGTGGTTTGAGCTCAGGTTTGGGGGGCTTATCCTCTTCCTGAGGAATTTTCAAAAATTCTTTTGTTTCCTCTGGTTCTTCCTGATCAGGCTGAACATCCTTGAAGATGTCCTCTAGCTCTGATTCTAGACTTTTAGTCATATTGATCTCTTCTAACAAAGAGTCAATAATTTCTGCGCTCATGCAGTCATCTGGTGTGTCTGGATGCTGCATAGCTTTTATAGCATTCAACTTGAACTCATCCTCATTGACTCTCAGTGTTACTTCCCCTTTTTGTACATCAATAAGATTTCGTCCAGTTGCTAAGAAAGATCTTCCTAGAATGAGAGTTGCACTCTTGTGCTCCTCCATTTCCAGCACTACAAAATCAGTTGGAAAGGCGAATGGCCCAACCTTGACAATCATGTCCTCAATTATGCCTGATGGATATTTAATGGAGCCATCAGCAAGTTGGAGACATATCCGGGTTGGTTTGAATTCTTCAGTCAACCCAAGCTTTCTGATAGTGGATGCAGGTATTAGATTGATACTTGCTCCCAGGTCACACAGGGCTGTCTTGGTGCAAGCACCTTCTAATGTGCATGGTATCATAAAGCTTCCTGGATCTTGAAGCTTTTCTGGTAAGCTTTTCAGAATGACTGCACTGCATTCTTCAGTGAGAAACACTTTTTCAGTTTCTCTCCAATCCTTCTTATGACTTAAGATCTCTTTCATGAACTTAGCATAAGAAGGTATTTGCTCAAGTGCCTCTGCAAACGAAATCTTTATTTCAAGAGTCCTTAGATACTCTGCAAAGCGGGCAAATTGCTTATCCTGTTCCGCTTGGCGGAGTTTCTGAGGATAAGGCATCTTGGCTTTATATTCTTCAACCTTAGTTGCTGCAGGTTTATTCCTTACAGAGGTGGTTGGAGAAGCCTTTTTAGAGGGGTTACTATCAGCACTCTCAGGTGTCTAATTCCTCATTGGCGTTTGAATGCCAGGATTGGGTGAGGAATGGGCATTTAACGCCAACGTTTCCCCCTTTTCTGGCGTTTGAACGCCAGAACTGGGCAAGGAATGGGCGTTTAACGCCAGCTTTTCCCCCCATTCTGGCGTTTGAACGCCAGGAGTATTCCTCTCTGGGCTCTTACTGTCCTCAGAGGGATTTTGAGCAGTGGTTTGGTTATCCTCTGTCAACTGTTCCTTTCTTGGCTTTTTACTACTTTGAGCAGTATTATTCAATGTCTTCCCACTCCTCAGTTGAACTGCTTAACATTCTTCTGTTATCTGTTTAGATAACTGCAGTTTTGTTTGATTCAACTGTGATTCTATGTTCTTGTTGGCAATTTTTGTTTCTTGGAGCATCTCTTTAAATTCTGCCAACTGTTTTGTCATAAGGAGTAATTACTGATTGAGCTCAACAATCTGTTCTTGATGATTAAGATCAATAGCTACTGCCGTAGCTTCCTCTTTTGTAGAGGGCTCACTGCTAGAGTACAAATGTTGATTTCTAGCAACAGTATCTATCAGTTCTTGAGCCTCTTCAATCGTCTTCCTCATATGAATAGATCCACCAGCTGAGTGGTCTAGAGACATCTGAGCTTTTTCTATAAGCCCATAGTAGAGGATGTCTAACTGTACCCACTCTGAAAACATTTCAGAGGGGCATTTTCTTAGCATACCTCTATAGCTCTCCCAAGCATTATAAAGGGATTCATTATCCTCTTGTTTAAAGCCTTGGATGTCCAGCCTTAGCTGTGTCATCCTTTTTGGAGGGTAAAATTGATTCAGGAATTTGTCTGATAATTGTCTCCATGTTTTTATGCTTGCTGTGGGTTGGTTATTCAACCACCTCTTAGCTTGATCTTTTACAGCAAATGGAAATAGTAATAATCTGTAGACATCCTGATCCACCTCTTTATCACGTACTATGTCAGCAATTTGTAAGAATTGTGCCAGACACTCAGTAGGTTCTTCCTGTGGATGACCGGAATACTGGCAATTTTGCTGCACCATGATAATGAGTTGAGGATTTAGCTCAACGCTGCTTACTTTAATGGGAGGTATACAGATGCTACTACCATATGCAGCTGTAATGGGGTTAGCATATGACCCCAGAGTCCTTCTGGACTACTCAAGTCCACTTAGGTCCATGATGGAGAAAGGGAATATGATAATGATTCACAAGTAAAATAAAATATTATATATATATATATATATTTTGAATGTAACCGAAAATAATAAAATAAAACAAATGGAAAATAAAATCAAATTTCGAAAACTAAAAGAAAATAAGATCAAAGCAAATTGAAAAGATATGATTGAAAATTATTTTGAAAAAGATTTGATTGATTCTTTTTTTTTTTGAAATGAGGAAAGAGAAAAACAACAAAATGACACCAACCTTAAAATTTTTAGAAAATCAAACACAAATTTTCGAAAATTTTAAAGGAAAACACAAAGAAGACACCAAACTTAGAATTTTTAAGGATCAAGAAAGGACTAAGAACATGCAAATCCGAAAAATTAAAAGAAAGCAAAGACATGCGGTTGACACCAAACTTAAAATATGAAACTAAACTCAAATAAAAGACTCTAAACCAACAAAAATAAAATAGTCCTAATCTAAGCAACAAGATAAACCGTCAGTTGTCCAAACTCGAACAATCCCCAGCAATGGCGCCAAAAACTTGGTGCACAAAATTGTAATCACACTTTTGCAATTCCGCACAACTAACCAGCAAGTGCACTGGGTCGTCCAAGTAATACCTTACGTGAGTAAGGGTCGATACCACGGAGATTGTCGGCTTGAAGCAAGCTATGGTGATCTTGTAACTCTTAGTCAGGATATCAATGATTATCAGGTTTAATTGTGAAAAGTGAAAGAACATGAACTGAGTACTTGTTTTGCAGTGATGGAGAACAGGTTGAGGTTTTGGAGATGCTCTATCTTCTGAATCTCTGCTTTCCTACTGTCTTCTTCTTCAAGCACGCAAGGCTCCTTCCATGGCAAGCTGTATGTAGGGTTTCACCGTTGTCAATGGCTACCTCCCATCCTCTCAGTGAAAATGTTCAACGCGCTCTGTCACAGCACAGCTAATCATCTGTCGGTTCTCAATCGGGTTGTGTTCCGAGGGTTACCTGAAACTATAGGTCGATCTCGGGTGAGATCTCCTATATTGGTCGGAGACGACGTGTCCGACAGGTGTACGGCGGCCAGAACTGGTGTGTACGACTTGTTAGACTTGGTGGTGGTATTGATCCTTCATCCCCGGAGGGTGGGGGGTACCTGCAAGGGACTCCGATACTTAAGTTAGCAAGGGTATTAAGCAGGTATTGAGTAGAATCAGAGTATGAGTTATACCTGGGTGCTCCAGTGTATTTATAATGGTGAGATGTGGCCTCTTGCGGATAAGATAAGTTAGTTATCTTATCTTATCTTTATCTTTAAGTGAGGTTATCTTTTAAGGGAACCGCCTTTATCCCTGTAAGCTTGGGCCGCCTTTAGGATTTTGGGGCGTGTTCCTCTATTCGGGCCCTTTGTTTGGGCTTTCCTGTGACTTGGCCGAGCTCTTTGAGGACAGGTCGGGTTGTCCTGACCTGAGGAGATCGGTCGCTTTGCCTGTAGAACATGCCGGGTCGGACAGCTAGACCCAGGGTATGAACAGTGCCCCTGCTTGAGCTCGGTCTTCTCTTTTTGAGGCCGAGTCCTTGACTTTGGTCCTTCTGCGGTGAAGCCTAACTCAAGCATTTTGTCGATTCCTTTGTAGGAGTTTTTGAATGTAGAACGTTTTTCTGCACGCTTTTATATCGGCGCTTTGGAAACATGCGAGGGTTTAATGCCTTCATTAATTTTGACATTAATTGCCCTGTTTCCCTTTGGCTCTTTTATTTTGATTTTGAAAACCCAGAAACGGTTTCACTCCTTCGGCCTTTTCATAACTTCTTCGCATTTCTCTCGCTTTCAACTTTTTTTGTGTTTGTGGCGTTGTTTGGTTTTTATGAAGCCTCCGCCTGGAGTTTTTTGCAGTTCCGTGTTTCAGCCCAGCGACGTTGCCTTTACTCGTGTCTTCTCTTTTATTTTTGAGAGAACAATTCTATATTTTCGCCTTCCCTCTTCAACTGCCTCGAAGCCTGCTGCCTTTTTTCCAGGTTGGTACTAACTTTCTTGCTTCTTTCGCGGCTTTATTTTTAATTTTTTGGTGAAGCTTTGATTTTGCATCTTTGAAAATTTGAACCTTTTCGTGATCTTGCGTTTGTTTGTCACTGTAAACGTGTTTTCCTTGGCTTTCTTTCGTGCACTCTTTTGGCATTTCCGTCGAGGCTTTTCGGGGTTTTTTATGAGCGGATAATTTATACGCTTTTTGGCATTATTTTTAGGTAGTTTTTAGTAAGTTCAAGCTACTTTTAGGGATGTTTTCATTAGTTTTTATGTTAAATTCACATTTCTGGACTTTACTATGAGTTTGTGTGTTTTTCTGTGATTTCAGGTAATTTCTGGCTGAAATTGAGGGACTTGAGCAAAACTCTGAAAAAGGCTGACATAAGGACTGCTGATGCTGTTGGAATCTGACCTCCCTGCACTCGAAATGGATTTTCTGGAGCTATAGAACTCCAATTGGCGCGCTCTCAACGGCGTTGGAAAGTAGACATCCAGCGCTTTCCAGCAATATATAATAGTTCATACTTTATTCGGAAATAGACGACGTAACTTGGCGTTGAACGCCAAGTACATGCTGCTGTCTGGAGTTAAACGCCAGAAAAACGTCATGATCCGGAGTTGAACGCCCAAAACACGTTATAACTTCGAGATCAACTCCAAGAAAATCCTCAGCTCGTGGATAGATCAAGCTCAGCCCAAGCATACACCAAGTGGGCCCCGGAAGTGGATTTATGCATCAATTACTTACTCATGTAAACCCTAGTAGCTAGTCTAGTATAAATTGGATAAGTTACTATTGTATTAGACATCTTTTGACAGTTCAATCTTTGGACTTTGTAGTCTTGGATCATTTGGTCTCTTGATCATTCAGGGGGCTGGCCATTCGGCCATGCCTGAACCTTTCACTTATGTATTTTCAACAGTGGAGTTTCTGCACACCATAGATTAAGGGTGTGGAGCTCTGCTATACCTCAAGTTTCAATACAATTATTATTACTTTCTATTCAATTCTCTTCTATTCTTATTCCAAGATATATGTTACACTTGACTTTGAGGAATGTGATGATCTGTGACACTCATCATCATTCTCACCTATGAACGCGCGTGATTGACAACCACTTCCGTTCTACTTTAGGCCGGGCGCATATCTCTTAGATTTCCCAACAGAATCTTCGTGGTATAAGCTAGATAGATGGCGGCATTCATGAGGATCCGGAAAGTCTAAACCTTGTCTATGGTATTCCGAGTAGGATTCTAGGATTGAATGACTGTGACGAGCTTCAAACTCCTGAAGGCTGGGCGTGATGACAAGCGCAAAAGAATCAAGGGATTCTATTCCAACCTGATTGAAAACCGACAGATGATTAGCCGTGCTGTGACAGAGCATAGGAACGTTTTCACTGAGAGGATGAGATGTAGCCATTGACAACGGTGATGCCCTACATACAGCTTGCCATGGAAAGGAGTAAGAAGGATTGGATGAATGTAATAAGAAAGTAGAGATTCGAGAGGAGCACAGCATCTCCATACGCTTATCTGAAATTCTCACTATTAATCTACATAAGTATTTCTATCCCTTTTATTTTCTATTTATTATTAATTTTCGAACTCATCATAAACCAATTTAATCTGCCTAACTGAGATTTACAAGGTGACCATAGCTTGCTTCATACCAACAATCTCTGTGGGATCGACCCTTACTCACGTAAGGTATTACTTGGATGACCCAGTACACTTGCTGGTAAAGTTGAATGGAGTTGTGGAAAGAAAAAGCTTCTCTAACAGTGCCTGGAATTATTGTTGATCACAATTTCGTCCACCAAGTTTTTGGCGCCGTTGCCGGGGATTGTTCGAGTATGGACAACTGACGGTTCATCTTGTTGCTCAGATTAGGTAATTTTCTTTTCAAAATCCTTTTCAAAATTTTTCTTTTCTTTTTTGTTTTTCCAAACTTTATTTTTGAAAAATTTTTCCAAACTTTTCATCTTGTTTCTTGCATGTTTTCTTTGCATCAAAAATTTTTCAAAATTATGTTCTTGATATTCATCATGATCTTCAAAGTGTTCTTGGTGTTCATCTTAACATTCATAGCATTCTTGCATGCATTCATTGTTTTGATCTAAAAATTTCATGCATTGAGTATTTTTGTTGTTTTTCTCTCTCATCAATAAAAATTTCAAAAATCAAAAAAATATCTTTTTCCTTATTTTTCTCATAATTTTCGAAAATTTGAGTTGACTTAGTCAAAAATTTTCAAAATTAGTTGTTTCTTACAAGTCAAGTCAAATTTTCAATTTTAAAAATCTTATCTTTTTAAAATATTTTTTAAAAATTATATCTTTTTCATTTTTTTCCATTTTTCGAAAATTTCAAAAATATTTTTCAAAATATTTTCAAAATATTTTTCTTATCATTACATCTAATTTTCGAAAATTAGCTAACAATTAATGTGATTGGTTCAAAAATTTGAAGTTTGTTACTTTCTTGTTAAGAAAGGTTCAATCTTTAAGTTCTAGAATCTTATCTTGTAGTTTCTTGTTAGTTAAGTCATTTCAAAAATTAAATCTTTTTCAACAAATCTTTTATCTTTTATCTTATCTTTTTCAAAAATTTTATCTTTTTCAAAATTTGATTTCAAAATATCTTATCTAACTTCTTATCTTCTTATCTTTTTCAAATTTGATTTTAATTTCTTTTTCAACTAACTCTTTGACTTTTTGTTTGTTTCTTATCTTTTTCAAAACCACCTAACTACTTTTCCCTCTCTAATTTTCGAAAATATCTCATCTCTTTTTCAAAAATTCTTTTTGTTTTAAATTTTAATTTTAATCTTATCTTATCTTGGATTTTCGAAAATTACTAACCCCTTTTTCAAAATTGTTTTCGAATTTCTCTACCTCTTTTCTTATTCTATTTAATTATTTATTTACTAACACTTCTCTTCACCTCTTTTCATCTAAAAATCCGAACCCAATATATCCCTTGTGTTTGGATTCTTCACTTTTCTTTCTTCTACCCCTTTCTTTTTCTACTAACATAAAGGAGTCTCTATACTATGACATAGAGGATTCCTCTTTCTTTTCTTGTTTTCTTCTCTTTCATATGAGCAGGAGCAAGGATAAAGGCACTCTTGTTGAAATTGATCCAGAACCTGAAAGGACTCTGAAGAGAAAATTAAGAGAAGCTAAGTTACAACAATCTAAAGGTAACCTTTCAGAAATATTAGAACGAGAGAAGGAGATGGCAGCCAAAAATAATAATAATGCAAGGAGAATGCTTGGTGACTTCACAAAGCCAACATCCAAATTTGATGGAAGAAGCATCTCCATTCCTACCATTGGAGCCAATAATTTTGAGCTGAAACCTCAGCTAGTTGCCTTAATGCAACAAAACTGCAAGTTTTATGGACTTCCATCTGAAGATCCTTACCAGTTTTTAACTGAATTCTTGCAGATCTGTGAGACTGTAAAGACGAATGGAGTTGATCCTGAAGTCTACAGGCTCATGCTTTTCCCTTTTGCTGTAAGAGACAGAGCTAGAATATGGTTGGATTCACAACCCAAGGATAGCCTGGACTCATGGGATAAGCTGGTCACTGCCTTCTTGGATAAATTTTTTCCTCCTCAAAAGCTGAGCAAGTTGAGAGTGGATGTTCAAACCTTCAAACAAAAAGATGGTGAATCCCTCTATGAAGCTTGGGAAAGATACAAGCAGCTGACCAAAAGATGTCCATCTGACATGTTTTCAGAATGGACCATACTAGATATATTCTATTATGGTCTATCTGAATTTTCGAAAATGTCATTGGACCATTCTGCAGGTGGATCTATTCACCTAAAGAAAACGCCTGAAGAGGCTCAAGAACTCATTGACATGGTTGCAAATAACCAATTCATGTACACTTCTGAGAGGAATTCCGTGAATAATGGGATACCTCAGAAGAAAGGAGTTATTGAAATTGATGCTCTGAATGCCATATTGGCTCAGAAAAAAGTGTTGACTCAACAGGTCAACATGATCTCTCAAAGTTTGAATGGATGGCAACATGCATCCAACAGTACTAAAGAGGCAGCTTCTGAAGAAGCTTATGATCCTGAGAACCCTGCCATGGCAGAGGTTAATTACCTGGGTGAACCTTATGGAAACACCTATAATCCATCATGGAGAAATCATCCAAATTTTTCATGGAAGCATCAACAAAAGCCTCAACAAGGCTTTAACGATGGTGGACGCAATAGGCTGAGCAATAGCAAGCCATATCCATCATCTTCTCAGCAACAGACAGAGACCTCTGAACAAAACACTTCTAATTCAGCCAATCTAGTCTCTGATCTGTCTAAGGCCACTTTCAGTTTCATGAATGAAACAAGATCCTCCATCAGAAATCTGGAGGCACTAGTGGGCCAGCTGAGTAAGAAAGTTATTGAAACTCCTCCCAGTATTCTCCCAAGCAATACAGAAGAGAATCCAAAAGGAGAGTGCAAGGCCATTGATGTGATCAATGTGGCCGAATGCACAAGGGAGGAAGAGGACGAAAATCCTAGTGAGGAAGACCTCCTGGGACGTCCTTCAAGCAAGAAGGAGTTTCCTGTTAAGGATCCAAAGGAATCTGGGGCTCATACAGAGACCATAGAGATTCCATTAAATCTCCTTCTGCCATTCATGAGCTCTGAAGACTATTCTTCCTCTGAAGAGGATGAAGATGTGACTGGAGAGCAAGTTGCTCAATACTTAGGAGCTATTATGAAGCTGAATGCCATGAGACTTGGGAAAGTGAACCTCCCTTGCTCATTAGTGAACTAGATACCTGGATTCAGAAAACTCTACCTCAAAAGAAACAAGATCCTGGCAAGTTCTTAATACCTTGTACCATAGGCACCATGACCTTTAAAAAGGCTCTATGTGATCTGGGGTCAGGGATAAATCTTATGCCACTCTCTGTAATGGAGAAGCTGGGGATCATTGAGGTACAACCTGCCTTGTTCTCATTACAATTGGCAGGCAAGTCATTGAGACAAGCTTATGGAATAGTGGAGGACGTGTTAGTAAAGGTTGAAGGCCTTTACATCCCTGCTGATTTCATAATCTTAGACACTAGGAAGGAAGAGGATGAATGCATCATCCTTGGAAGGCCTTTCCTAGCCACAGCAGAAGCTGTGATAGATGTCAACAGAGGTGAATTAGTCCTTCAATTGAATGGGGACTACCTTGTGTTTAAGGCACATGGCCATCCCTCTGTGACAAAAGAGAGTAAGCATGAAGAGCTTCTCTCAATTCAGAGTCAAGAAAAGCCCCCACAGTCAAACTCTAAGTTTGGTGTTGGGAGGCCACAACCAAACTCTAGGTTTGGTGTTAAGACCCCATATCCAAACTCTAAGTTTGGTGTTGGGACTATACAACATTGACCTGATCACCTTTGTGGCTCCATGAGAGCCACTGTCAAGCTATTGACATTAAAGAAGCGCTTGTTGGGAGGCAACCCAATTTTATTTATCTAATTTTTATTTTATTGTTATTTTATGTTTTATTAGGTACATGATCATGAGGAGTCACGAAAAAATCATAAAAATTAAAAACAGAATCAAAAACAGTAGAAGAAAAAAATCACACCCTGGAGAAAGTACAGGCTGGCGTTCAACGCCAGTAAGATGCATCTGGCCGGCGTTCAACGCCAGAACAGAGCATCATTCTGGCGCTAAACGCCAGAAACAAGCAACATTCTGGCGCTGAACGCCAGGAATGTGCCTAGAGAAGAAAAGCTGGCGCTGAACGCCAGTAACAAGCATGAAACTGGCGTTCAACGCCAGAAACATGCTTTACATGGGCGTTGAACGCCCAGAGTGTGCACCACATGGCGTTTAAATGCCAGAATGGTGTGCAAAGGCATTTTACATGCCTATTTGGTACAGGGATGGAATTCCTTGACACCTCAGGATCTGTGGATCCCACAGGATCCCCACCTACTATATTCCCACCTTACCTCCTAATCCTATTTTTGTGATTACTCTTCCCCATGTCACACTTCCCAACACTCTTCACCAATCACCTCAATTCCTCTTCCCAATCACTCCCTTCACCACTCACATCCACCCACTATTTCCCATAAACCCCACCTACCTTCAAAAATTCAAAACCATTTTCCCATCCATTCCCACCCTAAATGGCCGAACATACACACCTCCTCTCCCTATATATACCCTTCCATTCTACTTCATTTTCACACAACACAACCCCCTCTTCTTCTTCTTCTTCTCTTCTTTCTTCTATTGCTCGAGGACGAGCAATATTTTAAGTTTGGTGTGGTAAAAGCATAAGCTTTTTGATTTTCCATTACCATCAATGGCACCCAAGGTCGGAGAATCCTCTAGAAAAGGAAAAGGGAAGACAAAAGCTTCCATCTCCGAGTCATGGGAGATGGAAAGATTCATCTCCAAGAGCCATCAAGACCACTTCTATGATGTTGTGGCAAAGAAGAAGGTGATCCCCGAGGTCCCCTTCAAGCTAAAAAAGAATGAGTATCCGGAGATCCGACATGAGATCCGAGGAAGAGGTTGGGAAGTCCTAACCAACCCCATGCAACAAGTCGGAATCTTAATGGTTCAAGAGTTCTATGCCAATGCATGGATCACTAGGAACCATGATCAAAGTATGAACCCGAATCCAAAGAATTATCTCACAATGGTTCGGGGGAAATACTTAGATTTTAGTCCGGAAAATGTGAGGTTGGCGTTTCACTTGCCCATGATGCAAGGAGATGAACGCCCCTACACTAGAAGGGTCAAATTTAATCAAAGGTTGGACCAAGTCCTAATGGACATATGTTTGGAAGGAGCTCAATGGAGAATATACTCCAAAGGCAAACCAGTTCAACTAAGAAGACTGGACCTCAAGCCTGTGGCTACAGGATGGTTGGAGTTCATTCAACGCTCCATCATTCCTACTAGCAACCGATCTGAAGTTAATGTGGATCGGGCCATCATGATTCATAGCATCATGATTGGAGAGGAAGTAGAAGTTCATGAGGTCATCTCCAATGAATTCTACAAAATAGCCGACAAGTCCTCCACCATGGCAAGGCTAGCTTTTCCTCACCTTATTTGCCATCTGTGTTACTCAGCTGGAGTTATCATAGAAGGAGATATCCCCATTGAAGAGGATAAGCCCATCACCAAGAAGAGGATGGAGCAAGCAAGAGAGATCCCTCACGGTTCTCAAGAGATGCATGGGGAAGCTCATCATCAAGAAATCCCTGAGATGCCTCAAGGGATGCACTTTCCCCCCAACAACTATTGGGAGCAACTCAATACTTCCTTAGAAGATTTGAGCCACAATGTTGAACAATTAAGGGTTGAGCATCATGAACACTCCATCATTCTCCATGAAATAAGAGAAGATCAAAGAGCAATGAGGGAGGAGCAACAAAGGCAAGGAAGGGACATAGAAGAGCTTAAAGACATTGTTGGCCCTTCAAGAAGAAGACGCCACTAAGGTGGATTCATTCCTTGTTTTTTCTTTCTGTTTTCGGTTTTTATGTTGTGTTTATCTATGTTTTGTGTCTTTATTTCATGATCATTAGTATGTAGTAACTATGTCTTAAAGCTATGAATAAATTCTATTAATCCTTCACCTCTCTTAAATGAAAAATGTTTTAATCCAAAAGAACAAGAAGTACATTAATTTTGAATTTATCCTTGAATTTAATTTAATTATATTGATGTGGTGACAATACTTTTTGTTTTCTGAATGAATGATTGAACAGTGCATATGTCTTTTGATATTGTTGTTTATGAATGTTAAAACTGTTGGCTCTTGAAAGAATGATGAACAAAGAGAAATGTTATTGATGATCTGAAAAATCATGAAATTGACTCTTGAAGCAAGAAAAAGCAGTGAAAAGTAAAAAGCTTGCGAAAAAAAAGAAGAAAAAAATGGCGAAAAAAAAACAAAAAAAATAGAAAGAAAAAGAAAAAGCAAGCAGAAAAAGCCAATAGCCCTTAAAACCAAAAGGCAAGGGTATAAAGGATCCAAGGCTTTGAGCATCAATGGATAGGAGGGCCCAAGGAAATAAAATCCAGGCCTAAGCGGCTAAACCAAGCTGTCCCTAGCCATGTGCTTGTGTCATGAAGGTCCAAGTGAAAAGCTTGAGACTGAGTGGTTAAAGTCGTGATCCAAAGCAAAAAGAGTGTGCTTAAGAGCTCTGGACACCACTAACTGGGGACTCTAGCAAAGCTGAGTCACAATCTGAAAAGGTTCACCCAGTCATGTGTCTGTGGCATTTGTGTATCCGGTGGTAATACTGGAAAACAAAGTACTAAGGGCCACAGCCAAGACTCATAAGTAGCTATGTTCAAGAATCAACATGCTTAACTAGGAAAGTCAATAACACTATCTGAAATTCTAAGTTCCTAGAGAAGCCAATCATTCTAAACTTCAAAGGAAAAAGTGAGATGCCAAAACTGTTCAGAAGAAAAAAGCTACAAGTCCCGCTCATCTAATTAGAATTAATATTCATTGATATTTTGGGATTTATAGTATATTCTCTTCTTTTTATCCTAATTGATTTTCAGTTGCTTGGGGACAAGCAACATTTTAAGTTTGGTGTTGTGATGAGCGGATAATTTATACGCTTTTTGGCATTATTTTTAGGTAGTTTTTAGTAAGTTCAAGCTACTTTTAGGGATGTTTTAATTAGTTTTTATGTTAAATTCACATTTCTGGAGTTTACTATGAGTTTGTGTGTTTTTCTGTGATTTCAGGTAATTTCTGGCTGAAATTGAGGGACCTGAGCAAAACTCTGAAAAAGGCTGACATAAGGACTGCTGATGCTGTTGGAATCTGACCTCCCTGCACTCTAAATAGATTTTCTGGAGCTATAGAACTCCAATTGGCGCGCTCTCAACGGCGTTGGAAAGTAGACATCCAACTCTTTCCACCAATATATAATAGTTCATACTTTATTTGGAAATTGATGACGTAACTTGGCGTTGAACGCCAAGTACATGCTGCTGTCTGGAGTTAAACGCCAGAAAAACGTCATGATCCGGAGTTGAACGCCCAAAACACGTTATAACTTGGAGTTCAACTCCAAGAAAAGCCTCAGCTCATGGATAGATCAAGCTCAGCCCAAGCATACACCAAGTGGGCCCCGGAAGTGGATTTATGCATCAATTACTTACTCATGTAAACCCTAGTAGCTAGTCTAGTATAAATAGGATAAGTTACTATTGTATTAGACATCTTTTGACAGTTTAATCTTTGGACTTTGTAGTCTTGGATCATTCGGTCTCTTGATCATTTAGGGGGCTGGCCATTCGGCCATGCCTGAACCTTTCACTTATGTATTTTCAACAGTGGAGTTTCTGCACACCATAGATTAAGGGTGTGGAGCTCTGCTGTACCTCAAGTTTCAATACAATTATTATTACTTTCTATTCAATTCTCTTCTATTCTTATTCCAAGATATACGTTACACTTAACGTTGAGGAATGTGATGATCCGTGACACTCATCATCATTCTCACCTATGAATGCGCGTGACTGACAACCACTTCCGTTCTACTTTAGGCCGGGCGCATATCTCTTAGATTCCCCAATAGAATCTTCGTGGTATAAGCTAGATAGATGGCGTCATTCATGAGGATACGAAAAGTCTAAACCTTGTTTATGGTATTCCGAGTAGGATTCTGGGATTGAATGACTGTGACGAGCTTTAAACTCTTTAAGGCTGGGCGTGATGACAAGTGCAAAAGAATCAAGGGATTCTATTCCAACCTGATTGAGAACCGACAGATGATTAGTCGTGCTGTGACAGAGCATAGGAACATTTTCACTGAGAGGATGGGATGTAGCCATTGACAACGGTGATGCCCTACATACAGCTTGCCATGGAAAGGAGTAAGAAGGATTGGATGAATGTAATAAGAAAGTAGAGATTCGAGAGGAGCACAGCATCTCCATACGCTTATCTGAAATTCTCACTATTAATCTACATAAGTATTTCTATCCCTTTTATTTTCTATTTATTATTAATTTTCGAACTCATCATAAACCAATTTAATCTGCCTAACTGAGATTTACAAGGTGACCATAGCTTGCTTCATACCAACAATCTCTGTGGGATCGACCCTTACTCACGTAAGGTATTACTTGGATGACCCAGTACACTTGCTGGTAAAGTTGAACGGAGTTGTGGAAAGAAAAAGCTTCTCTAACAGTGCCTGGAATTATTGTTGATCACAATTTCGTCCACCAGTTTTACTGTTACTTTCTGGTATTGGTAGAAGATCTATATCTGTTTTTTACTTTTTTGGAGATTGCTTCCTGTCTGATCCTTTTTTCAAAAAAGGTTGTGTCTTTAATGGTCCCATGCTTTGTTGCTTTTGGGAATGTTTTGTTTGGTAGGCTCTGTAATGATTTGCCGTGTTTTTTCTTTGACGAAAAGCGCTTTGTTGTTTTGAATCCTTTTTGAGAAATGCTAGGATGTAAGCTGTAGAGTTTTTGTGGAAACCTTGCTTTGTTACTGCCTCCAAAGGATGCCCCAGGACTTTGGTTTGAGTCTTGGGGTTTTCTTTTTTCGTGGTTTCATCGCCTGAAAAGTTTTGACCGAGTTGTTTTCTCCCTATCCGAGATGTTTGTAGTAACCCCTATCTTTTTTCTTACTTTGTAGGATTTAGTTGGCCTCATGTCTTCTCGCAATAACATTGTAGAGATGTCTTCCAGAGTTCCTGAGGGAATGTCCAATTGGCTGGACTCCCTTGTTTTGTTGTGTGTTTCCGTTATGGATGCTGAATTCTGCACAGAGCTGAGGAAGCGTCATAGGATTTGTGGGAACAATGCTCGAGAGGGGGATTATGAGCTTGTTGCTCCTGATTCTGACGAGAGGATTTGCTTTCCGACGTCCATCGAGGGGGAGCGTCCTTTCTTTTATGCCTATGAATACTTTTTCAGCCAATTGAATGTTACTTTTCCTTTTACTGCTTTTGAAACCGACCTGTTGTGGTCGTGTAATATTGCTCCATCCCAGCTTCACCCCAATTCCTGGGGTTTTATTAAAAATTTTCAACTTCTCTGTCATGAACTAGATGTAACACCTTCCCAGAATTTGTTTCTTTACTTGTTTGTTTCTGCCAAGCCTGGCGGCTCTTCAAAAAAGAAAGCTTCTTGGGTCTCTTTCCTGTCCGCCCAGGGCCATAAAGTGTTTGCAATGTATGATGAGTCCTTTAAGGACTTCAAAAACTACTTTTTTAAAGTTCGATCTGTTGAGGGGGTCTGCCCCTTTTTTCTTCATGAAAATGACGAGCCTGCTTTTCCTCTAGAGTGGCAAAAGAATGTAAGAGTGCCACGTTACACATGGGAAATGCTTAGTGAGGTTGAGCGGGCTTTTGTAGTTGTTCTTGAAGATTTGTGGGGGAAACCTCCCCATCTGGATACAAAGAGTTTTCTGAATGATCCGTCCCTGGTTCGTCCTGCTTTGGGTATTTGTTTGTCTATTTGCCCGACTTGCCTCTATATTTATTTCCTTTTTTGTTCCTTTTTTCTGATGCTTTATCGTGGTTGTTTTTGTGTTTGTAGAGATGTCTAAAAATAATGACTCCATGAAGGCCTTCAAGAAGGCGAAGAAGGCAACTGCTGCTCTGAACATCTCGGCCAAGGTGGCCGGCGAGGGATCTTCACAGGTCCCCTTGAAGCCCCCTGTGCCGAGTTCCCTTGGGCCGAGGAAAGTGATTCCTACTCCTCAATTTCATCAGGTCGATCCTCCTCAAACTTCTGCTGCTGCTTCTGGTGCCCCCCTTTGAAAAAGCAAAAAACATCTAAACCCTTTAACTTGGATGCTCCGGACTTTGATGCCATTGAGTTTGTTGATCAGCAAATTGCCCCCTATGGTGGGCTTTCCATGGACGATGTGTCTCTTTTAAAGCATTTGCACTTTATTCCCCAAAATAGTGTGAAGATGGCCCACATGGGTGCGGCTATTTTTCGAACAATTCAGGGGATTCCGGTTCATGCTACCAAATCTTTTATGGAGGAGGCCAAGTCAGAGTTTGATTGAATCAAGGGTCTGAAGGAGGAGTTGGAGGTGAATTTGGCCAAGGTGGAGAAGGAACTGGAGGGCGAGAAGGCCAGCTCTATTGCCCTTGCCGCTTCTCTGAAGCTGGCCGAAGATATGGCTTTGAAATATAAGGATAGCTATGTCTCGGCTTATAGGGAATTGATGCGTCTTCGGGAGGAGGTAGAGACAGCTCGGGCTAATTATCGTGAGCTTCAGGGTCATCTTGTGGGTAGCGTAACTGCTGCCTCTGAGAACCTGATGGAGCAGTTCTGGGTTGTTGCTCCTGATGCCGACTTGACTCTCATCAGCCTGGATAATGTTGTGAGAGATGGTAAGATTGTCCCTGATGACCAGGATGATGAAGAGACTGATCCTCCCCCGGTGCCTCCTCTCAAAGTGTCGACCTCCTCTGTTCCTCTCGTCACATCTGATCCGGATTGCCAGATCTTGAACCGAGTTGATGGAACCGTAGATGCCGTGCCCCTTCAGACTCGTCCTCCTTCTCCTCATACTGATGCTGCCAGGAAAGCTCCCGATCTTTAGCTGATCTTTTTCTGGATATTTTATGTAAATAGCCCGTTTTGTGGGCTTTTGAACTTTATTTTGTTTGACGCTTCTAGTTGTCTTTGCAACTCTCTTAAAAAAAACAAAAGTAGCTTCTGACGTTGATTTTGTGGTGATCTCTTGAAGCTTTTATCGTATTATGCATGATATCTGTTGAAATTTTTGCTGTTCTGACCTTTTTAGGTTGTTTGCATGCTTTATTGTTTGTAGCTTGGATCCTTTTGAGGTCGTGCCTGTAGGGGGTCCGACTTTTTTCTCGGTTTCCTCGCTCTTTGTTTGTATTTTTGGCGCCTTATCACCGATTTCTTTATGTTGGTCCTCCTCAAAAGTTATTTTGTGATCCCCTTTTCTAGGCTTTTACTTGGTCTTTTTCCGGGATTCTGTTGATAACTTTTTAATGGTAGGAGTCCGACTTGGTTGTGTCGGTCTCCTTTAAGTTATTTTTCGTAGTCCTCTTTTTTGGATCTTTGTCAGATCTCTTTCAGGGACTACTTGTATAACTTTTCTACTTGTAGGAGTCCGACTTGGTTGTGTCGGTCTCCTTTAAGTTATTTTTCGTAGTCCTCTTTTTTGGATCTTTGTCAGATCTCTTTCAGGGACTACTTATATAACTTTTCTAATGGTAGGAGTCCGACTTGGTTGTATCGGTCTCCTTTAAGTTATTTTTCGTAGTCCTCTTTTTTGGATCTTTGTCAGATCTCTTTCAGGGACTACTTATATAACTTTTCTAATGGTAGGAGTCCGACTTGGTTGTATCGGTCTCCTTTAAGTTATTTTTCGTAGTCCTCTTTTTTGGATCTTTGTCAGATCTCTTTCAGGGACTACTTGTATAACTTTTCTTCTTGTAGGAGTTCGACTTGGTTGTGTCGGTCTCCTTTAAGTTATTTTTCGTAGTCCTCTTTTTTGGATCTTTGTCAGATCTCTTTCAGGGACTACTTGTATAACTTTTTAGTTTTGGGCTGACTTTGTTATGTCAGGCCCTTCTAAGTTAAAGTAATCCTCTTTAATAGGGTTGGCCAGACCTCTTTCCAGGGTTTACTTATAACTTGGGTTGACTTGGTCCGATTTCTAAATGTCGGCCAGTCTTTTAAGTTATTATATTAGCTATCCGTAAGACCTCGTCAGGTTCTTTTATTGGATTGCTTTCGATAACTTCTTACATTATTCTGTGTTCATCTTTGCCGATTTGTAGAAAATGGTTGGCATCTTTAGATCGTCTTTTGGGTGAATCGCGTTTTCACCTTTATTGGACGATTATCTTTGTCATGGTCGCGCAGTGAATTTGTTTTTCACTTTCTGCCGACCTGTTGCTTTGTAATCAAACGATGAATACTTCAGATTAATGCATCTTGGAATCTTGTAGAATATCTAAATAATCTTTATTCAAAGGAAAAAATGCAAACATGTACATGTGGGAGTTTCCTTGTCCCTTTAAGTCGGGTACGATCTAGGTCTCGATATGGTGCCTCATTAAAAAACCTTTTCACGAAAAAGAGTGCATCCATTTAATGAGATCTTTTACCTTTTCTAACTGTAGTACCTTCTTAGGTTGTAGGCGTGCCATGATCGAGGAAGCTCTCGTCCATCGAGCTCGGACAGTCTGTAGTATCCCTTCCCCAATACTTCAATGATTCGGTAGGGTCCTTTCCAGTTTGCTGCCAGCTTTCCTTCTCCGGGTCGAGTTGTTCCGATGTTATTTCTGATTAAGATGAGATCATTCTCTGCAAAATTTCTCGGCACTACCTTTTGATTATATCTGGAAGCCATTTGTCGCTTTAGGGCTTCTTCCCTGATTCGAGCTCTTTCTTGGATTTCGGGTAACAAGTCGAGCTCTTCTCTCTGGAGTTGGGAGTTTGCTTGTTCATTGTAGTGGACTACTCGGGGAGATCCTTCTTCGATTTCTATTAGAATCATTGCCTCCGCTCCGTATGCTAGTCGGAATGGTGATTCGTTTGTAGTGGAATGAGGGGTTGTTCGATATGCCCATAGGACCTGTGGAAGTTCCTCGGCCCAAGCTCCCTTTGCTTCTTGTAACCTCCACTTTAATCCGGCCAATATAACTTTGTTGGCCGCTTCGGCTTGTCCATTGGCTTGGGGATGTTCAACGGAGGTGAACTAGTGTTTTATGTTCAAGTCGGCCACCAGTTTTCTGAGGCCTGCCTCTGTAAATTGGGTACCGTTGTCCGTGGTGAAGGAGTATGGTACCCCAAACCTCGTAATAATATTCCTATATAGGAATTTTCGACTTCTTTGAGCGGTGGCGTTGGCCAGGGGTTCTGCCTTGATCCATTTTGTGAAATAATCTACTCCTACTATGAGGAATTTTACTTGTCCCGATCCCTGTGGGAAGGGTCCGAGAAGGTCGAGTCCCCATTTCGCAAATGGCCAGGGTGAGGTTACGCTGATGAGCTTTTCTGGTGGGGCGATGTGGAAGTTGGCATGCTTCTGGCATGGTGGACATTTCCTTACAAATTCTGTAGCCTCCTTTTGCAGAGTTGGCCAATAGAACCCCGCCCGGAGTATCTTTTTGGTGAGAGCTTGCGCTCCGAGATGATTACCACAAATACCGCTGTGTACTTCTGATGAGCGGATAATTTGTATACTTTTTGGCATTGTTTTTAGTATGTTTTTGTTATGATCTAGTTAGTTTTTAGTATATTTTTATTAGTTTTTAGTTAAAATTCACTTTTCTGGACTTTACTATGAGTTTGTGTGTTTTTCTGTGATTTCAGGTATTTTCTGGCTGAAATTGAGGGACCTGAGCAAAAATCTGATTCAGAGAACAAAAAGGACTGCAGATGCTGTTGGATTCTGACCTCCCTGCACTCGAAGTGGATTTTCTGGAGCTACCGAAGCCCAATTGGCGCGCTCTCAACGGCGTTGGAAAGTAGACATCCTGGGCTTTCCAGCAATATATGATAGTCCATACTTTGCCCAAGATTTGATGGCCCAAACCGGCGTTCAAAGTCACCTCAAGAAATCCCAGCGTTAAACGCTGGAACTGGCACCCAAATGGGAGTTAAACGCCCAAACTGGCACTAAAGCTGGTGTTTAACTCCAAGAGGAGTCTCTGCACGAAATTTGCTTCATTGCTCAGCCCAAGCACACACCAAGTGGGCCCAGAAGTGGATTTTTTTTGTCATTTACTCATTTCTGTACACCTTAGGTTACTAGTTCTTATAAGTAGGACCTTTTACTATTGTAAAAGAAGGACTTTGGTAGCTATCTTCGTTTTGTATGCTATCTTAGATCATTGGGAGGCTGGCCATTCGGCCATGCCTAGACCTCATGCTTATGTATTTTCAACGGTGGAGTTTCTACACACCATAGATTAAGGTGCGGAGCTCTGCTGTACCTCGAGTATTAATGCAATTACTATTGTTCTTCCATTCAATCCCGCTTGTTCTTTGTCCAAGATATCATTTGTTCTTCAACTTGATGAATGTGATGATTGTCACGAATCATCACCATTCTCACCCATGAACAAAGTGACTGACAACCACTCCTGTTCTACAAGCAACTAAGGCCATAGTGAATATCTCTTGGATTCCTGATTGCACGATGCATGGTTGATCGCCTGACAACCGAGTGCTCGCCTGACAAACGAGCCAACCATTCCGTGAGATCAGAGTCTTCGTGGTATAGGCGAGAACTGATGGCAGCATTCAAGAGAATCCGGAAGGTCTAACCTTGTCTGTGGTATTCTGAGTAGGATTCAATGACTGAATGACTGTGACGTGCTTCAAACTCCTGAGGGCGGGGCGTTAGTGACAGACGCAAAAGAATCACTGGATTCTATTCCGGCCTGATTGAGAACCGACAGATGAATTCCGCTATGCTGTGACAGAGCATATGCAATCGCTTTCACTGAGAGGATGGGAGGTAGCCAGTGACAACGGTGAAACCCTTGCTTAAGCTTGCCATGGAAAGGAGTAAGAAGGATTGGATGAAGACAGTAGGAAAGCAGAGAGACGGAAGGGAAGGCATCTTCATGCGCTTATCTGAAGTTCCTACCAATGAATTACATAAGTATCTCTATCTTTACCTTTGTGTTATTTTCGTTCATCACCATTACTACTTGAGTTTGCCTGACTAAGATTTACAAGATGACCATAGCTTGCTTCAATACTAACAATCTCCGTGGGATCGACCCTTACTCGCGTAAGGTTTATTACTTGGACGACCCAGTGCACTTGCTGGTTAGTTGTGCGAAGTTGTGTAATGTCATGGTATTGAGCTACCACGTTTTTGGAGCCATTACTGGGGATTATGAGAGTTGTGAAAAAGTATTGTTCACAATTTCGCGCACCAAGTTTTTGGCGCCGTTGCCGGGGATTGTTCAAGTTTTGAGCAAGCCTTTTGTCCGGTAACATTGATGCCAAAATCCGGCAACAGCACCAAGTTTTTGGCGCCGTTGCCGGGGATTGTTCAAGTTTTGAGCAAGCCTTTTGTCCGGTAACATTGATGCCAAAATCCGGCAACAGCACCAAGTTTTTGGCGCCGTTGCCGGGGATTGTTCAAGTTTTGAGCAAGCTTTTGGTAACATCAGTGCCAAGATCCGGCAACAACATCAAGTTTTTGGTGTTATTGCCAGGGATTGTTCAAGTTTGGACAACTGACGGTTCATCTTGTTGCTTAGATTAGGTATTTATTTTTTTTCGAAATTCTTGAAGATGAATTCTAGAGTTTCATGATGATTTGTTGAAATCTGGCTGGCTGAGAAGCCATGTCTAATTTCATTGGACCGAGGTTTCAACTTATCATCACAAGAGCTTGTTGATTTCTTATCAATCTTGCTTTTGGAGCAGTGATCTGCTAAGACTTGGCTGGCCTCTGGCCATGTCTAGTGTTTTGGACCGAAGCTTTCTCTGAAAGCTTGGCTGGCTGTGAAGCCATGTCTAATTCCTGGACCGGAGTCTTAGACTAGCATTGCACTGATTCCTGGAATTCTCATTAAGAATTTTGATACTTTTTTTTTCACTTCATTTTCGAAAAACACAAAAAAATTTTACAAAATCATAAAATCCAAAAATATTTCTTGTTTGAGTCTAGTGTCTCATCATAAGTTTGGTGTCAATTGCATGCATGTGTCTTAGTGATCTTCAAGATGTTCTTGATGATTTACTTGCTCTGATCTTTGAATTCTATTGACTTGAGTGTTTTGTGTGTCTCATATGCATTTTCATTTTGTTAGTGTCAGTAGTATACAAACTGCTAAGTTTGCTGTCTTGCATGCATTGTTATTTCATTCTTGTTGCATTTTGGTTTGTCCTTATTATTAAAAATCCAAAAATATTTTTAATTTGTGTCTTTTCAAGTCAATAATACAGAGAATTGAAGATTCAGAACATATAGCAGAGGAACTGCACAGAAAAAGCTGGGCGTTCAAAACGCCCAGTGAAGAAGGACAGACGGGCGTTTAAACGCCAGCCAGGGCACCTGGTTGGGCGTTTAACGCCCAAAAGGGTAGCATTTTGGGCGTTAAACGCCAGAATGGATACCATTCTGGGTGTTTAACGCCAGGATGGCTAGAAGGGACGATTTTGTTTTCAAATCAAATTTTTTTTAAGTTTTCAAAATCTTTTCCAAATCAAATCTTTTTCAAATCAATTTTTCAATCAAATATCTTTCAAAATCAATTTCTTTCCATTTTTAAAGATACTTACTATCAATTAATGATTTGATTCAACATTTCAAGTATGTTACCTTTTCTGATGAGAAAGGTTTAATGTTTGAATCATATCTTTTCTTGTTAGTCAAGTTTTTAATTTTCAAACCAAATCGTTTTTTTAAAATGTTTTCAAATCATATCTTCTCAATCATATTTTTTTTAAAATCAATCATATCTTCTTAACCACATCTTTTTCAAAATAGTTTTCAATCAAATCCTTTTGATTTCTAATTTCAAAATCTTTTTCAAAATCACTTAATTTCTTTTCCATTTTCATTTTCGAAAATTAAGTAGTGTTTTTCAAAAATGTTTTCAAAATTTTTCACTTAATTTTCGAAAATTACTTCCCTCCTTCTCACATCCTTCTATTTATGGACTAACACTATCCTTTAATGCAAAATTCGAACTCCATCTCTTTTGTTAAGTTCGAATTTTCCACTTCTGTCTTCTACTCTTCTTTTCCTCTGACACCTAAAGGAATCTCTATACTGTGACATAGAGGATTCCACATTTTCTTGTTCCCTTCTCTTTCTTATGAGCAGGAGCAAAGACAAAGGCATTCTTGTTGAGGCTGATCCTGAACCTGAAAGGACCTTGAAGAGAAAGCTAAGAGAAGCCAAAGCACAACTCTCTTTAGAGCACCTGAACGAATTCTTCAAGGAAGAAGAACAAATGGCAGCCGAAAACAACAACAATGCCAACAATGCAAGGAAGGTGCTGGGTGACTTTACTGCACCTACTCCCGATTTCTATGGGAGAAGCATCTCTATCCCTGCCATTGGAGCAAACAACTTTGAGCTTAAGCCTCAATTAGTTTCTCTAATGCAACAGAATTGCAAGTTCCATGGACTTCCATTGGAAGATCCTCATCAGTTTTTAGCTGAGTTCTTGCAAATCTGTGACACTGTCAAGACTAATGGGGTTGACCCTGAGGTCTACAGACTTATGCTATTCCCTTTTGCTGTAAGAGACAGAGCTAGAACATGGTTGGACTCTCAACCTAAAGAAAGCCTGGACTCTTGGGAAAAGCTAGTCAATGCCTTCTTGGCAAAGTTCTTTCCACCTCAAAAATTGAGTAAGCTTAGAGTGGAAGTCCAAACCTTCAGACAGAAGGAAGGAGAATCCCTCTATGAAGCTTGGGAAAGATACAAACAATTAATCAGAAAGTGTCCCACTGACATGCTTTCTGAATGGAGCATCATAGGTATTTTCTATGATGGTCTCTCTGAACTGTCCAAAATGTCCTTGGATAACTCTTCTGGAGGATCTCTTCATCTGAAGAAGACGCCTACTGAAGCTCAAGAACTGATTGAAATGGTTGCAAATAACCAATTCATGTACACTTCTGAAAGAAATCCTGTGAACAATGGGACTAGTCAGAAAAAAGGAGTTCTTGAGATTGATACAGAAGAAAATCCAAGTACTCTCCCAAGCAATACAGAAGAAAATCCAAAAGGAGAGTGCAAGGCCATCAACATGGCCGAATTTTGGGAGGAAGAAGAGGCAGTGAACGCCACTGAGGAAGGCCTCACTGGGCGTCCGCTAGCCTCCAATGAGTTCCCCAATGAGGAACCAAGGGAATCTGAGGCTCAAATTGAGACCATAGAGATTCCATTGGACTTACTTCTGCCATTCATGAGCTCTGATGAGTATTCTTCCTCTGAAGAGGATGAGTATGTCACTGAAGAGCAAGTTGCTAAATACCTTGGAGCAATCATGAAGCTAAATGACAAGTTATTTGGAAATGAGACTTGGGAGGATGAATCCCCTTTGCTCACCAAAGAACTGAATGACTTGTCTAGGCAGAAACTACCTCAAAAGAGGCAGGATCCTGGGAAGTTTTCTATACCTTGTACCATAGGCACCATGACCTTCAAGAAGGCCTTGTGTGACTTAGGGTCAAGTGTAAACCTCATGCCCCTCTCTGTAATGGAGAAATTAGGGATCTTTGAGGTGCAAGCTGCAAAAATCTCACTAGAGATGGCGGACAACTCAAGAAAACAAGCCCATGGACTTGTAGAGGATGTTCTGGTTAAAGTTGAAGACCATTACATCCCTACTGATTTCATAGTCCTAGAGACTGGGAAGAGCATGGATGAATCCATTATCCTTGGCAGACCCTTCCTAGCCACAGCAAAGGCTGTGATTGATGTTGATAGAGGAGAGTTGATCATTCAAGTGAATGAAGAATCCTTGGTGTTTAAGGCCCAAGGATATCCCTCTGTCATCATGGAGAGGAAGCATGAAGAGCTTCTCTCAAAACAGAGCCAAACAGAGCCCCACAGTCAAACTCTAAGTTTGGTGTTGGGAGGCCACAACCAAACTCTAAGTTTGGTGTTGAACCCCACATTCAAACTCTAAGTTTGGTGTTGGGAGGTTCCAACACGGTTCTGAGCATTTCTGAGACTCCATGAGAGTCCTCTGTCAAGCTAGTGACAATAAAGAAGCGCTTGTTGGGAGGCAACCCAATGTTTTATATTTAATTATTTTCTTTTGTTATTTTATCTCTTTTGTAGGTTGATGATCATGAGAAGTCACAAAATTAATTGAAAAAGCAAAAACAGAATGAAAAACAGGAAGAAAAACAGCACACCCTGGAGGAAGATGCTGCTGGCGTTTAAACGCCAGTAAGCCTAGCAGTTGGGCGTTTAACGCCCAGTCTGGCACCATTCTGGGCGTTTAACGCCAGAAAGGGGCACCAGACTGGCGTTAAACGCCAGGAAAGGGCAAGAACCTGGCGTTAAACGCCAGGAATGGGCACCAGCCCGGCGTTTAACGCCAGAATTGGCTCAAAACGTGAATTTTGATGCCATTTGGTGCAGGGATGACTTTTCCTTGACACCACAGGATCTGTGGACCCCACAGGACCCCACCACCACTCTCTCTCTTCTTCCCCCATTCACCAATCACCTCAACACCTCTTCCCCAAAAACCCTTCACCTATCAAATCCCATCATTCTCTTCACCACTCACATCCATCCTTCATAAATCCCCACCAACCTCACCCTTCAAATTCAAACCACTTTCCCTCCCAAACCCACCCATAATGGCCGAACCATTACCCCCCCTCTCTCCTATATATACCCTTCTTCAACCCTTCATTTTCACACAACCTAAACACCACTTCTCCCCCTCTTTGGCCGAACACACCACCATCTCCCTCTTCCTCATTTCTTCTTCTTCTTCTACTCTCTTCTCTCTTCTTTTGCTCGAGGACGAGCAAACATTTTAAGTTTGGTGTGGTAAAAGCATTGCTTTTTGTTTTTCCATAACCATTTATGGCATCCAAGGCCGGAGAAACCTCTAGAAAGAGGAAAGGGAAGGCAAAAGCTTCCACCTCCGAGTCATGGGAGATGGATAGGTTCATCTCAAGGGTGCATCAAGACCACTTCTATGAAGTTGTGGCCTTGAAGAAGGTGATCCCCGAGGTCCCCTTTTCACTCAAAAAGGGTGAATATCCGGAGATCCGACATGAGATCCGAAGAAGAGGTTGGGAAGTTCTTACCAACCCCATTCAACAAGTCGGAATCTTGATGGTTCAAGAGTTCTATGCCAATGCATGGATCACCAAGAACCATGACCAAAGTGTGAACCCGAATCCAAAGAATTATCTTACTATGGTTCGGGGGAAATACTTGGATTTTAGTCCGGAAAGTGTGAGGGTGGCGTTCAACTTGCCTATGATGCAAGGAGATGAGCATCCTTACACTAGAAGGGTCAACTTTGATCAAAGGTTGGACCAAGTCCTCACAGTCATATGTGAAGAGGGCGCCCAATGGAAGCAAGATTCAAGGGGAAAGCCGGTCCAATTGAGAAGGCATGACCTCAAGCCCGTGGCTAGAGGATGGTTAGAGTTCATACAACGCTCAATCATTCCCACTAGCAACCGGTCCGAAGTTACCATAGACCGGGCTATCATGATCCATAGCATCATGATTGGAGAAGAAATAGAGGTTCATGAGGTTATAGCCTAAGAACTCTATAAGGTGGCGGACAAGTCCTCTACCTTGGCAAGGTTAGCCTTTCCTCATCTCATTTGTCACCTCTGTTATTCAGTTGGAGTTGACATAGAGGGAGACACCCCCATTGAGAAGGACAAGCCCATCACTAAGAAGAGGATGGAGCACACAAGAGACCCCACTCATCATGAGATCCTTGAGATTCCTCAAGGGATGCACTTTCCTCCACAAAACTATTGGGAGCAACTAAACACCTCCCTAGGAGAATTGAGTTCCAACATGGGACAACTAAGGGTGGAGCATCAAGAACACTCCATCATCCTTCATGAGATTAGAGAAGATCAAAGAATCATGAGGGAGGAGCAACAAAGACAAGGAAGAGACATTGAGGAGCTCAAGCACTCCATAGGATCTTCAAGAGCAAGGAAGAGCCGCCATCACTAAGGTGGACCCGTTCCTTGATTTCCTTGTTCTTTATTCTTCTGTTTTTTGAAATTTATGCTTATGTTTATCCATGTTTGTGTCTTGTGATCATTAGTGTCTTAGTGTCTATGCCTTAAAGTTATGAATGTCCTATGAATCCATCACCTTTCTTGAATAAAAATGTGTTTAATTGAAAAAGGAAGAATTGCATGAATTTTGAATTTTATAACAGTTTAATTATTTTGATGTGGTGGCAATATTTTTGTTCTCTGAATGTATGCTTAAACAGTGCATATGTATCTTGAATTTGTGGTTCATGAATGTTGGCTCTTGAAAGAA
This sequence comes from Arachis hypogaea, assembly GCF_003086295.3. Classification (NCBI taxonomy): domain Eukaryota; kingdom Viridiplantae; phylum Streptophyta; class Magnoliopsida; order Fabales; family Fabaceae; genus Arachis; species Arachis hypogaea. The sequence goes on along the minus strand of NC_092040.1, from coordinate 69,167,382 downwards.
TGATGAAAAAGGAGACATGTTACTGAGGATCTGAAAAATCATTAAAATGATTCTTGAAGCAAGAAAAAGCTATTCAAAAAAAAAAAGAGAAAAAAAAAACGAAGAAAAATATATATATAGAGAAATAAAGAGTTGTGATCCAAGGCAAATAAGAGTGTGCTTAAGAACCCTGGATACCTCTAATTGGGGACTTTAGCAAAGCTGAGTCACAATCTGAAAAGGTTCACCCAATTATGTGTCTGTGGCATGTATGTATCCGGTGGTAATACTGGAAGACAGAGTGCTTTGGGCCACAGCCAAGACTCAATAAATAGCTATGTTCAAGAATCATCATACTTTACTAAGAGAATCATTAACACTATCTGGACTCTGAGTTCCTAAAGAAGCCAATCATTCCGAATTTCAAAGGATAGAGTGAGATGCCAAAACTATTCAGAGGCAAAAAGTTAAAAGCCCCGCTCATCTGATTAATACTGATCTTCACAGATGTTTTTGGAATTCATTGCATATTCTCTTCTTTTTATCTTATTTGATTTTCAGTTGCTTGAGGACAAGCAACAATTTAAGTTTGGTGTTGTGATGAGCGGATAATTTGTATACTTTTTGGCATTGTTTTTAGTATGTTTTTGTTATGATCTAGTTAGTTTTTAGTATATTTTTATTAGTTTTTAGTTAAAATTCACTTTTCTGGACTTTACTATGAGTTTGTGTGTTTTTCTGTGATTTCAGGTATTTTCTGGCTGAAATTGAGGGACCTGAGCAAAAATCTGATTCAGAGACCAAAAAGGACTGCAGATGCTGTTGGATTCTGACCTCCCTGCACTCGAAGTGGATTTTCTGGAGCTACAGAAGCCCAATTGGCGCGCTCTCAACGGCGTTGGAAAGTAGACATCCTGGGCTTTCCAGCAATATATGATAGTCCATACTTTGCCCAAGATTTGATGGCCCAAACCGGCGTTCAAAGTCACCTCAAGAAATCCCAGCGTTAAACGCTGGAACTGGCACCCAAATGGGAGTTAAACGCCCAAACTGGCACTAAAGCTGGCGTTTAACTCCAAGAGGAGTCTCTGCACGAAATTTGCTTCATTGCTCAGCCCAAGCACACACCAAGTGGGCCCGGAAGTGGATTTTTTTTGTCATTTACTCATTTCTGTACACCTTAGGTTACTAGTTCTTATAAGTAGGACCTTTTACTATTGTAAAAGAAGGACTTTGGTAGCTATCTTCGTTTTGTATGCTATCTTAGATCATTGGGAGGCTGGCCATTCGGCCATGCCTAGACCTCATGCTTATGTATTTTCAACGGTGGAGTTTCTACACACCATAGATTAAGGTGTGGAGCTCTGTTGTACCTCGAGTATTAATGCAATTACTATTGTTCTTCCATTCAATCCCGCTTGTTCTTTGTCCAAGATATCATTTGTTCTTCAACTTGATGAAGGTGATGATTGTCACGAATCATCACCATTCTCACCCATGAACAAAGTGACTGACAACCACTCTTGTTCTACAAGCAACTAAGGCCATAGTGAATATCTCTTGGATTCCTGAATGCACGATGCATGGTTGATCGCCTGACAACCGAGTGCTCGCCTAACAAACGAGCCAACCATTTCGTGAGATCAGAGTCTTCGTGGTATAGGCGAGAACTGATGGCAGCATTCAAGAGAATCCGGAAGGTCTAACCTTGTCTGTGGTATTCTGAGTAGGATTCAATGACTGAATGACTGTGACGTGCTTCAAACTCCTGAGGGCGGGGCGTTAGTGACAGACGCAAAAGAATCACTGGATTCTATTCCGGCCTGATTGAGAACCGACAGATGAATTCCGCTATGCTGTGACAGAGCATATGCAATCGCTTTCACTGAGAGGATGGGAGGTAGCCACTGACAACGGTGAAACCCTTGCTTAAGCTTGCCATGGAAAGGAGTAAGAAGGATTGGATGAAGACAGTAGGAAAGCAGAGAGACGGAAGGGAAGGCATCTTCATGCGCTTATCTGAAGTTCCTACCAATGAATTACATAAGTATCTCTATCTTTACCTTTGTGTTATTTTCGTTCATCACCATTACTACTTGAGTTTGCCTGACTAAGATTTACAAGATGACCATAGCTTGCTTCAATACTAACAATCTCCGTGGGATCGACCCTTACTCGCGTAAGGTTTATTACTTGGACGACCCAGTGCACTTGCTGGTTAGTTGTGCGAAGTTGTGTAATGTCATGGTATTGAGCTACCACGTTTTTGGAGCCATTACTGGGGATTATGAGAGTTGTGAAAAAGTATTGTTCACAATTTCGCGCACCAACTTCCTCCAAGACTTCCTTTGTGTTGGCAGTTGGTACGCATTTTAGTAAAGGTGTTGATATCCCTCTTTTGTACAGCGTGTTGTTTATGATGGTGTAGTAATGTGCCTCCCTTTTTAGCCTCTTTGCCTCCTTTTCATCTGTAGGGAGTTCTTCTGTTTTAAGGTAGTTTATTATGGGTGTCATCCATCCTTAATCCCGACCTATTATGGGTAGGATTCTTTCTTCTTCCGCTATTGACGGGTTCTGTAGTACCTCCTGGATGAGGCTTCTGTTGTTGCCCCCTGGTTTGGTGCTGGCTAATTTTGAAAGGGCGTCAGCTCGGGTATTTCGCTCACGAGGTTTGTGGTGGATCCTATATTCCCTGAGTTGTTCGAGCTGTTCTTTGGTTTTATCCAAATATTTTTTCATGGTCGGATCTTTGGCCTGGTAGTTTCCTGTTATTTGTGAGGTGATGACTTGTGAGTCACTGTAGATGTTGAGTTTCCGAGCTCCAACCTCCCTAGCCAGCTTCAGACCAGCTAGTAGTGCTTCGTATTCTACCTGGTTGTTTGAGGCCGGGAATCCGAATTTAAGGGAGAGCTCAAGTTGAGTTCCTTGATTGCTTTCAATTATCACACCCGCACCGCTTCCTATTTTATTCGAGGATCCGTCCACATATATGTTCCATTCTATGGGGATTTCCGGGATGTCTGTAAATTCCGCGATGAAGTCGGCCAGGTGTTGTGATTTGATTGCTGTACGTGCCTCGTATTGGAGGTCGAATTCGGACAACTCGATTGCCTATTGTAGGATTCTTCCTGCTAGATCTGTTTTCTGTAATATCCCTTTTATGGGTTGGTTGGTTCGAACTTTAATGGTATGCGCTTGGAAATATGGGCGAAGCCGCCGGGATGTGAGGATCAGAGCGTAGGCAAACTTTTCTATTTTCTGGTAGTTCAGTTCGGATCCCTGTAATGCTTTGCTAATGAAGTAAACGGGTTGCTGTCCTCTTTCATCTTCTCGAATCAGTGCTGAGGCTATCGCCCGACTTCCTACTGCGAGGTATAGTATGAGCGATTCTCCCTCTTGTGGTCGAGATAGGATAGGTGGTTGCCCTAAGAATCTTTTGAAGTCTTTGAAGGCTTGTTCACATTCCGCTGTCCATTCGAAGTTCTTTCCCTTCTTTAAGGTAGCATAGAAAGGGAGGGATCTTATCGCTGATCCTGCTAGGAATCTGGACAAGGCTGCCAACCTTCCATTGAGCTGTTGTACCTCCTTGACGCAGGTTGGGCTCTTCATGTTGAGTATGGCCTGGCATTTATCTGGATTTGCCTTGATTCCCCTTTGCGTGAGCATAAATCCTAAAAATTTACCTGCTTCTACTGTGAAGGTGCATTTAGCCGGGTTGAGTCGCATGCCATGTTTCCTTATGGTATCGAATACTTGAATCAAATCGGTTAGCAATGTCTCTTTGCTTTGTGTCTTTATCAACATATCATCCATGTAGACCTCCATGATTTTTCCGATGTGATCTGAGAAGACTTTATTCATTAGCTTTTGATAAGTGGCTCCTGCGTTTTTCAGGCCGAAAGGCATCACGATGTAACAATAATTTGCCTTAGGTGTAAGAAACGAGGTTTTTTCTTGGTCTGGCGGATACATTGTTATCTGGTTGTACCCTGAGTATGCGTCCATGAATGAGAGATACTTGTATCTCGATGAAGCATCTACTAGAGCGTCGATGCTTGGGAGTGGGTAGGGGTCTTTCGTGCAGGCTTTGTTGAGGTCGGTGTAGTCGGTGCACATTCGCCACTTCCCATTTGACTTTTTCACCAAGACGACGTTTGCTAGCCATAGTGGATATTTGACTTCCCTTATGAACCTGGCCTCAAGTAGTGCTTGTACTTGTTCTTCTACAGCCTAAGCTCGTTCTGGTCCAAGTTTTCTCTGTCTTTGTTGTACCGGTCGGGATCCCGGATAGACTGCCAATTTGTGGCTCATTAGTTCGGGATCAATACCTGGCATGTCAGCGGCTTTCCATGCGAAGAGATCAAAATTATCTCGTAGGAACCGTTTTAGTGATTCCTTTATGTCTCCTTTTAGGATCGTGCCAATATTAGTTGTTTTATCCGAGGTATCTCCGATCTGGATTTTTTTTACTTCTCCTTCTGGTTGTGGTCGGAGTTCTTCTCGTCTCTGAACTCCACCAAGCTCAATTGTGTGGAACTCTCCTCCTTCACCTCGGAGGTTTAGGCTTTCGTTATAACAGCGACGTGCCATCTTTTGATCTGCCTTTATCGTAGCTATTCCTTCCGCAGTTGGGAATTTCATACATAAATGTGGAGTTGAAACTATTGCACCGAGTTGATTTAACGTTGTCCGACCTATTAAGGCATTGTAGGTGATGACAAGTCATCATATACCCATTTTTCAAGCTAATTTCACTTGTTTTGTTAGCATTTATGCACTTTCTTGCATCCTAAGTAAGTGATTTGGAGTGAAAATGCACAACTTCTCTAAATCAAGCAACCACCATGAAATTAATGTTAAATCATGAGGTTTAAGCTAATTTTAATTGCATTTTAATTGATTTATAAGCCTCTTGAATTTAGTGATACTTTGAGTGGTTGTTTGGTTTATTTTAGGTGAAGAAAAGAAAAGAAAATGAAAAGCGTGGCCTAAGAAGTGTGACGCAAGAAAAGAAAAGCGTGGCAAAGGAAAGGGGAAGCGTGCCGCATTGCAATGGGGAAGCAACCTTGCCCTCCACAAGGGCAGACTGCTCTCTAGGAGGGCAGCATCAAGTGACCAAGCAAGCAAGGCAACCCTGCGCTGCCCACTTCAAAGGCAGAGCACAAAATGGTGCCTTGGAGCCAAGAGAAGAAAACATTGCCCTGCCCTTGTGGAGGGCAGGATCGTGCTCCATGAGGAAAGAAATCCAAGGAAAATGACACCCATGCAAGCCACAAGTTTCGAACAAGGGACCATGAAGAAGCCAAGCTCTAACACACACTAGCGTGCCAAGAAATCAAGAGAAAACGTGGCGTGTTTGCAAGCTCCCAGGATCGAACCCACGACATGAAGGAAGGGTCATTGCCCTGCCCTTGGCGCGGGCAGGGCAGAAATTTGAATGGCGCACCAACTTTGCTCCCTGGCGCACCAAAATTACTTCCTGGCGCACCAACTCCTTCCTTGGCACGATCCTGGCGCGCGCGTTCCTCTCTGGCCGCACCAAACCGATCCTGCCCTGCCCTTGGCGCGGGCAGGGCAGCCTCCCGCGCATCCTGGCACGCCAAACGCCCCCTGGCAGCACCATCCGAGCGCTCAACGCTCCCTGGCGCATCAATCCATTCCCGCCCTGCCCTTGGCACGGGCAGGGCAGCCTCTGGCGCACCAACCTTCGCACCACACGCACCAAGGCCGCACCAAATCACACCACCATGCATCAATTTTCTGCCCTGCCCTCCACAAGGGCAGGGCAGCCTCCTGGAAGTGGATTTTGGGCCAAAAATTCAAATTAAAAATTAATTTGAATTCATTTCTTTACCAATCCAAAAGCCCATCCAAATCCCAAAATCCAAGAATAGAAAGTGTATAAATAGGACTTAGTTTGATGTAATTAGGACTTTTGAATTTTTACCTTTTGCTACCTTTATGCTCATTTTTGGAATTTTCACTTTTACCTTGGCTTTGCAATTTTACTTTCATCTTGCTTTCGAGCTTCCTTGAGAGACTTGACCGAGAACTAAGAGGATCAAAGGAGAGTCTCCTTCCTCACTTCTCTTGGGAAATTCTACTCTTCTGTTTTCTGAGTATTGGGTGTGTGAAATTGGGGAAATTCTGTCCCAATTCCCATTCAAGCTCTTTGCCTTTAATTTTCTGCATAATTCAATCCAAATTCTGTTATTCAATTGCTTCTTCTTTAATTTTCTGTCAATTGCTTAGTGAATCTAGATCTGGGAAGGAAATTGGGTTTTAGGCTCTGCTACCTAAGCCCTGGGGATCCTGAGATCACTTTTGGTTCTTCTGTGAACCTTTACTGCACTTTAATTTCCTTGCTGTTTAAATTTCTGTTTGCATCCAATTCAATTTCTGCTATCTTCATTACTGCAATTTACTTTTCTTTTGTTAAGATCTTGCAATCCCACTCCTTAATTCCCTTTTATCTTCTAGCAATTTATCTTTCTTGCCATTTAAGTTACTGCAATTTAAGTTTCTTGCACTTTAAGTTTCAGTCATTTACTTTCTTGCTCTTTAAGTTTCTGCACTTTTACTCTTCTGTTCTTTATTTTACTGCAATTTTCCCTATCCCCTTTACATTTACTGTCATTTACTTTCTGTTAAACACAAATCACTCAACCAAAGCTTGATTCGCTTGACTAAATCACCCACTGAACTAAAATTGCTCAATCCTTCAATCCCTGTGGGATCGACCTCACTCATGTGAGTTATTATTACTTGATGCGACCCGGTACACTTGCCGGTGAGTTTTGTGTTGGATCACTTTCCACACATCAAGTTTTTGGTGCCGTTGCCGGGGATTGAAATAGATTGACAATGATTAAGTGAAGTGGAGATCTAGATTAAGCACTTTTTCTTTTTCTGTTACTCTAACTCTTACTAACATACTAACTGTTTGAGAAATTGCCTCTGTTAACTCACTAACAAATTACCGCAAGTAAACTGTATCTAATTTTCAAGTGTGTGGTTGTTTGGTCATCCTGATTGTTTGCATCTCATAGGAAATCAAGTCCCTACAGACAAATGAGCTTGTGATATGAAGCCACCCCTCATTACACTCATCAAGAACAATTGTTCTTTTGATGGAAGTCCATCGGAAGATCCTCAGCAGCACATAACCACATTCCTAAAGACCTGTAATGCAGTCAGAACCGATGGATCAGATCGTGACACTTATAAGATTCTGTTATTTCCCTTCTCATTGAAGGGTGAAGCTGCACAATGGTTTGAAACTTTCCCCCAAGGAAGTATCACTAGTTGGGATGATTTGGTCATCAAATTTCTGGCCAAATTTACCTCATCCAAACAGATCATCCAGTTGAAAGAGGAGGAACATCTATTCACACAAGGACATGAAGAACCACTCTTCAAGGCCTGGGAAAGATACAAGAGAGCAACTGATAAAGTAGGCTTCCGAGCTTTCTATGAAGGATTAACCCCAGAAACAAGAAAAGCAGTGGACTATTTCTCAGATGGCTTACTCAAAGCAACAACACATGCTCAAGAAATCACTAACTTCAATGACAAAGGCGTCAGCAACCAACATCCATCTGAGAAACCACATGATGCAAGCTCAGAAAAAGAAGTGGAAAACATTGAAGAGGTGAATGCGTTCAAGAACCAAAACAAACAGATGCACCATCAACCGCAGCAAAACATAGAGTTGTCTGCTACAGTAAATGCTAAATTTCCACCATGGAGACCTCATTCTTATCTGAGAATGAGGGAGCCTCAACATCAAGAACAAAGAAGTTTCCACCAGGACAATTCCATGACCGCAACCAATCAACATCCCCCACCCACTAATACCACCCAAAGCCAATACCCACAACACAGACACTTCCAAACCCATCTTAACTGGAGAAGGGGTGATTACCAAAATCACGGACCAAGAGAATTCCATTACAACAACCCGAACTTCATAAACCATCAAAAACACCATTACAGCAATAACAACCACTACATGCCGCCACCACACTCACCCTTCCCACCTTCAACATGCCATAATCATCTGACCTTACAAGACTCTCAAAGAATCACAAACTTGGAGATCCTAATGGAGAAAATGATGAAACATCAAGAGGAAACAACTAGGAACCAAGAGATGTTAATGAGAGGACTTGAGGAGCAGATAGCCCAAGTGGCAAAGCACTTCGCAGAAATGGGAGAGAAGAAACCAAATACTTTCTTCAAAACCAGTAAAGATAGACCAACCAATAACGAAGATGCTACAAAGAGGGAAGGATGGAAAAGGATCATAGAAGACAAGGAAAAAGGAAGTACCAGTCAAGAAAAACACAACAGAGAATTCCTTCAAAAAGAGACAACAGAGAAAACTAAAGACAAGCAGAAAATCGCCACTGGAAAGTTTTCACTAGGGGATCAAGTGATGATCAATACTCAACCCTTGAAGGTATCCCCACAGTTGTCTGATCACTACACTGTGACTAAGATACTTCCACAAGAGTGCATAGAAGTCATCAAAGAGGAAACAGGAAGGAAATTCATAGTGAAGACAGACAGGCTAAGGCACTGTGATTTCCGACCCCCATGACAAACAAAAATGAAGATGTCAAGCTAATGACAATAAAAGAGCGCTTGTTGGGAGGCAACCCAACCTGAGGTAGTTTCTTTTCATAGCTTTTCAATAAAGATGTTGAGTAATTGTTGTGAATTGCAAGGAGCTAAGTTTGGTGTTGCACACCAATACAATTTAAGGGAGAATGAAAACTTCTAAGTTTGGTGTCCCACCAAAAATATCATTTAACACATTCTCACCTCTTGCATAATTCTAGCTCCAAGCAATCAAACACATTATTCAACTGTTTAGATGCTTTCTAGCTTTTGTTTCATTTAAACTTTAGCAAGAATACATGGTTTCACATATGGTTAACTTGGTACAGCTGAGACAGTGGCACAACAATTAAGTTTGGTGTTCACACACCAAAATCAATCCAAGAGCCACACTCAGTATTATGCCTACTAACCATATAATTAAGGGCTTGAGAATCAAGCAACTTTGAGAACTATGCAGGATATAAGCCAACATTTGAAGACATTATGCATTGTAACTCAAAGAGGACACAGCAGAAGGAAAAATCAAAGGGCTGCAACTTCAAAGGTTGTATCTGAACTTAATCCTTGCTGCTGTGTGATGTTTCGAATCTGGAAGTCATTGTATTTCTTGCTAAAGTGTTCATTTAGTTACAAGTGAAATTGTTTGTGAAAATGTCAAGTCTGCATAATGCTTGAATCCATCACTTAGCTTTAAATATTGCCTTGTTTCCCATATGCTAAATAAAAGAGTTTGGCTTGAATTGAAAAGTAAAATATCCAATGTTGCTTGAGTTTGAATGGAAGTTAGTGGTGGCACATGTGTTTGATTAAATGCATAACTCATCAAATAAGTGTTGCATAATATCATTCTCATTACTTGTGAGTTAGCTTGCTGTTACAAAGACTTCTATCTATAATGAAACACCCTTGGTAACAAAAACAGAAAGAAAAGAAAGAAAGAAAAAGCCAAAATGGCAAGAAAAACAAAGAATAAAGGTTGGACACCAATGGTTTGAACCTTAGGACAAATGCCTGTGGTGTTGTTGTACTGAGATCTGCTTGGATGAGTAAATTCTAAGGGGTATTTTGAAACCCGGTCACTTAGATCAACTGATTTGGGATGGCCAATTGAAAATCCACAATAAAGAGCAACTCAGATACAAAGCACTTAGTGATCCAAAGAGATGCTGGGCATCAATGATCCTAAGGAGAATTAAGCAAGCTAAGTGTCTGTGGTGGAAGGATGTTGAGCAAAAGAAAAGGAAATAAAGCCAAAGGCTATGCTGCAGCATTTGACACCCAACCTATAAAAGAGTAATAAGCTTGTTTGAGCCTTGTAAGCTAAGAAAAGTTATCAAGGGAGTGAGTAAAAAGTGAAGTCTTATAACAGCAAGTTTAGCAAACTTTTGATGCAAAATGTGTATTATGCAGCAGCAACAATAAATGAGTGTCATTGTCTGCATAAATGCTCCATAAACCAAGTTCTGCTATCTGCATAATAAGGATATATACACTTGTCTTATTCATTCCATTTTCTCTTGGTTTTGATGCTTGCTTGGGGACAAGCAAGGTTTAAGTTTGGTGTTGTGATGACAAGTCATCATATACCCATTTTTCAAGCTAATTTCACTTGTTTTGTTAGCATTTATGCACTTTCTTGCATCCTAAGTAAGTGATTTGGAGTGAAAATGCACAACTTCTCTAAATCAAGCAACCACCATGAAATTAATGTTAAATCATGAGGTTTAAGCTAATTTTAATTGCATTTTAATTGATTTATAAGCCTCTTGAATTTAGTGATACTTTGAGTGGTTGTTTGGTTTATTTTAGGTGAAGAAAAGAAAAGAAAATGAAAAGCGTGGCCTAAGAAGTGTGACGCAAGAAAAGAAAAGCGTGGCAAAGGAAAGGGGAAGCGTGCCGCATTCCAATGGGGAAGCAACCTTGCCCTCCACAAGGGCAGACTGCTCTCTAGGAGGGCAGCATCAAGTGACCAAGCAAGCAATGCAACCCTGCCCTGCCCACTTCAAAGGCAGAGCACAAAATGGTGCCTTGGAGCCAAGAGAAGAAAACATTGCCCTGCCCTTGTGGAGGGCAGGATCGTGCTCCATGAGGAAAGAAATCCAAGGAAAATGACACCCATGCAAGCCACAAGTTTCGAACAAGGGACCATGAAGAAGCCAAGCTCTAACACACACTAGCGTGCCAAGAAATCAAGAGAAAAAGTGGCGTGTTTGCAAGCTCCCAGGATCGAACCCACGACATGAAGGAAGGGTCATTGCCCTGCCCTTGGCGCGGGCAGGGCAGAAATTTGAATGGCGCACCAACTTTGCTCCCTGGCGCACCAAAATTACTTCCTGGCGCACCAACTCCTTCCTTGGCACGATCCTGGCGCGCGCGTTCCTCTCTGGCCGCACCAAACCGATCCTGCCCTGCCCTTGGCGCGGGCAGGGCAGCCTCCCGCGCATCCTGGCACGCCAAACTCCCCCTGGCAGCACCATCCGAGCGCTCAACGCTCCCTGGCGCATCAATCCATTCCCGCCCTGCCCTTGGCACGGGCAGGGCAGCCTCTGGCGCACCAACCTTCGCACCACACGCACCAAGGCCGCACCAAATCACACCACCATGCATCAATTTTCTGCCCTGCCCTCCACAAGGGCAGGGCAGCCTCCTGGAAGTGGATTTTGGGCCAAAAATTCAAATTAAAAATTAATTTGAATTCATTTCTTCACCAATCCAAAAGCCCATCCAAATCCCAAAATCCAAGAATAGAAAGTGTATAAATAGGACTTAGTTTGATGTAATTAGGACTTTTGAATTTTTACCTTTTGCTACCTTTATGCTCATTTTTGGAATTTTCACTTTTACCTTGGCTTTGCAATTTTACTTTCATCTTGCTTTCGAGCTTCCTTGAGAGACTTGACCGAGAACTAAGAGGATCAAAGGAGAGTCTCCTTCCTCACTTCTCTTGGGAAATTCTACTCTTCTGTTTTCTGAGTATTGGGTGTGTGAAATTGGGGAAATTCTGTCCCAATTCCCATTCAAGCTCTTTGCCTTTAATTTTCTGCATAATTCAATCCAAATTCTGTTATTCAATTGCTTCTTCTTTAATTTTCTGTCAATTGCTTAGTGAATCTAGATCTGGGAAGGAAATTGGGTTTTAGGCTCTGCTACCTAAGCCCTGGGGATCCTGAGATCACTTTTGGTTCTTCTGTGAACCTTTACTGCACTTTAATTTCCTTGCTGTTTAAATTTCTGTTTGCATCCAATTCAATTTCTGCTATCTTCATTACTGCAATTTACTTTTCTTTTGTTAAGATCTTGCAATCCCACTCCTTAATTCCCTTTTATCTTCTAGCAATTTATCTTTCTTGCCATTTAAGTTACTGCAATTTAAGTTTCTTGCACTTTAAGTTTCAGTCATTTACTTTCTTGCTCTTTAAGTTTCTGCACTTTTACTCTTCTGTTCTTTATTTTACTGCAATTTTCCCTATCCCCTTTACATTTACTGTCATTTACTTTCTGTTAAACACAAATCACTCAACCAAAGCTTGATTCGCTTGACTAAATCACCCACTGAACTAAAATTGCTCAATCCTTCAATCCCTGTGGGATCGACCTCACTCATGTGAGTTATTATTACTTGATGCGACCCGGTACACTTGCCGGTGAGTTTTGTGTTGGATCACTTTCCACACATCAGTAGGCTGAGCTTACGTCGACCACGATGTAGTCTATCTTGAGTGTTCTGGATTGGTTCCCCTTTCCGAAGGTTGTATGCAGCGATACGTATCCCAGTGGTTGAACAGGGACATCTCCCAATCCGAACAGACTATTTGGGTATACTCTTAGCTCTTTTTCTTCTAGGCCGAGTTTGTCAAAGGCAGTTTTAAATAAGATGTCGGCAGAGCTTCCCTGGTCAATTAGTGTGCGGTGGAGGTTGGCGTTTGCCAATATGATCGTGATGACCATGGGGTCGTCATGTCCCGAGATGACTCCGGATGCATCTTCTTTAGTAAACGTGATTGCCGGGATGTCTGGCATTTCCTTCTGTCCTTCGACATGGTATACCTCTTTGAGGTGTCGTTTACGGGATGATTTGGAGATTCCTCCCCCGGCAAATCCGCCGTGTATCACGTGGACATGCCTTTCTGGTGTGCGAGGCGATCGTTCAGATCGTCCGACGTCCTCATCCCTCCTTCTTTTCCTTGGTTCTTCGTCCCAGTTGACTGAGAACCGATCTAACTTTCCTTCTCGAACTAATTTTTCTATGACATTTTTCAAGTCGAAACATTCGTTGGTGGAATGTCCTCGAAGTCGGTGATATTCGTATGGCAGACTTCTTTGTAAACGTCTACCAAGGATACCCTAAGAGGGGTGTAGTTGTGATATTTCTTGATTTTCTCTCCGGAGCGATCTTCCTTTTTCTTGGATTCTTTATCTCGATTGGCAGAACCGGACCTTGAGGCTTCGCCAAGTCGAGAATTTTCCTCCATGTTAATGTACTTCTGCGCTCGCTCTTGTACTTCATCTAGGGATGTCAGGTATCTTTTTGATATAGATTGGCTGAATGGTCCTTCTCGCAGGCCATTTATAAGGCCCATGATGGCAGCTTCTGTTGGCAGATTTTGTATGTCCATGCATGTTTTGTTGAATCTCTCCATGTAGTTGCGAAGACTTTCTCGATCTCCTTGCTTGATTCCTAGTAGGCTAGGCGCGTGTTTGGCTTTATCCTTTTGTATGGAGAATCGGGCCAGGAACTTCTTAGCCAGGTTGTCGAAACTCGAGATGGATTTTGGAGGTAGGTTGTCGAACCATTTAATGGCTGTCTTGGTGAGAGTTGTTGGAAAGGCTTTGCAACGAACTGCATCTGAAGCATCGGTGAGGTACATTCTACTTCTGAAGTTGCTGAGATGATGGTTGGGGTCAGAGGTACCGTCATATGGAGCCATATCCGGAAGCTTGAAATCCTTTGGAATTTTGGTTTTCATAATTTCTCTGGTAAATGGATCTTGATCTTTTTGAGAACTATCCTCCGTGGATGGTCGAGTGGCTTTAGTTTTGAGATCAGCTTCGAGTTTTATGAGCTTATCTTCTAATTCTCGGCGTCGCCTTAATTCTCGGCGTTGATCTTCTTCTTTTTCACATTGATGTTGGGCTTCTTTCTCAAGTTGCTCCAATCGATTTTGAAGTGCTTCTATTACTCCTGGATTTGATGAATTTTTGTCTCCGTTTGTTTCTGGGGTATCTTTTAGTATTGTGTCCGCATTTTTATGCGGCGTTCTGTCTTTCAAACCTGAATCGTGGTCGTTGTCATGGTCATCCGCCATGTTAATGGGATGACTTCCAGGTTCCCCGGCAACGGTGCCAATGTTCCGAGGGTTACCAGAAACTGTAGGTCGGTCTCGGGTGAGATCTCCTGTATTGGTCAGAGCCGACGTGTCCGACAGGTGTACGGCGGCCAGAACTGGTGTGTCCGACTTGTTAGACTTGGTGGTGGTGCTGATCCTTCGTCCTCGGAGGGTGGGGGTACCTGCAAGGGACTCCGATGCTTAAGTTAGCAAGGGTATTAAGCAGGTATTGAGTAGAATCAGAGTATGAGTTATACCTGGGTGCTCCAGTGTATTTATAATGGTGAGATGTGGCCTCTTGCGGATAAGATAAGTTAGTTATCATATCTTATCTTTATCTTTAAGTGAGGTTATCTTTTAAGGGAACCGCCTTTATCCCTGTAGGCTTGGGCCGCCTTTAGGATTTTGGGGCGTGTTCCTCTATTCGGGCCCTTTGTTTGGGCTTTCCTGTGACTTGGCAGAGCTCTTTGAGGAGAGGTCGGGTTGTCCTGACCTGAAGAGGTCGGTCGCTTTGCCTGTAGAACATCCCGGGTCGGACAGCTCGACCCAGGGTATGAACAGGTTGGAATAGAATCTAGTGATTCTTTTGCGTCTGTCACTAACGCCCAACCCTCAGGAGTTTGAAGCTCGTCACAGTCATTCAATCCTTGAATCCTACTCAGAATACCACAGACAAGGTTTAGACCTTCCGGATTCTCTTGAATGCCGCCATCAATTCTAGGTTATACCACGAAGATTCTGATTAAGGAATCCAAGAGATATTCACTCAATCTAAAGTAGAACGGAGGTGGTTGTCAGGCACACGTTCATAAGCGAGAATGATGATGAGTGTCACGGATCATCACATTCATCAAGTTGAAGAACAAGTGATATCTTAGAATAGAAGCAAGCGTGATTGAATGAAAAATAGTAGTAATTGCATTAATCCATCAAGACACAACAGAGCTCCTCGCCCCCAACCATGGGGTTTAGAGACTCATGTCGTAGAAGATACAATGAGAAACGTGTAATGTGTCATGAGGTAGGTATACAATATCAAAAGGTCCTATTAATAGTGAACTAGTAACCTAGGGTATACAGAAATGAGTAAATGACGTAAAAATCCACTTCTGGGGTCCACTTGGTGTGTGCTTGGGCTGAGCATTGAAGCTTTCATGTGTAGAGACTTTTTTTGGAGTTAAACGCCAGCTTTTATGCCAGTTTGGGCCTTTAACTCCAATTTTTGTGCCAGTTCCGGCGTTAAACGCCGGGAATTCGGAAGCTGATTTGCAACGCCGGTTTAGGCCATCAAATCTCGGGCAAAGTATGGACTATTATCCAACAGCATCTGCAGTCCTTTTCAGCCTCTAAATCAGATTTTTGCTCAGGTCCCTCAATTTCAGCCAGAAAATACCTGAAATCACAGAAAAACACACAAACTCATAGTAAAGCCCAAAAAAGTGAATTTTAACTAAAAACTAATAAAATGTAATAAAAACTAACTAAAATATACAAAAAACATACTAAAAACATTACCAAAAAGCGTATAAATTATCCGCTCATCACAACACCAAACTTAAATTGTTGCTTGTCCCCTAAGTATTTTGTTTTCCAGTATTACCACCGGATACATAAATGCCACAGACACATGACTGGGTGAACTTTTTCAGATTGTGACTCAGTTTTGCTAGAGTCCCCAGTTAGAGGTGTCCAGAGCTCTTAAGCACACTCTTTTTGCTTTGGATCACGACTTTAACCACTCAGTCTCAAGCTTTTCACTTGGACCTGCATGCCACAAGCACATGGTTAGGGATAGCTTGATTTAGCCGCTTAGGCCTGGATTTTATTTCCTTGGGCCCTCCTATCCATTGATGCTCAAAGCCTTGGATCCTTTTTACCCTTGCCTTTTGGTTTTAAGGGCTATTGGCTTTTTCTGCTTACTTTTTCTTTTTCTCTTTTTTTTTTCCAAGCTTTTTTTTTTGCTGCTTTTTCTTTCTTCAAGAATCAATTTCATGATTTTTCAGATCATCAATAGCATTTCTCTTTGTTCATCATTCTTTCAAGAGCCAACAACTTTAACATTCATAAATAACAAGATCAAAATTATGCACTGTTTAAGCATTCATTCAGAAAATAAAAAGTGTTGTCACCACATCAATATAATTAAACTAAATTCAAGGATAAATTCGAAATTCATGTACTTCTTGTTCTTTTTGAATTTAAAAACTTTTTTTATTTAAGAAAGGTGAAGGATTCATGGAATTATTCATAGCCTTAAGACATAGTTACTAAACACTAATGATCATGAAGTAGAGACACAAATATAGATGACATAATAAACATAAAAACCAAAAAACAGAAAAATATAAGAACAAGGAATGAGTCCACTTTAGTGGCGTCTTCTTCTTGAAGGACCAATGATGTCCTTAAGCTCTTCTATGTCCCTTCCTTGCCTTTGTTGCTCCTCCCTCATTGCTCTTTGATCTTCTCTTATTTCATGGAGAATGATGGAGTGCTCTATATGTTCCACCCTTAATTGTTCCACATTGTAACTCAAATCTTCTAAGAAAGTGTTGAGTTATTCCCAATAGTTGTTGGGAGGAAAGTGCATCCCTTGAGGCATCTCTGGGATTTCTTGGTGATGAGCTTCCTCATGCGTCTCTTGGGTTCTATGAGTGGGCTCTCTTGTTTACTCCATCCTTTTCTTAGTGATGGGCTTGTCCTCCTCAATGAGGATGTCTCCTTCTATGATAACTCTAGCTGAGTAACATAGATGGCAAATAAGATGAGGAAAAGCTAGCCTTGCCAAAGTAGAGGACTTATCGGCTATTTTGTAGAATTCATGGGAGATGACTTTATGAACTTCTACTTCCTCTCCAATCATGATGCTATGAATCATGATGGCCTGATCCACAGTAACTTCAGATTGGTTGCTAGTGGGGATGATGGAGCATTGAATGAACTCCAACCATCCTCTAGCCACAGGCTTGAGGTCCAGTCTTCTCAGTTGAACCGGCTTGCCTTTGGAGTCTCTTTTCCATTGAGCTCCTTCCACACATATGTCCATAAGGACTTGGTCCAACCTTTGATTAAAGTTTACCCTTCTAGTGTAAGGGCGTGCATCTCCTTGCATCATGGGTAAGTTGAATGCCAACCTCACATTTTCCGGAGTAAAATCAAAGTATTTCCCCTGAACCATTGTAAGATAATTCTTTGGATTCGGGTTCACACTTTGATCATGGTTCCTAGTGATCCATGCATTGGCATAGAACTCTTGAACCATTAAGATTCTGACTTGTTGAATGGGGTTGGTTAGAACTTCCCAACCTCTTCTTTGGATCTCATGTCGGATCTCCGGATACTCATTTTTCTTGAGCTTGAAAAGGACCTCAAGGATCACCTTCTTCTTGGCCGCAACATCATTGAAGTGGTCTTGATGGGCTTTAGAGATGAATCTTTCCATCTCCCATGACTCGGAGGTGGAAGCTTTTGTCTTCCCTTTCCCTTTTCTAGAGGATTCTCCGGCCTTAGGTGCCGTCAATGGTAATGGAAAACAAAAAGCTTATGCTTTTACCACACCAAACTTAAAATATTGCTCGCCCTCGAGCAAGAGAAGAAAGAAAAGAAGAAGAAGAAGAAGAAAATATGGAGGAGAGGGGGAGAGGTGTATTTGGCCAAGAAGGAGAAGAGAGGTTTGTGTTGTGTGAAAATTAAGGAGAATGGAGGGGTTTATATAGGCAAGTGAGAGAGGGTAGGTTCGGCCATTTAGGGTGGGTTTGGGTGGGAAAGATTTTTGAATTTTGAAGGTAGGTGGGGTTTATGGGGAAGAATGAATGGATGTAATTGGGAAGAGAGATTGAGGTGATTGGTGAAGGGTTTTTGGGAAAGTGTGTTATATGATTAGTTAGGAGGTAAGGTGGGAATATGTTAGGTGGGGATCCTGTGGGGTCCACAGATCCTGAGATGATCCTGTGGGGTCCACAGAACCTAAGGTGTCAAGAATTTACATTCCTACACCAATTAGGCATGTAAAATGCCTTAGCATACCATTCTGGCGTTTAAACGCCGAAGTGGTGCACGTTCTGAGCGTTCAACGCCCATGTGTAGCATGTTTCTAGCGTTGAACGCCAGTTCCATGCTTGTTACTGGCGTTCAGCGCCAGCTTTCCTCAGGGCATATTCCTGGCGTTTAAACGCCAGCCAGATGCTCCTTACTGGCGTTTAAACGCCAGTAAGTCCTTCCTCCAGGGTGTGATTTTTCTTCTGCTGTTTTTGATTCTGTTTTTAATTTTAATATTTTTTCGTGACTCCACATGATCATGAACCTACTAAAACACAAAATAACAATTAAATAAAAATAAAATTAGATAAATAAAAATTGGATTGCCTCCCAACAGGTGCTTCTTTAATGTCAATAGCTTAACAGTGGACTCTCATGGAGCCTCACATGTGATCAGGTCAATATTGTGGACTCCCAACACCACACTTAGAGTTTGGATATGGGGGTTCAACACCAAACTTAGAGTTTGGTTGTGGCCTCCCAACACTAAACTTAGAGTTTGATTGTGAGGGCTCTGTTTGACTCTGTATTGAGAGAAGCTCTGCATGCTTACTCTCCCTTGTTATAGAAGGATAGCCATGTGCCTTAAACACAAGGTAGTCCCCATTCAATTGAAGGACTAATTCTCCTCTGTTAACATCTATCACAGCTTCTACTGTGGCTAGGAAAGGTCTTCCAAGGATGATGCATTAATCCTCCTCCTTCCTAGTGTCTAAGATTATAAAATCAGCAAGAATGTAAAGGCCTTTAACCTTTACCAACACGTCCTCTACTGATCCATAAGCTTGTCTTACTGACTTGTCTGCCAATTGTAATGAGAATAAGGCAGGCTGTACCTCAATGATCCCCAACTTCTCCATTACAGAGAGTGGCATAAGATTTATGCCTGACCCTAGGTCACACAGAGCTTTTTCAAAGGTCATGGTGCCTATGGTACAGGGTAATAAGAATTTCCCAGGATCTTGTTTCTTTTGAGGTAGAGTTTGCTGAACCCATGTATCAAGTTCACTAATGAGCAAGGGAGGTTCACCTTCCCAAGTCTCATTACCAAATAACTTGGCATTCAGCTTCATGATGGCTCCTAGATATTGAGCAACTTGCTCGCCAGTTACATCTTCATCCTCTTCAGAGGAAGAATAGTCTTTAGAGCTCATGAATGGCAGAAGGAGATTTAATGGAATCTCTATGGTCTCTATATGAGCCTCAGATTCCTTTAGGTCCTCAATAGGGAACTCCTTCTTGTTTGAGAGACGTCCCAGGAGGTCTTCCTCACTAGGATTTTCGTCCTTCTCCTCCCTTGTGCATTTGGCCATATTGATTACTTCAATGGTCTTACACTCTCCTTTTGGATTCTCTTCTGTATTGCTGGGGAGAATACTGGGAGGAGTTTCAATGACATTTTCTTACTTAGCTAGCCCACTTGTCCCTCTAAATTTCTAATGGAGGATCTTGTCTCACTCATGAAACTTAAAGTGGCCTTTGACAGATCAGAGACTAAGTTTGCTAAATTAGAAGGGCTCTGCTCAGAATTCTCTGTCTGTTGCTGAGAAGATGATTGAAAAGGCTTGTTATTGCTTAGCCTGTTTCTTCTACCATTATTAAAGCCTTGTTGAGGCTTTTGTTGATCCTTCCATGAGAAATTTGCATGATTTCTCCATGATGAATTATAGGTGTTCCCATAAGGTTCACCCATGTAATTTACCTCTGCTATTGCAGGGTTCTTCGGATCATAAGCTTCTTCAGAAGCTGCCTCTTTAGTACTGTTGGATGCATTTTGCCATCCATTCAGACTTTGAGAGATCATGTTGACTTGCTGAGTCAACACTTTGTTCTGAGCCAATATAGCATTCAGAGCATCAATTTCAAGAACTCCCTTCTTCTGAGGCATTCCATTATTCACAGAATTCATCTCAGAAGCGTACATGAATTGGTTATTTTCAACCATGTCAATAAGTTCTTGAGCTTCTGCAGGCGTTTTCTTTAGGTGAATGGATCCACCTGCAGAGTGGTCCAATGACATCTTAGAAAACTCAGATAGACCATAATAGAATATATCTAATATGGTCCATTCTGAAAACATGTCAGAAGGACACTTTTTGGTCATCTGCTTGTATCTTTCCCAAGCTTCATAGAGGGATTCACCATCTTTTTGCTTGAAGGTCTGAACATCCACTCTAAGCTTGCTCAGCTTTTGAGGAGGAAAGAATTTATCCAAGAAGGCCGTGACCAGCTTATCCCATGAGTCCAGGCTATCTTTAGGTTGTGAGTCCAACCATGTTCTAGCTCTGTCTCTTGCAGCAAAAAGGAAAAGCATGAGCCTGTAGACTTCAAGATCTACTCCATTTGTCTTAACAGTCTCACAAATCTGCAAGAACTCAGTTAAAAACTGATAAGGATCTTCAGATGGAAGTCCATGAAACTTGCAGTTCTGTTGCATCAAAGCAACTAATTGAGGTTTCAGCTCGAAATTGTTTGCTCCAATAGCAAGAATTGAGATGCTTCTTCCATCAAACTTGGACATTGGTTTAGTGAAATCACCAAGCATCCTCCTTGCAATATTGTTGTTGGGTTCGGTTGCCATCTCCTTCTCTTGTTCGAAAATTTCTGAAATGTTGCCTCTGGATTGTTGTAATTTAGCTTCTCTTAGTTTCCTTTTCAGAGTCCTTTCAGGTTCTGGATCAGCTTCAACAAAGATGCCTTTTTCCTTATTCCTGCTCATATGAAAGAGAAGAGAAAAAGAAAAAAGAAGAGGAATCCTCTATATCTGGACAAAGAGGATCCTTATTATTAGTAGAAGAAGAAAGGTATAAGAGTGGAGAATTCAATCACAAGGGTGAGGATAGAGGTAGTGATTGGAGATGAAGAGAGGTGAAGAGAAGTGTTAGTAAATAATTAAATAAATAGAAGAAGAGAAGAGAGGGAGAATTCGAAAATAATTTTTAAAAAGTAGTTAATGATTTTCGAAAATTAAAGATAAGATATAATTAAAATTAAAATTTAAAACAATTAAAAAGAATTTTTGAAAAAGAGATGAGATATTTTCAAAAATTAAAGAGGGATAAGTAGTTAGGTGGTTTTGAAAAAGATAAGAAACAAACAAAAAGTCAAACAGTTAGTTGAAAAAGATATTAAAATCAAATTTGAAAAGATAAGAAGATAAGAAGTTAGATAAGATATTTTGAAATCAAATTTTTGAAAAAGATAAAATTTTGAAAAAGATATGATAAAAAGATAATATAGGAAGATATGATAAAAAGATAGGATTGAAAAAGATTTAATTTTTAAAATTAAAATTAATTACTTAACTAACAAGAAACTAAAAGATATGGTTCTAGAATTTAAAGATTGAACATTTCTTAACAAGAAAGTAACAAACTTCAAATTTTTGAATCCATCATATTAATTGTTAGCATAATTTCGAAAATCAAGATAAAATTAAGAAAAAGATTTTTGAAAAATATTTAAAAAGATTTTCGAAAATTAAATAAAAAAAATTAATTTTTTTTTGAAAAAGATTTTGAAAAGATAAGATTTTTAAAATTGAAAATTTGACTTGACTTGTGAGAAACAACTAATTTTAAAAAATTTTGACCAAGTCAACTCAAGTTTTCGAAAATTTGGAGAGAAATAAAGAAAAGATATTTTTTATTTTTGAATTTTTGATGATGAGAGAGAAAAACAACAAAAGTAACTCAATGCATGAAGATTTTAGATCAAAACAATGAATGCATGCAAGAATGCTATGAATGTCAAGATGAACAACAAGAACACTTTGAAGATCATGATGAATATCAAGAACATATTTTTGAAAAATTTTTTATGCAAAGAAAACATGCAAGACACCAAACTTAGAATTCTTTAATGCTTAGACACTATGAATGCAAAAATGCACACGAAAAACATCATACAACACAAAACAAGAAAATTCAAAGATCAAACAAGAAGACTTACCAAGAACAACTTGAAGATCATGAAGAACACTATGAATGCATGAATTTTCGAAAAAATGCATAAATTTTTAAAAACATGCAATTGACACCAAACTTAAAAATTGACTCAAGACTCAAACAAGAAATAAAAAATATTTTTTATTTTTATGATTTTATGATTTTTTTGTATTTTTATTATTTTTTTCGAAAATTATATTTTTGAAAAACGAAAATAAAGAAAAAATTTTTGAAAGAATTTTGAAAACTTTTTCGAAAAGAAAATAAAAGAAAATTACCTAATCTGAGCAACAAGATGAACCGTTAGTTGTCCATACTCGAACAATCCCCGGCAACGGCGTCAAAAACATGGTGCACAAAATTGTGATCATCAACAATGGCTCAAAAGACTTGGTAGCGCTCTTGATGAGCGGATAATTTATACGCTTTTTGGCATTGTTTTTAGGTAGTTTTTAGTATGATCTAGTTACTTTTAGGGATGTTTTCATTAGTTTTTATGCTAAATTCACATTTCTGGACTTTACTATGAGTTTGTGTGTTTTTCTGTGATTTCAGGTAATTTTTGGCTGAAATTGAGGGACCTGAGCAAAACTCTGATAAAAGGCTGACAAAGGACTGCTCATGCTGTTGGATTCTGACCTCCCTGCACTCGAAATAAATTTTCTGGAGCTACAAAACACCAAATGGCGCGATCTCAACGGCGTTGGAAAGACGACATCCAGAGCTTTCCAGAAATATATAATAGTCTATACTTTATTTGAGATTTGACGACGTAAACTGGCGCTCAATGCCAATTCCAAGCTACATTCTGGAGTCAAACGCCAGAAATAAGTCACGAACCAGAGTTGAACGCCCAAAACACGTTACAACTTGGCTTTCAACTCCAAGAGAAGCCACATCTCGTGGATAGATCAAGCTCAGCCCAAGCACACACCAAGTGGGCTTCGAAAGTGAATTTATGCATCAATTACTTACCTCTGTAAATCCTAGTAGCTAGTTTAGTATAAATAGAACTTTTTACTAGTTTATTAGATATCCTGGATTGTATTTTTGATCATGTGATCACGTTTTGGGGGCTGGCCTCTCAGCCATGCCTGGACCTTCATCACATATGTATTTTCAACGGTGGAGTTTCTACACACCATAGATTAAGGGTGTGGAGCTCTGCTATACCTCGAGTTTTAATGCAATTACTACTATTTTCTATTCAATTCGACTTATTCATATTCTAAGATATTCGTTGCACTTCAACATGATGAATGTGATGATCCGTGACACTCATCATCATTCGCACCTATGAGCGCGTAACTGACAACCACTTCCGTTCTACGTTAGACCGGGCGCATATCTCTTGGATTCCTTGACCAGAATCTTCGTGGTATAAGCTAGAATTGATGGCGGCATTCATGGGAATCTGGAAAGTCTAACCTTGTCTGTGGTATTCCGAGTAGGATTCCGAGATTGAATTAATGTGATGAGCTTCAACCTCCTGAAGGCTGGGCGTTAGTGACAGACGCAAAAGAATCATGAGATTCTATTCCAACCTGATTGAGAACCGACAAATGATTAGCCGTACTGTGACAGAGCATTTGGACCATTTTCACTGAGAGGATGGGATGTAGCCATTGACAACAGTGATACCCTACATACAGCTTGGCACGGAAAGGAGTAAGAAGGATTGGATGAAAGCAGTAGGAAAGCAGAGATTCAACAGGGACAAGCATCTCTATACACTTGTCTGAAATTCCCACCATTGAATTACATGAGTAATTCTATCTTTATTTTCTGTTTATTTTATTATTTTTATTTAAACTAATAATCTCTTAAATTAGTTAAATCCACCTGACTGGGATTTACAAGATGACCATAGCTTGCTTCATACCAACAATCTCCGTGGGATCGACCCTTACTCACGTAAGGTATTACTTGGACGACCCAGTGCACTTGCTGGTTAGTTGTGCGGAGTTGTGACTAAGTGTAATTCACGTGTGAGAGCTACCAAGTCATTGGAGCCATTGTTGATGATCACAATTTCGCCCACCAAGTTTTTGGCGCCGTTGCCGGGGATTGTTCGAGTATGGACAACTGACGGTTCATCTTGTTGCTCAGATTAGGTAATTTTCTTTTCAAAAAGTGTTCAAAAATTTTTCAAAATTTTTCTTTGTTTTCGTTTTTCCAAAAAAAATTATTATTATTTTCGAAAATAAAAAATTTTTAATTATTCTATGGCATCAAAACTTTCAATAATGAATTCTAGAGTTTTATGGTAACATGTTGAATCCTAGCTGGCTACAAAGCCATATTTAAACTCCTTTGGAATTGGTCTTCAACTAATCACTACAATGCATGTAATTCCATCCTAAAGCTTACTAGCTATTAAGCCATGTCAAACCCTTTGATTGGAGCTTTGGGCTAACATTGAAAGATTCCTGGAATTCTTCTTAAAGATTTTGAATTTCTTATTTTCTTTTCCCATATGTTTTTCAAAAAAAAAATAATAAAAAATACAAAAAAATTAGAAAATTATAAAAATAAAAAATATTTTGTGTTTCCTGTTTGAGTCTTGAGTCAATTTTTAAGTTTGGTGTCAATTGCATGTTTTAAAAATCCCTTGCATTTTTTTTCGAAAAGCTCATGCATTCATGGTGTTCTTCATGATCTCCAAGTTGTTCTTGGTAAGCCTTCTTGTTTGATCTTGTTGTTTTCTTGTTTTGTATTTTTCGTTGTTTATCATATGCATTTTTCGTTTGTTAGTATCCATGCATTAAAGATTTCTAAGTTTAGTGTCTTGCATGTTTTCTTTGCATAAAACATTTTTCAAAAATATGTTCTTGATGTTCATCATGATCTTCAAAGTGTTCTTGGTGTTCATCTTGACATTCATAGTATTCTTGCATGCATCATGAGTTTTGATTCATAATTTTCATGTTGTGAGTCATTGTTGTTTTTCTCTCTCATCATTAAAAATTCAAAAATCAAAAAATATATGTATATATCTTTTCCTTATTTCTCTCCAAATTTTCAAAATTTTGGGTTGACTTGGTCAAAAATTTTTAAAAATTAGTGTTTCTTACAAGTCAAGTCAAATTTTCAATTTTAAAATCTTATCTTTTTAAAACTTTTTCAAAAATTAAATATTCCTCATTTTTCTTATTAATTTTCAAAAATTCTTTAAAATGTTTTTCAAAAAAAAATCTTTTTCTTAAATTTTATCTTAATTTTCGAAATTATGCTAATAATTAATATGATTGATTCAAAAATTTGAAGTTTGTTACTTTCTTGTTAAGAAAGGTTCAATCTTTAAATTCTAGAATCATATCTTTTAGTTTCTTGTTAGTTAAGTAATTAATTTTAATTTTAAAAAATTTAAATCTTTTTCATCTTATCTTTTTATCATATGTTTTTCAAAATTTTATCTTTTTCAAAAATTTGATTTCAAAATATCTTATCTAACTTCTTATCTTCTTATCTTTTCAAATTTGACTTTAATATCTTTTTCAACTAACTATTTGACTTTTTGTTTGTTTCTTATCTTTTTCAAAACCACCTAACTACTTCTCTCTCTCTAATTTTCGAAAATTTCTCATCCTTTTTCAAAAATTCTTTTTAATTAATTAATTGTTTTAAATTTTAATTTTAATTATATCTTATCTTTAATTTTCGAAAATCATTAACTACTTTTTCAAAATTATTTTCGAATTCTCCCTCTCTTCTCTTCTTCTATTTATTTATTTATTTACTAACACTTCTCTTCACCTCTCTTCATCTCCAATCACTACCTCTATCCTCACCCTTGTGATTGAATTCTCCACTCTTATACCTTTCTTCTTCTACTAATAATAAGGATCCTCTTTGTCCAGATATAGAGGATTCCTCTTCTTTTTTCTTTTTCTCTTCTCTTTCATATGAGCAGGAATAAGGAAAAAGGCATCTTTGTTGAAGCTGATCCAGAACCTGAAAGGACTCTGAAAAGGAAACTAAGAGAAGCTAAATTACAACAATCCAGAGGCAACATTTCAGAAATTTTCGAACAAGAGAAGGAGATGGCAACCGAACCCAACAACAATAATGCAAGAAGGATGCTTGGTGATTTCACTAAACCAACGTCCAAGTTTGATGGAAGAAGCATCTCAATTCTTGCCATTGGAGCAAACAATTTCGAGCTGAAACCTCAATTAGTTGCTTTGATGCAACAAAACTGCAAGTTTCATGGACTTCCATCTGAAGATCCTTACCAGTTTTTAACTGAGTTCTTGCAGATTTGTGAGACTGAAAAGACGAGTGAAGTAGATCCTGAAGTCTACAGGCTCATGCTTTTCCCTTTTGCTGTAAGAGACAGAGCTAGAACATGGTTAGACTCACAACCTAAGGATAGCCTGGACTCCTGGGATAAGCTGGTCACGGCCTTCTTGGATAAATTCTTTCCTTCTCAAAAGCTGATCAAGCTTAGAGTGGATGTTCAAACCTTCAAGCAAAAAGATGGTGAATCCCTCTATGAAGCTTGGGAAAGATACAAGCAGATGACCAAAAAGTGTCCTTCTGACATGTTTTCAGAATGGACCATATTAGATATATTCTATTATGGTCTATCTGAGTTTTCCAAAATGTCATTGGACCATTCTGCAGGTGGATCCATTCACTTAAAGAAAACGCCTGCAGAAGCTCAAGAACTTATTGACATGGTTGCAAAAAACCAATTCATGTACACTTCTGAGAGGAATTCCGTGAATAATGGGACGCCTCAGAGGAAGTGTGTTCTTGAAATTGATGCTCTGAATGCCATATTGGCTTAGAACAAAGTGTTGACTCAGCAAGTCAACATGATCTCTCAAAGTCTGAATGGATGGCAAAATGCATCCAACAGTACTAAAGAGGCAGCTTTTGAAGAAGCTTATGATCCTGAGAACCCTGCAATAGCAGAGGTAAATTACATGGGTGAACCTTATGGGAACACCTATAATTCATCATGGAGAAATCATCCAAATTTCTCATGGAAAGATCAACAAAAGCCTCAACAAGGCTTTAATAATGGTGGAAGAAACAGGCTAAGCAATAACAAGCCTTTTTCATCATCTTCTCAGCAACAGACAGAGAATTCTAAACAGAGCCCCTCTAACTTATCAAACATAGTCTCTGATCTGTCCAAGGCCACTTTAAGTTTCATGAGTGAAACAAGATTCTCCATTAGAAATTTGGAGGCACAAGTGGGCCAGCTGAGTAAGAAAATCATTGAAACTCCTTCCAGTATTCTCCCAAGCAATACAGAAGAGAATCCAAAGGGAGAGTGCAAGTTCATTGATGTAATCAATATGGCCGAATGCACAAGGGAGGAGAAAGATGAAAATCCTAGTGAGGAAGACCTCTTGGCACGTCTCTCAAGCAAGAAGGAGTTCCCTATTGAGGACCTAAAGGAATCTGAGGCTTATATAGAGACCATAGAGATTCCACTAAATCTCCTTCTGCCATTCATGAGCTCTGAAGACTATTCTTCCTCAGAAGAGGATGAAGATATGACTGGAGAGCAAGTTGCTCAATATCTAGGAGCCATCATGAAGCTGAATGCCAAGTTGTTTGGTAATGAGACTTGGAAAGGTGAATCTCCGTTGCTCATTAGTGAACTAGATACATGGGTTCAGAAAATCTTACCTCAAAAGAAACAAGATCCTGGCAAATTCTCAATACCCTGTACCATAGGCACCATGACCTTTAACAAGGCTCTGTGTGACCTGGGGTCAGGGATAAAGCTTATGCCACTCTCTGTAATGGAGAAACTAGGGATCATTAAGGTACAGCCTGCCTTATTTTCATTACAATTGGCAGACAAGTCAGTAAGACAAGCTTATGGATTAGTAGAGGATGTGTTAGTAAAGGTTGAGGGCCTTTACATCCCTGCTGATTTCATCATCTTAGACACTAGGAAAGAGGAGGACGAATGCATCATCCTTGGAAGACCTTTCCTAGCCACAGCAGGTGCTGTGATTAATGTTAACAAAGGAGAATTAGTCCTTCAATTGAATGGGGACTACCTTGTGTTTAGGGCACACGGCCATTCCTCTGTAACACTAGAGAGAAAGCATGAAAAGCTTCTCTCAATACAGAGTCAGACAAAGCCCCCACAGTCAAACTTTAAGTTTGGTGTTGGGAGGCCACAACCAGACTCTAAGTTTGGTGTTGAGAAGACCCCACATTCAAACTCTAAGTTTGGTGTTGGGAGGACTTCATCATGGTCTGAACGTTTCTAAGGCTCCATGAGAGCCCATTGTCAAGCTAGTGACATTAAAAGAGCGCTTGTTGGGAGGCAACCCAATTTTTATTTATCTAATTTTATTTTTATTTTGTGTTTAATTAGGTTCATGATCATGTGGAGTCACAAAAAAAATATTAAAATTAAAAACAGAATCAAAAACAGCAGAAGAAAAATCACACCCTGGAGGAAGGACTTACTGGCGTTTAAACGCCAGTAAGGAGCATTTGGCTGGCGTTCAACGCCAGAACAGAGCATAGAGCTGGCGCTGAATGCCAGAAACAAGCATGGAACTGGCGTTCAACGCCAGAAACATGCTGCACATAGGCGTTGAATGCCCAGAACATGCATCACCTCGGCGTTTAAATGCCAGAATTGCATGCAAAGGCATTTTACATGCCTAATTGGTGCAGGGATGTAAATCCTTGACACCTCAGGATCTGTGGACCCCACAGGATCAGTGGACCTCACAAGATCCCCACCTACCTCAACTCACCTTGTCTCTTATTCACCAATCACCTCAATCTCTCATCCCCATCACATCTTCACCATTCACATCCATCCATCTCGTCCCCACCCAATCCCACCCATATGGCCAAAACATACACATCTCTCCCTCTCCTCCAGATCTTATTCTCCTTCCATTCTTTCTTCTTTGCTCGAGGGCGAGCAACATTCTAAGTTTGGTGTGGTAAAAGCATAGCTTTTTTGTTTTTCCATAACCATTGATGGCACCTAAGGCCAGAGAAGCCTCAAAAAAAAGAGAGAGAAAAGGGAAGACAAAAAAATTTTTTCCACCTCCGAGTCATGGGAGATGGAGAGATTCATCTCAAGGGTCCATAGCTCAGTAGAAGAGCATTTGGCTGCACATCAAGAAAGCATAAGGAATTCCCTTATCAAGAAATCCCTGAGATATCTTAGGGGATACATGTTCCTCCACATAATTATTGGAAGCAACTAAGGATAGGAACACCAATATCACTAGGGATCATGCAACAGAAGCAAGGAAGAGACATAAAGGAGCTCAAAAAGCACCATTGGACCTTCAAAAGGCGCCACCCTCACTAAGGTGGACTCATTCCTTAACTTCCTTGTACTTATCTCTCTGTTTTTCGATTTTTTATGTTATATGCTTATCTATGTTTTGTGTCTCTACTTCATGATCATTAGTAGTTAGTAACTATGTCTTAAGGCTATGAATAATTCCATAAATCCTTCACCTCTCTTAAATGAAAAATGTTTCTAATTCAAAAGAACAAGAAGTACATGAGTTTCGAAATTATCCTTGAATTTAGTTCAATTATATTAATGTGCTGACAATACTTTTTGTTTTCTGAATGAATGCTTGAACAGTGCATATTTTTTTATCTTGTTGTTTATGAATGTTAAAATTGTTGGCTCTTAAAAGAATGATGAACAAAGAGAAATGTTATTGATGATCTGAAAAATCATAAAATTGATTCTTGAAACAAAAAAAAGCAGTGAATAGCAAAAGCTTGCGAAAAAAAAGTGGCAAAAAAATAGAAAGAAAAAGAAAAAAGTAAGTAGAAAAAGCCAATAGCCCTTAAAACCAAAAGGCAAGGGTAAAAAGGATCCAAGGCTTTGAGCATCAATGGATAGGAGGGCCCAAGGAAATAAAATCCAAGCCTAAGCGGCTAAATCAAGCTGTCCTAACCATGTGCTTGTGGCATGCAGGTCCAAGTGAAAAGCTTGAGATTGAGTGGTTAAAGTCGTGATCCAAAGCAAAATAGTGTGCTTAAGAGCTCTGGACACCTTCAACTGGGGACTTTAGCAAAGTTGAGTCACAATCTGAAAAGGTTCACCCAGTTATGTGTCTGTGACATTTATGTATCCGGTGGTAATACTGGAAAACAAAATGCTTAGGGCCACGGCCAAGACACATAAAAGTAGCTGTGTTCAAGATTCAGCAAACTTAACTAGGAGAATCAATAACACTATCTGAATTTCTAAGTCCTAGAGATGCCAATCATTCTAAACTTCAAGGGAAAAAGTGAGATGCCAAAACTGTTCAGAGGCAAAAAGCTACAAGTCCCGCTCATCTAATTAGAATTAATATTCATTGATATTTTGGGATTTATAGTATATTCTCTTCTTTTTATCCTAATTGATTTTCAGTTGCTTGGGGACAAGCAACAATTTAAGTTTGGTGTTGTGATGAGTGGATAATTTATACGCTTTTTGGCATTGTTTTTAGGTAGTTTTTAGTATGATCTAGTTACTTTTAGGGATGTTTTCATTAGTTTTTATGCTAAATTCACATTTCTGGACTTTACTATGAGTTTGTGTGTTTGTCTGTGATTTCAGGTAATTTCTGGCTAAAATTGAGGGACCTGAGCAAAACTCTGATAAAAGGCTGACAAAGGACTGCTGATGTTGTTGGATTCTGACCTCCCTGCACTCAAAATGGATTTTCTGGAGCTACAGAACATCAAATGGCGCGCTCTCAACGGCGTTGGAAAGTAGACATCCAGAGCTTTCTAGCAATATATAATAGTCTATGCTTTATTCAAGATTTGACGACATAAACTGGCGCTCAATGCCAGTTCCATGCTGCATTCTGGAGTCAAACGCCAGAAACACGTCACGAACCAGAGTTGAACGCCCAAAACATGTTACAACTTGGCATTCAACTCCAAGAGAAGCCTCAGCTCGTGGATAGATCAAGCTCAGCCCAAGCACACACCAAGTGGGCCCCGGAAGTGAATTTATGCATCAATTACTTACCTCTATAAACCATAGTAGCTAGTTTAGTATAAATAGAACTTTTTACTAGTTTATTAGATATCCTGGATTGTATTTTTGATCCTGCGATCACGTTTTGGGGGCTGGCCTCTCAGCCATGCCTGGACCTTCATCACTTATGTATTTTCAACGGTGGAGTTTCTACACACCATAGATTAAGGGTGTGGAGCTCTGGTGTACCTCGAGTTTTAATGAAATTACTAATATTTTCTATTCAATTCGACTTGTTCTTTTTCTAAGATATTCGTTGCACTTCAACATGATGAATGTGATGATCCGTGACACTCATCATCATTCTCACCTATGAACGCATGACTGACAACCACTTCCGTTCTACCTTAGACCGGGTACATATCTCTTGGATTCCTTGACCAGAATCTTTGTGGTATAAGCTAGAATTGATGGCAGCATTCATGGGAATCCGGAAAGTCTAACCTTGTCAGTGGTATTCCGAGTAGGATTCCAGGATTTAATGATTGAGACGAGCTTCAAACCCTTGAAGGCTGGGTGTTAGTGACTGACGCAAAAGAATCACGGGATTCTGTTCCAACCTGATTGAGAACCGACAGATGATTAGAGATGCTGTGACAGAGCATTTGGACCATTTTCACTGAGAGGATGGGATGTAGCCATTGACAACGGTAATGCCCTACATATAGCTTGCCATGGAAAGGAGTAAGAAGGATTGGATGAAAGCAGTAGGAAAGCAGAGATTCAACAAGGACAAGCATCTCCATACACTTGTCTGAAATTCCCACCATTGAATTATATGAGTATCTCTATCTTTATTTTCTGTTTATTTTATTATTTTTATTTAAACCAATAATCTCTTAAATTAGTTAAATCCACCTAACTAGGATTTACAAGATGACCATAACTAGCTTCATACCAACAATTTTTGTGGGATCGACCCTTACTCACGTAAGGTATTACTTGGACGACCCAGTGCACTTGCTGGTTAGTTGTGCGGAGTTGTGACTAAGTGTAATTCATGTGTGAGAGCTACCAAGTCATTGGAGCCATTGTTGATGATCACGATTTCGCCCACCAGCTCTCAAACGTGAATCACACTTAGTCACAACTCCGCACAACTAACCAGCAAGTGCACTGGGTCGTCCAAGTAATACCTTACGTGAGTAAGGGTGGATCCCACGGAGATTGTTGGTATGGAGCAATCTATGGTCATCTTGTAGATCTCAGTCAAGCTGATTCAAATGTGATTGGATTCGATAATTAAAAGATAAATAAAATAGGATAGAAATACTTATGTAAATTAATGGTGGGAATTTCGGATAAGCGTATGGAGATGCTTGTCCTTGTTGAATCTCTGCTTTCCTACTGCTTTCATCCAATCCTTCTTACTCCTTTCCATGGCAAGCTGTATGTAGGGCATCACCATTGTCAATGGTTACATCCCATCCTCTCAGTGAAAATGGTCCAAATGCTCTGTCACAGCACGGCTAATCATCTGTCGATTCTCAATCAGGTTGGAATAGAATCCCGCGATTCTTTTGCGTCTGTCACTAACGCCCAGCCTTCAGGAGTTTGAAGCTCATCACAGTCATTCAATCCCGGAATCCTACTTGGAATACCACAGACAAGGTTAGACTTTCCGGATTTCCATGAATGCCGCCATCAATTCTAGCTTATACCACGAAGATTCTGATCACAGAATCCAAGAGATATGCGCCCGGTCTAAAGTAGAACGGAAGTGGTTGTCAGTCACGCGCGTTCATAGGTGAGAATGATGATGAGTGTCACAGATCATCACATTCATCAAGTTGAAGTGCAACGAATATCTTAGAACAGTAATATATCGAATTGAATAGAAAATAGTAGTAATTGCATTGAAACTTGAGGTACAGCAGAGCTCCACACCCTTAATCTATGGTGTGTAGAAACTCCACCGTTGAAAATAGATAAGTGAAAGAGGTTCAGGCATGGCCGAATGGCCAGCCCCCAAACATGATTAATAGTCTCTTAAGATGAATAATGAAATAAAACTGAGACCAAAGATGTGGTCAAAAGACGACTAATACACTAGTAAAAAGTTCTATTTATACTAAACTAGCTACTAGGGTTTACAGAAGTAAGTAATTGATGCATAAGTCCACTTCCGTGGCCCACTTGGTGTGTGCTTGGGCTGAGCTTGATCTATCCACGAGCTGAGGCTTCTCTTGGAGTTGAACGCCAAGTTGTAACGTGTTTTGGGCATTCAACTCTGGTTCGTGACGTGTTTCTGGCGTTTGACTCCAGAATGCAGCATGAAACTGGCATTGAGCGCCAGTTTATGTCATCTAATCACGAATAAAGTATGAACTATTTTATATTGCTGGAAAGCTCTAGATGTCTACTTTCCAACGCCGTGGAGAGCGCGCCATTTGGAGTTCTGTAGCTCCAGAAAATCCATTTCGCGTACAGGGAGGTCAGATTCCAACAACATCAGCAGTCCTTTGTCAGCCTCCTATTAGAGTTTTGCTCAGCTCCCTCAATTTCAGCCAAAAAATACCTGAAATCACAGAAAAATACACAAACTCATAGTAAAGTCTAGAAATGTGAATTTAGCATAAAAACTAATGAAAACATCCCTAAAAATAACTAGATCATACTAAAAACTACCTAAAAATAATGCCAAAAAGCGTATAAATTATCCGCTCATCAGAGATCAATGAATGCATTAATTGAGGGAGAGATGAGAATTTACTTGATCCAGAGGATTGCAATATCTCTTGATCCCAATGTTCATTTTATTTTTAGTTCTTACATTTACTTTTCTTGCCATTTTACTTTTTTTGCACTTTATTGCTTTCTTTACTTTTATGCCATTTACATTTCTTTGTTACTTATCACTCCAATATGATTCGTCTAACTAGGAAAATCAATTAACCATTGATTGCTTAATCTATTAATCCCTGTAAATTTGACCTCACTCTATTGTGAGTTTTTACTTGACGACAAATTCGGTATACTTGCCGAAGGAAAATTTGTTGAGAGACAAGTTTTCGTGCATCATCCAACAGGTCAGTCATTAGACATGTTCCATTGTTTGACATTTTGAGTTCCATTTTTTCTTCTCAAATTTTTTCCTGTAGGCTGTTCTGTATGGCCTTGGTGTTTGTGCGGAGTTTGGTGGATACGTGTTCAAACCTCTGGTTGGAGGTACTGCTTCATTCTGTAATAAAATTTGTTGATCTGTTTTGCATTACATTAATTAACAAGTTAGTAGCTCATTGCAGAGGCTCTGTCGAGGTTAAATATTGTGATCCAGCATCCTAATGCTCTTCATTCAAATAATGTAATGGCATATGATAATGTTGCTTCAGCTCTAGAAAAAGTTTGCCAATTTCATCGGGATAGTATTGATTCTGCCGAGGTCTTTACATTTTTTCTGTTAATGGTCACTCTTATTGTTTGGTTTGTTCATCAACATCTTGCCTTATCATGGTCTAATCTCTATGGAGGCTGAGTTTTTTAATTATCAGGTTGAGATGGCATATGCTTATTTAATCTTTTTGCAATCTTCTGTTATGTTTACAGGTGATTCCTGCATGGTTGAACTATTTGCCAATAAAAGGTGATTTTATTGAGGCCAAAGTTGTCCATGATCAACTTTGTTCCATGGTTGAAAGGTAAGGAACTCAAATTTTCCTTTTTAGTTTCCTAATGCAGTCCTGCATTTACTCTTTTTCTTTTAATTCTTATTTTTGTTTACCTGTAGGTCTGACAGTGAGCTTTTGGGTCCAAACAATCAGTACCTTTCTAAAATATTTTTCGTTTTTGCTGAGGTTAGTTTTTATCAAGCATTTGCTGCTTTGATGTGCCAATGCATATTTGATTTGATTTAATTTGATTTTCTATTAATGTTGCCCATTTTTTTCATGCATTTTTCTATTTAATGTTGCAATTAGTAATTTTTTTTCATGCATTTGGTTGACCATGTTGCCAATGGTTTATTTTTCTTTTTAAATTGATTTCACAAAGTTAAAGATTAAATTATGAAATTTTCTGTCTTATGTTCAGGCTAATCAAACAGCAAGGAAAAGAAGCTGTGAGAGAACACCAGCCACTAGTATGACTCTGTTCATCACCAAGTGTCATATCTTGATGAACAATAGAGTTGTCCTGGGATCACAATTATCTTTCTGATACCATCACTGCACTAATTTTTTCTACCAGTTAATTGAGTAGAGTCTTTATTAGTCTGATGTTAGATTATTTTAATCTTTAAGTTAAGATAAAAATTTACCCAAAAGTTTGTGATTAGTTCAATAAATGCAGTTCACTTTAACATGGGATTTTGCAGATGATGATGAAGTTTACCCAAAAGTTTGTGATAAGGTCTATGTTCTCACTCTGGGCATTTTTATTGAGGAACAAAAAGGCAAAGTTTTCTTGTGAGGAAAGCAGTGATGATGAAGAAGAAGCAGCAGCAGAAAGAGCAAGTGAAGAATTTTGCGGATGAGATAAGTGGAATTAACACAGGACCTCCTTCACCAACTTCATCTATTAATTATTAGAAAAGCGAAAATTGTTCAAATAAGTTAGGAAATTGAATAGGAGTTGCTTGCAACATAGGTCTTTTAATTTACTAGTATGAGGAAAATCGTTTAGAGCCCTTTGGATACCCATTAACAACTTTTAATTTACTCAATAGACTTTGTTGATGTATGTTTGTTACTTATTATTATAGTTGATGTATCAATACACTTTGTTTATTTTTTGAAATATTATAAATATTTGAATACACATTAGATAAAAATTTGTATTAAATTTATTTATTTTGTATGAAAACAAGTTTATTTTGTAATTGGAAAAATAAAAAAAAATCTATTTTATCTTACTAGCGGATTTACAGACAGATTTTCTATTTGTAATTAGAGTGTGAGATGATTTTCCAAAGTTCAAATTACAGACGAAAAATCTGTCAGAAAATTCATCTGTAATTACAGACGAAAAATCTATCTGAAAATTCGTCTGTAATTATAGATGGAAAATATGTCTGATAATTCGTCTGTAATTTACAGACAGAAAATCTGTCGGAAAGTTTGTTATCTTCGGGAAATGGATGGAGAATTTACAGAGGGAAAATTCGTCGATAACTCGTAAAAATCCGTCTGTAATTTTCTGACGGAAAAAAAAATCTGTCGGTAAATAATTTTCGACGGGGCTTTTACAAAGGGACAAAATCCGTCGGTAATTTCGTCGGTAACCAAAAATCCATCTGTAATAAAGACTAAATCTGTCTGTAAATCTATCTGTATTAATCCATTTTCTAGTTGTGACAAGTCACAGAGAAATACAACAGAGAATCATGATGCATGTAAGACCCAAAATCTTTGAAAAGTCTTTTTATGATCAAGTCTCAAATCATATGGTTATTTATAGCCTTAATTTCAGAAATTATTTTATTAACGATAATTAAGGCGAGTTTTGATTTATTGAATTTGAGATGAGTTATGATTATTATCCAATTTTATAATTATTGGATTATTTTCTATATTTGAATTATAAAGTTGATAGTTATGAAATAATAAGGAATTTAAATGATTTGGATTAAATAATTAATATTTTTAAATATTAATACTCTACTTTGGAAAATAAAGGATTTAATTATATTATTTCTAATTATTTGATTTGGACATTTCGTTGAAAATAATTTGTAAAATTGATTAGCAAATAGTATTTTCTCTATATAATTAGTGTTGGATTTAATTTGGGTTTCAATAATTATATTATTCTTAATTTTATTTGAAATTTTCGAATTACCCCTAACCTTAATTTTACTCAAAAACCCTAACCCTAAAACCCTACCCGGTTACCCGTGGTTTCCCATACCCCAGCAGCCATAATACACACGGTTTCCTTTCTTCTTTTTCATGAAAGGAAGGAAACAGAAGCAGAAAGTGAAATTGAGGGAGAAGGAAGAAGGGGTCGCTGGCGTGAAGGGGAAAGGGAAGGGAGTTCACCGTGCCGCCATTGTCCTCACCCGCCTCACCGCGAGCTGCGCTTCACAGCCGCCCGGCGCGTCCTCCCTGTGCTGTCCTTCATGTCCATCGTCGTGAGCTGAGGGGGAAGCCAGATGTGAGATTGAGAGAGGGAGACAGAGAGCTCGAGTGCCAAGGAAGGGGCGGAAGGCTGCTCCTGTCACTTCCGTCAAGCTTGTCGTCGTCCTTACTGCTGCACCACCATCGAGCCCACAATCGTCGAGGAAGCACAGTGCCGCCGTGGGTCCATTTCCTTCAAACTCAAAGGAAGAGGAAGGCCGAGACTGGGTGACGCTGGGAGAGAAGAAAATGCGAGCTGGAGGAGCTGCGTCCAGTTGCCGCCGACGCTCCGAGGGTCCCTTTCCTGCTAGATCTGCTGCCGGCAAGCACAGAGAGAGAAAGAAATCAGAGAAGAACCAAGGAGAGACAGAGAGGCCCGAGGCTGAGCTGGGGTTCAGCCCCCATGACCAGTTGTGCTCGCGCCGCCGGTGCCGCCTCGGCCAGAGCTGCCGCCATCAGAAAGGGGTTTTGACCGCCGCAGGAGTCGCAGCCTATCTGTGTTTCTGACTGCCGGGAGTGGTTATGTGGCTTCCGAGATCACCGTCAGAGCTCCGGGCTTAGTTTCTGCCACTTGAGACCCTGCTGCCGTCAC
Source organism: Arachis hypogaea (assembly GCF_003086295.3). Taxonomy (NCBI): domain Eukaryota; kingdom Viridiplantae; phylum Streptophyta; class Magnoliopsida; order Fabales; family Fabaceae; genus Arachis; species Arachis hypogaea. The sequence goes on along the minus strand of NC_092040.1, from coordinate 69,129,823 downwards.
AGGAAAAGTTTGCCGGTAAGGGTTTTAATTGTGGTTTCTGTCCTTTTTGAATTCCGAGAATATTATAGTCACTGCGTGTTGGTTCCAGTTATTGTGATCAGAATTTGTTGCCGCTACCGCTTGAGGTGGCTACTGAGTTGCCGCTGAACTGGCTCGGAGACTGCCGCTGTTTCGGTTCAGCCGTTCCTTCTTCGGTTTGGTAAGCGTTTTGATTTCAAAGCCCTTTCGTTACTGTTCGGTAATCTCACGCTGAGGTTTATGGCGTTAATTGCTATAAGATTGAGTTTCGGTTGTTATATGTTGCGATTAGTGTTGCTATGGTTATTGTGAAAGTGGCTGGGAGCTGAGGTTTTGGTTGCCGTCAGTTTGGGTTGAGGCGGAAAGGACTCTGTGAGACGTTTGGGTTATGAAAATTGCGTTTTGAGGTAGGGGCACTTTCCAAAAACTATGTTTTATGTATTGGAATTATTATATATGGATACTGATGTGAGATATTGTGTATTTGGTGATTGCATTTGTCTTATGTATTATTTGATTGACTCGAATGATTGGGGATGTTGGTTTGGCTGAATTGTTCTGTGACTTTGTGAAATGTAATGTTTTGAAGTTGATTCTTTAAAGATCTGAAATCTGAGTTTAATCTGTTGAGGATTGGTTTGAATTGAATCAATTATTTTGATGATGTGAAAAGTCGAATGCACTTTTGAATTCAGCCTGGTTTACTTTAATTGACTTGGTTTTGGACAAATGATTTGTTATTTAGCCGTTTCTTTAAAGCTTTGGAAATGAGTTAAATCGATTGATATTGATTTGATTTTGAAATGGTTTCCTTGAGATATGCCACTGAGGCGACTGTTGGATTTATCATGATTTTGAATTGATTTTTGGATTCTGGACTGTTGAAAGGGATTGAGGAACGGATTAGTTGGGACCTGAACCGGGTGGCAAAGTCCAAGTTTTAGGGAAGATGCTGCTGAAATTTCTATAAAATCCGAGGCTTTATTTGAAATGTTATTTGGGAAAATTTGAGTTTAATGCCTTTCCTATTTACTTGGAGGATTGTGAATTTAGGGCTTCTTTTATTGTCTTTACTTAGAACAATTATGAAAGCGATAAATCTATGCTTTGAAAGAATTATTGAATAGAGAATCATGATTTCTCTTTATTTTCCAAGAAGAATAGTATGTCTTTGGGTACAAGTTATTCGAAAAAGAATTTTTCCTTGAGGTTGTTTTAAAAGGTAAAACGGGTTTATGTTTTTCTCTATTAAACATAAAGAGTGTCCATTGGAAGAGTTTTCGTGATTTTAAAAGGAATTGGATTTTGATTGATGAACCTTGTTATTTTGCCGTTTTGAATAAGATTCAGAGTACCCTTTGAACTCTAGTTTAACACAACAAAAATGATTTTCTTAGCAGTTTGAAACGCTTCAGATTTAATTATGGAATTGAAGCCGGTTTTGTTTAAGTAAAGGAAATGGCTTTGAAAAGAGTAATTGATTACATGACTCGGATTGACTTAGATCCTATTTTATTACTCAACTCGGAAAGCCAAGGTTTTAATGATTTTAAATGAATTTGGCGAAATGAGTTATGCTATTCTCCCCTAAAGACTTGAGACTCTGCCGAGAGACTTTTGTTATAAAATTCCATTGTTATATGGATGATTTTGAATATTTCAAAATAAATCTTTAACTTACCATGGTTATGGAAGTTTTGGAAAGAGGATGCCGAGAGTGGCATTGTTTACAAATGGGAATTTACCTTGAGTAAAAGTGGCTTATGAGCCTGAGATGATTTGAGAAATGAGATCTTTAAAGCCAAGGCTGAGAAGAGTTGAAACTTGATTTCAAAGTGAAATAATTAGAGAAATAAGATTTATAGCTTAATTGCCGATTTTATGAATTTGATGATGTTGAATGGTGGAAGTGCTATTTTGTTATGGGCCTGAATAGCTGTGTATGATTATGAATATTGGCTGGTTCTGGATTGAACCGTGAGCCGAAATGGCTATGTATGATATGAATATTGGCTGGTTCTGGATTGAACCGTGAGCCGAATGGCTGAGATGGATGTTGATCCATGGCTGAGAATGAAAGCATATATGCTGACATATTGATAATTTGTGATATTGCACTTCCACTATCGGAGATACGAGTTTCCTTGGGAGAAACCAGTGGCTAGCCACCAGGTGCTCCAGGTGGAGACTCGTAGCTCTTTTGACCCTATGTCGTCAGGGTGGCCAGGCACTGTGAAATTCCCAGATGAGCTCACCCCCATGAATATTCACCAGTGAAGGTGATGGATATGAATCATGATTATGATAACGATTATGTTGAGTATAACTCGAGTTGGGGAGACACGACAGAGGGACAGTCCAAGGGTTAGCTACCAGGACTTGTCGGGTTGGCTATATAACCGACAGATGATATCATCAGCCACTAGGACAGGCATGCATCATATGCATCTATGTGACATTGTTTGGGTGTGCATATTGTACTTGGTTTGCCTATGTGAATACTTGTGATTACCTGCTACTTGTTCTACTTGCTCTAAGTGTTTGTTTGTGCTTGAACTTCCTATCTATGTTTGCAACTGGGACGCTGTTGGTTTGTGGTGATTGGTTGTTGGATTGGATTGTTTGGGTCTAGGGCCGTGGTTGAATTGAGATGGACCAATGGATGATTCCGGTTTTATGTTTCTGGTTTGGAAAACTATGAAATGCTATTTTGGCTCAGCATAGATAAACCTTTTGAAAGACTTTTGAATATTATTTTAAATGAACAGTTTTCTCTTTCAGAAAAAGATTTCATATTTCTCTTTTATGGTAAACCGTTGTTTTCGAGAAGAGGCATAAGACGATTATTGACCACTGGTACGGTTTATCGTCACGTATCCTATTACAGTAATTTCTAAACACCCTCTACTAAGAACCCTTTCGAGGATGATGTTCTCACCCCCCTTACATTTTTCCCCTTTCATGATATGGGCACAAAAGTCATGAAGAGTTTATTTAATTGTTGTTGTGATGCTCTGTATTGTTTTAGTTATGGTTTATTGTATCCTCGCCTTTATCTTGATATATTCTGTAAGAGGGATAGGAATTGTTTTGGTTAATGCTTGTAATATCATTATTATATATTATGGATGTACTCTTGATGAGTTTTGTAAGTTGTATGGTATCTATGGATGTATGTTATCGAATGAAAGTATTTTTGGGAGCGGTTTTATGGTTTAAAGTTTTAAACAGGCTCATATTTTAGTATTAAATAGTATAAGTGTCGCCGTAATGTCCGAGCTATCATATTCACGCGGCCGGAAGCGTGAGCTTTGGTAGTTAGGGTGTTACATTATGGTATCAGAGCGGTCTTTCCTGTAGAGTGATGAGCGGATAATTTATACGCTTTTTGGCATTGTTTTTAGTATGTTTTTAGTATATTTTAGTTAGTTTTTAGTATATTTTTATTAGTTTTTAGTTAAAATTCACTTTTCTGGACTTTACTATGAGTTTGTGTGTTTTCCTGTGATTTCAGGTATTTTCTGGCTGAAATTGAGGGTCCTGAGCAAAAATCTGATTCAGAGACTGAAAAGGACTGCAGATGCTGTTGGATTCTGACCTCCCTGCACTCGAAGTAGATTTTCTGGAGCTACGGAAGCCCAATTGGCGCGCTCTCAACGGCGTTGGAAAGTAGACATCCTGGGCTTTCCTGCAATTGTCTAATAGTCCATACTTTGCCCGAGATTTGATGGCCCAAACCGGCGTGGCAAATCAGCCTCAGAATTTCCAGCGTTTAACGCTGGAACTGGCATAAAACTTGGAGTTAAACGCCCAAACTGGCATGAAAGCTGGCGTTTAACTCCAGAAAAAGTCTCTACAAATGAAAGCTTCAATGCTCAGCCCAAGCACACACTAAGTGGACCCAGAAGTGGATTTTTATGTCATTTACTCATTTCTGTATACCCTAGGTTACTAGTTCACTATTAATAGGATCTTTTGACATTGTATCTGTACCTCATGACACTTTACACGTTTCTTTGTGTATTTTCCACAGCATGAGTCTCTAAACCCCATGGTTGGGGGTGAGGAGCTCTGCTGTGTCTTGATGGATTAATGCAATTACTACTGTTTTTCATTCAATCATGCTTGCTTCCATTCTAAGATATCACTTGTTCTTAAACCTGATGAATGTGATGATCCGTGACACTCATCATCATTCTCAACTATGAACGTGTGCCTGACAACCACCTCCGTTCTACCTTAGATTGAGTAGATATCCCTTGGATTCCTTAATCAGAATCTTCGTGGTATAAGCTAGAACTGATGGCGGCATTCAAGAGAATCCGGAAGGTCTAAACCTTGTCTGTGGTATTCTGAGTAGGATTCAATGATTGAATGACTGTGATGAGTTTCAAACTCCTGAAGGCGGGGCGTTAGTGACAGACGCAAAAGAATCACTGGATTCTATTCCGGCCTGATTGAGAACCGACAGATGGATAGCCGTGCCGTGATAGGATGCGTTGAACATTTCCACTGAGAGGATGGGAGGTAGCCATTGACAACGGTGAAACCCTACATACAACTTGCCATGGAAGGAGCCTAGCGTGTTTGAAGAAGAAGATAGTAGGAAAGCAGAGGTTCAGAAGACAGAGCATCTCCAAAACCTCAACCTATTCTCCATTACTGCAAAACAAGTACTCATTTCATGTTCTTTTGCTTTTCACAATCAATCCTGATAATTTCTGATATCCTGACTAAGAGTTACAAGATAACCATAGCTTGCTTCAAGCCGACAATCTCCGTGGGATCGACCCTTACTCACGTAAGGTATTACTTGGACGACCCAGTACACTTGCTGGTTAGTTGTGCGGGATTGCAAAGTGTGATTGCAATTTCGTGCACCAAGTTTTTGGCGCCGTTGCCGGGGATTGTTCGAGTTTGGACAACTGACAGCTTATCTTGTTGCTTAGATTAGGACTGTTTTGTTTTCGTCGGTTTAGAGTCTTTTAGTTGAGTCTAGTTTCATATTCTAAGTTTGGTGTCCTCTTTGTGTTTTTCCTTTAAAATTTTCGAAAATTTGTGTTTGATTCTCTAAAAATTTTAAGTTTGGTGTCATTTTGTTGTTTTTCTCTTTCCTCATTTCAAAAATCAAATCTTTTTCATAAAAATTTTTCAATCATATCTTTCTAATTGCTAACCTCAAAATCTTTTTAATTAACTAATTGATTCAGTTTTCAATTTGTTTTGATCTTATTCTCTTTTAATTTTCAAATTTTTTTATTTTCCTTTTGTTTTTATTTTATTTTTCGGTTAATTCAAAAAAAAAAATATAAATATATTTTTATCTACTTGCAATCCATATCATTTCCCTTTATCCATCATGGACCTAAGTGGAATTGAACAGTCCAGAAGGACTCTGGGGTCATATGCTAACCCCATTACAGCTGCATATGGGAGTAGCATCTGTACACCTCCCATCAAAGCAAGCAGCTTTGAGCTAAATCCTCAACTCATTATCATAGTGCAGCAAAATTGCCAGTATTCCGGTCTTCCACAGGAAGAGCCTACTGAGTTTCTGGCACAGTTCTTACAAATTGCTGACACAGTACGTGATAAAGAGGTGGATCAGGATGTCTACAGACTATTACTGTTTCCATTTGCTGTAAAAGATCAAGCTAAGAGGTGGTTGAATAACCAACCTACAGCAAGCATAAAGACATGGAAACAGTTATCAGACAAATTCCTGAATCATTTTTACCCTCCAAAGAGGATGACACAGCTAAGGCTGGACATCCAAGGCTTTAAACAAGAGGATAATGAATCCCTTTATAATGCCTGGGAGAGGTATAGAGGTATGCTAAGAAAATGTCCCTCTGAAATATTTTCAGAATGGGTACAGTTAGACATCTTCTACTATGGGCTTACAGAAAAAGCTCAGATGTCTTTAGACTACTCAGCTGGTGGATCTATACACATGAGGAAGACAATTGAAGAGGCTCAAGAACTTATAGACACTGTTGCTATAAATCAATATTTATACTCTAGCAATGAGCTCTCTCCAAAAGAGGAATTTATGACAGTAGCCACTGATCCTAATCCTCAAAAACAGATGATTGAGCTTAATCAACAATTGCTCCTGATGACAGAACAGTTAGCAGAATTTAAAGAGATGCTCCATGAAACTAAAGTTACTAACAAGAACATAGAACTGCAGTTGAATCAAGCAAAACAACAGATATCTAAACAGATAACAGAAGAATGTCAAGCAGTTCAACTGAGGAGTGGGAAGACATTGAATAACACTGCTCAAAGTAGCAAAAAGCCAAATAAGGAACAATTAACAGAGGATAACCAAACCACTGTTCAAAATCCCTCTGAGGACAGTAAGAGCCCAGAGAGGAACACTTTTGGCGTTCAAACGCCAGAAAAGGGGGGAAAGATGGCGTTAAACACCCATTCCCTGCCCAGTTCTGGCGTTCAAACGCCAGAGAAAGGAGAGAAGTTGGCGTTAAACGCCCAATCTTCACCCAATTCTGGCGTTCAGACGCCAAGGGAGGCTCAGACACCTGAGAGTGCTGATAGTAATCCCTCTAAAAAGGCTTCTTCAACCACTTCTGTAAGGAATAAACCTGCAGCATCTAAGGTTGAAGAATATAAAGCCAAGATGCCTTATCCTCAGAAACTCCGCCAAGCGGAACAAGATAAGCAATTTGCCCGCTTTGCAGACTATCTAAGGACTCTTGAAATAAAGATTCCGTTTGCAGAGGCACTTGAGCAAATACCTTCTTATGCTAAGTTCATGAAAGAGATCTTAAGTCATAAGAAAGATTAGAGAGAAACTGAAAAAGTATTTCTCACTGAAGAATGCAGTGCAGTCATTCTAAAAAGCTTACCAGAAAAGCTTCAAGATCCAGGAAGCTTCATGATACCATGCACATTAGAAGGTGCCTGCACCAAGACAGCCCTGTGTGACCTTGGAGCAAGTATCAATCTAATACTTGCATCCACTATCAGAAAGCTTGGGTTGACTGAAGAAGTCAAACCAACCCGGATATGCCTCCAACTTGCTGATGGCTCCATTAAACATCCATCAGGCATAATAGAGGACATGATTGTCAAGGTTGGGCCATTCGCCTTTCCAACTGACTTTGTGGTGCTGGAAATGGAGGAGCACAAGAGTGCAACTCTCATTCTAGGAAGACCTTTCCTAGCAACTGGATGAACTCTCATTGATGTACAAAAAGGGGAAGTAACCCTGAGAGTCAATGAGGATGAGCTCAAGTTGAATGCTGTGAAAGCTATGCAGCATCCAGACACACCAAATGACTGCATGGGCACTGACATTATTGACCCTTTGGTGGAAGAGATCAATATGACTGAAAGTCTAGAATCAGAGCTTGAGGACATCCTCAAGGATGCTCAACCTGATCAAGAAGAACCAGAGGAAACAAAGGAATTTTCGAAAATTCCTAAGGAGGAGGATAAGCCTCCCAAACCTGAACTCAAACCACTACCACCATCCCTGAAGTATGCATTTCTGGGAGAGGGTGACACTTTTCCAGTGATTATAAGCTCTGCTTTAAATCCACAGGAAGAGGAAGCACTAATTCAAGTGCTAAGGACACACAAGATAGCTCTTGGGTGGTCCATAAGTGATCTTAAGGGCATTAGCCCCTGGGTGAGCCCTGTCCAGGTTGTCCCCAAAAAGGGAGGCATGACAGTGGTTCATAATGAAAAAAATGAACTGGTTCCTACAAGAACAGTCACAGGGTGGAGTATGTGTATTGACTACAGAAGGCTCAATACAGCCACCAGAAAGGATCATTTTCCTTTACCATTCATAGACCAAATGCTAGAAAGACTAGCTGGTCATGATTATTACTGCTTTTTGGATGGCTATTCAGGTTACAACCAAATTGCAGTAGATCCTCAGGACCAAGAGAAAACAGCATTTACTTGCCCTTCTGGCGTGTTTGCCTACAGGAGGATGCCTTTTGGTCTATGTAATGCTCCTGCAACCTTTCAGAGATGCATGTTATCCATCTTCTCTTATATGGTGGAGAAATTCCTGGATGTCTTCATGGATGACTTCTCAGTATATGGAGACTCATTCAACTCCTGTCTTAATCACCTAGCACTTGTCCTGAAAAGGTGCCAAGAGACTAACCTGGTTTTAAACTGGGAGAAATGTCACTTTATGGTGACTGAAGGAATTGTCCTTGGGCACAAAATTTCAAGCAGGGGAATAAAGGTGGATAAGGCAAAGGTAGAGGTAATTGAAAAATTACCACCACCTGCCAATGTTAAGGCAATCAGAAGCTTTCTAGGGCAAGCAGGATTCTATAGAATGTTTATAAAGGATTTTTCGAAAATTGCAAAACCTTTGAGCAACCTGCTAGCTGCTGACACACCATTTGTGTTTGACACACAGTGTCTGCAGGCATTTGAGACCCTGAAAGCCAAGCTGGTCACAGCACCAGTCATCTCTGCACCAGACTGGACATTGCCATTTGAACTAATGTGTGATGCCAGTGACCATGCCATTGGTGCAGTGTTGGGACAGAGGCATAACAAGCTTCTGCACGTCATTTATTATGCCAGCCGTGTTCTAAATGATGCACAGAAGAATTACACAACCACAGAAAAAGAGTTACTTGCAGTGGTCTATGCCATTGACAAGTTTAGATCCTATCTAGTGGGATCCAAAGTGATTGTGTACACTGACCATGCTGCTCTTAAATACTTACTTACAAAGCAGGATTCAAAACCCAGGCTTATAAGATGGGTGTTGCTTCTGCAAGAGTTTGATATAGAAATAAAAGACAGAAAAGGGACAGAGAACCAAGTAGCTGATCATCTGTCCCGAATAGAACCAGTAGCTGGGGCGTCCCTCCCTTCTACTGAGATCTCTGAGACTTTCCCAGATGAGCAACTCTTTGCCATTCAGGAAGCTCCATGGTTCGCAGATATTGCAAATTATAAAGCTGTGAGGTTCATACCCCAGGAGTACAGCAGAGTGCAAAGAAAGAAATTAATTTCAGATGCCAAGTACTACCTATGGGATGAGCCATATCTCTTTAAGAGATGTGCAGACGGAATGATCCGCAGATGTGTACCCAGAGAAGAAGCACAGAGGATCCTATGGCATTGCCATGGATCACAGTATGGGGGACATTTTGGAAGTGAGCGAATAGCCACTAAGGTCCTCCAATGTGGCTTCTACTGGCCTACTCTCTATAGAGATGCCCGAGAGTTTGTGCGTAACTGTGACAGCTGCCAAAGAGCTGGTAACTTACCTCATGGATACGCCATGCCTCAACAAGGGATCTTAGAGATTGAGTTGTTTGATGTATGGGGAATTGACTTTATGGGTCCATTCCCACCATCATACTCAAACACTTACATTCTGGTGGCAGTGGACTATGTATCTAAGTGGGTAGAAGCAATTGCCACACCCACTAATGATACTAAGACCGTGCTGAAATTCCTCCAGAAACATATCTTCAGCAGATTTGGTGTTCCCAGAGTCATAATCAGTGATGGGGGCACTCATTTCTGCAATAAACAGCTGTACTCTGCTATGGTCCGATATGGAATTAGCCACAAAGTGGCTACCCCGTATCATCCACAGACAAATGGGCAAGCTGAAGTCTCTAACAGAGAGCTAAAAAGAATCCTAGAACGGACTGTGATGGCCCGAAGAAAGGATTGGGCAAGGAGCTTGGATGATGCTCTGTGGGCATACAGAACAGCATTTAAGACCCCAATAGGAACCTCACCATACCAACTTGTGTATGGCAAGGCCTGTCATTTGCCCGTGGAACTGGAACATAAAGCCTACTGGGCAACCAGATTCCTAAACCTGGATGCTAAGTTAGCTGGTGAAAAGAGATTACTCCAGCTAAATGAGCTAGATGAATTTAGACTCAGTGCCTTTGAAAATGCAAAGATTTATAAGGAAAAGGCAAAGAAGTGGCATGACAAGAAGTTGTCATCCAGAGTCTTTGAGCCAGGACAAAAAGTTCTGCTCTTCAACTCTAGGCTCAGATTGTTTCCAGGAAAACTTAAATCCCAGTGGAAGGGTCCGTATGTGATTACAGGAGTGTCACCATATGGATATGTTGAGCTTCAGGATATTGATTCTGACAAAAAGTTCATTGTTAATGGACAGAGAATCAAGCACTATCTTGAAGGCAATTTTGAGCAGGAATGCTCAAAACTGAGACTTGAGTGATTCTTAGTAAAGGTCCAGCTAAAGACAGTAAAGAAGCGCTTGCTGGGAGGCAACCCAGTCATTAGCAGGTTATATGTTTTGTTTTTACAAAGGCAAGTATCAAAAATGAAGGAATTCACAGAGTTACAGAAGGATTCAGTGCAAAAAGCAGAGAAAACGAGCTTACTGGCGAAAAAATGCCAGTAAGGGGTACTTTGGGCGTTAAATACTATAATGGGCACCATTCTAGGTGTTTAACGCCAGTAAAGGTGCCATTTTGGGCGTTAAACGCCAGAATGGGCACCATTCTGGGCGTTTAACGCCAGGTGTGCAGCATCCTGGGCGTTTAGCAAAACGCCCAGTGATAAAGGGAATTCTGGCATTTAACGCCAGCCAGGGCACCTGGCTGGGCGTTAAACGCCCACAATGGGCAGCAAATGGGCGTTAAACGCCAGAATGGATGCCATTCTGGGCGTTTAACGCCAGAAAGGTGGGGGACCAAGATTTTGCTTTCCGATCAATTTTTTTTCAAACTTTCCTTTTCTTACCCATACTTTTCTACATAAACACATCTCAACCTTTCATCATTCACTTTCAAATCTTCAAAAATCAAAATCATTCTTCAAATCTCTCTCAAATCAATCCCAAATCTTATTCAAAAAAACTCACCCTTCTCTCAAATTCTCTCCATATCTTCTCAAATCTCCTTTCAATTTTTTTCGAAATCTCCTTCCCCCCCTTTAAAAACACGTTCGGCCTCCTCAATCCCCCACACCATTCGAATTTGCTCTTCTCCTCTCCCTCTTCTTTCCTTTCTTTTGCTTGAGGACAAGCAAACCTCTAAGTTTGGTGTGCTTTTCCGTGATCACAACTAAGCCAAGATTCATCAAGATCATGGCTCCTAAGGGAAAACAAACCAATTTAAGAGGAAAGAAAGAGAATAATCCAAAGAATTTTTGGAATCAAGAGAAGTTCTTAACCAAAGAACATGAAGACCATTATCACAAAATAATGGGTCTGAGGTCAGTGATCCCGGAAGTTAAATTTGATCTGAAAGAAGATGAATATCCGGGGATCTAAGAGCAAATTCGAAACAGAGGATGGGAAGTTCTAACCAATCCTGAGATAAAGGTTGGAAGGAACATGGTTCAGGAATTCTACTCAAATTTGTGGCTAACAGATAAGTAGAGAATGACTGGAACTGCTTACCATACTTACAGAACCATGGTCAGAGGGAAAGTTATGTACTTCCATCTGGACAAAATAAGAGAAATCTTCAAATTGCCTCAACTGCAGGATGATCCTGATTCCTTTAATAGGAGAATGGTGAGAGCATATAAAGGGTTGGATCAAGTTCTAGAGGACATATGCCTCCCTGGAACTAAGTGGATAACCAATTCAAAGGGTGTCCCAAACCAACTCAAGAGGGGAGACCTCAAACCAATTGCAAGAGGTTGGCTAGACTTTATTGGGCGTTCCATACTGCCCACTAGCAACCGTTCTGAGGTCACTATCAAGAGAGCAGTGATGATTCATTGCATTATGCTTGGAAAAGAAGTGGAGGTTCATCATGTGATTGCTTGTGAGATCTACACAATTGCAAATAAGAATTCCACTGAAGCCAAATTGGCATACCCAAGCTTGATCTCCTTGCTCTGTAAAGAGGCTGGGGTAAAGATGGGAGTAGATGAATTCATACCCATTGAACATCCAATTACCAAGAAGTCAATGGAAGGACAAGTGCAAGACAACTCTATCAAAAGGAGGGCGCAGGAGTTCCTCCCTGAATTTCCTGAAATTGGTTACTGGGCCAGCCTAGAAGCATCTATCACCAAGTTGCAAGAAACTATGGAGCAACTTAAGGAAGAACAGCAGAATCAGAACTGCATGCTCTGCAAATTGCTGAAGGAACAAGAGAAGCAGGGGCGTGAACTTCAAGAACTGAAACGCCAAAAATTCTCCCCTCAATTTGAGGGAGCATCCACTTCTCAAAATCAAGGTTGTTGAGTCCTAACTCTGTGAAAACATCTATCATTAGGAGCCTATTTAATTTTTTGTTTTTTGTTGTTTCCTATTTTAGTATCATCTTATATCTATTTTTGAGTCTTGTCCTTAATTCATAATTAATAAAATTTAAAATTCATGTCCTAAAGCTATGAATGTCCTATGAATCCATCACCTTTCTTAAATGAAAAATGTTTTTATTACAAAAGAACAAGAAGTACAGGATTTCGAATTCATCTTTAAAACTAGCTTAATTATTTTGATGTGGTGACAATACTTTTTGTTTTCTGAATGTATGCTTGAACAGTGCATATGTCTTTTGAATTTGTTGTTCATGAATGTTAAAATTGTTGGCTCTTGAAAGAATGATGAAAAAGGAGACATGTTACTGAGGATCTGAAAAATCATAAAAATGATTCTTGAAGCAAGAAAAAGCAGTGAATACAAAAAAAAAAGAGAAAATAATCGAAAAAAAAAGAGAAAAAAATAATAATAAAGTTGTGATCCAAGGCAAAAAGAGTGTGCTTAAGAACCCTGGACACTTCTAATTGGAAACTCTAGCAAAGCTGAGTCACAATCTGAAAAGGTTCACCCAATTATGTGTCTGTGGCATGTATGTATCCGGTGGTAATACTGGAAGACAGAGTGCTTTGGGCCACGGCCAAGACTCATGAAGTAGCTGTGTTCAAGAATCATCATACTTAACTAGGAGAATCAATAACACTATCTGGATTCTGAGTTCCTAAAGAAGCCAATCATTCTGACTTTCAAAGGATAAAGTGAGATGCCAAAACTGTTCAGAAGCAAAAAGCTACTAGTCCCGCTCATCTAATTGGAGCTAAGTTTCCTTGATATTTTGGAGTCTCTAGTATATTCTCTTCTTTTTATCCTACTTTGATTTTCAGTTGCTTGGGGACAAGCAACAATTTAAGTTTGGTGTTGTGATGAGCGGATAATTTATACGCTTTTTGGCATTGTTTTTAGTATGTTTTTAGTATATTTTAGTTAGTTTTTAGTATATTTTTATTAGTTTTTAGTTAAAATTCACTTTTCTGGACTTTACTATGAGTTTGTGTGTTTTTCTGTGATTTCAGGTATTTTTTGGCTGAAATTGAGGGTCCTGAGCAAAAATTTGATTCAGAGGCTGAAAAGGACTGCAGATGCTGTTGGATTCTGACCTCCCTGCACTCGAAGTGGATTTTCTGGAGCTACGAAAGCCCAATTGGCGCGCTCTCAACGGCGTTGGAAAGTAGACATCCTGGGCTTTCCCGCAATGTATAATACTCCATACTTTGCCCGAGATTTGATGGCCCAAACCGGCGTGGCAAATCAGCCTCAGAATTTCCAGCGTTTAACGCTGGAACTGGCATAAAACTTGGAGTTAAACGCCCAAACTGGCATGAAAGCTGGCGTTTAACTCCAGAAAAAAGTCTCTACAAATGAAAGCTTCAATGCTCAGCCCAAGCACACACTAAGTGGACCCAGAAGTTGATTTTTATGTCATTTACTCATTTCTGTATACCCTAGGTTACTAGTTCACTATTAATAGGATCTTTTGACATTGTATCTGTACCTCATGACACTTTACACGTTTCCTTGTGTATTTTCCACAACATGAGTCTCTAAACCCCATGGTTGGGGGTGAGGAGCTCTGCTGTGTCTTGATGGATTAATGCAATTACTACTGTTTTTCATTCAATCATGCTTGCTTCCATTCTAAGATATCACTTGTTCTTAAACCTGATGAATGTGATGATCCGTGACACTCATCATCATTCTCAACTATGAACGTGTGCCTGACAACCACCTCCGTTCTACCTTAGATTGAGTAGATGTCCCTTGGATTCCTTAATCAGAATCTTCGTGGTATAAGCTAGACCTGATGGCGGCATTCAAGAGAATCCGGAAGGTCTAAACCTTGTCTGTGGTATTATGAGTAGGATTCAATGATTGAATGACTGTGACGAGCTTCAAACTCCTGAAGGCGGGGCGTTAGTGACAGACGCAAAAGAATCACTGGATTCTATTCCGGCCTGATTGAGAACCGACAAATGGATAGCCGTGCCGTGACAGGGTGCGTTGAACATTTCCATTGAGAGGATGGGAGGTAGCCATTGACAACGGTGAAACCCTACATACAGCTTGCCATGGAAGGAGCCTAGCGTGTTTGAAGAAGAAGACAGTAGGAAAGCAGAGGTTCAGAAGACAGAGCATCTCCAAAACCTCAACCTATTCTCCATTACTGCAAAACAAGTACTCATTTCATGTTGTTTTGCTTTTCACAATCAATCCTGATAATTTCTGATACCCTGACTAAGAGTTACAAGATAACCATAGCTTGCTTCAAGCCGACAATCTCCGTGGGATCGACCCTTACTCACGTAAGGTATTACTTGGACGACCCAGTACACTTGCAGGTTAGTTGTGCGGGATTGCAAAGTGTGATTGCAATTTTGTGCACCATAGAGCCTGAGGAATGGACCGACTATGCTTCAATTGCATACTCTGAGCGTTTGTCATGTATTAGGTCTTGTCGAATGACGAGAATTAGAGCTTTATGCACATGACGATCTATTGATTAAAGCTATTAGTCTTGCATTGCATAATTCTTGGCATTAAGTTTGGCTGGCTTAATACTAGTGAATTTTGTATATGAAAGCACTAATGGGTTATCATAGATGGTATACGAGTTTTGCGTAAAGCGAATCGCGGGTTTTGAGAACGTTAGGAACTATTTCTCGAGGCTATTCAGTTGTGTATCTTAGATTTTGTTCAAGTCGACCTGTTCTTTCATGTCCTAACTTGAAGTTCTTGTTTGCTACTCCTCTTGAAAAGTAGTTGGATGTTTCCACTCTATTCCTTTATTCATATGCATTCTTGTTTGATCTTAAGTTCATATGCTTGTTTGAAATCCTTGTTGTATCTATCTCTCTCTGTTTGAGTTCTTCTTGATTCACGTGATCTTTGATACAGCTTTGAACTTGTCTTAACGTGTTGTGCCTTTTGACTCCAGGTTCCGAGTCCATTCTGAGAAAACTTGTTGTTTCAGTTTTCCTCTTATTTGACAATAATTACAGCCAATTTTGAGATTTTTATGAAAATTGCTGTTGAATAGATGTATACTTATCTATATATGAACTTTGAAAATTCCTTATACAGTTTAACAACTATTTATTTCTAATACCTCGCCTATACTTTTACTGGTTTATGGAACTGCATTTACTTTAAATTACAATTTGACTTTCTAGTAATTTTATTATAGTTCGAATGCACATCTTCATTTGATTATGTATTTGGGTATTTTTCAAAATTCTAAAAAAAAGAAAGATTTTTCACTTTTGTCCTGGTTGAGTTCGTTTGATAAACTTTACCTAACTTATTTTGACTAAAGTTTGATCTAGCATACCACATTGTTTATACCAATGTCATTCTTTTGAAAATGTTGGACTCATAGCTTTCTTCGTATGAACGGACTAGAGTATCCCTTAAGCCTTCCATCTCCATGGATGTCATGCATGACTATGTTTTTAACTGATCTTTTACATCTTGTGAACATTGCCATTGATTTTGGTTTTTCCTTTTTATGAATCAAATTCTTATGTGGGTCAGTTTGATTCCTTTCAAAATTAGTGCATGGTTTATCCTCTTATTGTGTCTACAAGAGTTTTTAGTCAAAGACTTATCCTTGAAGGATTACTAATGATTGAGTTGTCTTTTCCTATGACTCTTGTATTCTTTTGAATCAATTGAAAGCTTGTTTGATGACTCATGCTTAGTGAATCTTGTTTGAACTACTTTGGTCTAAGACCCCTTTTTTGTATGACTTGACTTCTTTTAAGTACATCCTAAATTTCTTGAATATCTTTCTGAGATGGTGATTTCAAGTATACTTTGGATTCTTGTTTCGGACTTTTTGAACTTTTGATTTCTCTTTGAAAAAGTTCTAACTAAATTTATTTTTCTGTTGCTTGATTGAAATTGAAAACCATTATTCAATTTTAACAAAGATGATTTAAAGTTGACATCTGCTATTTTAAATGAAGTTTTGAGAAGCTTCCTTGGTTAGTGGAAACCTGTCCATTTGTAATGCACCACTTTTTTCCTTTACCAGATTGTAAGCGAGTTTTTACCTCGGAATTTCTTTTCTAAAAAGAGTTTAACTCCTCTTTTGTCATTGCTATAAATGTTATACACGCTTGTTTGAATATGGACTTTGATAATTTTTGGACAAGCATTTGATTTTTCTTCCGAGTCTTCTGAACTACTTTTGGTTAAGATTGTGCACCTGACTATCTTTCTAAAATATTTGAGGAAATATTTTTGCTCTTAACCAAACCTGTGTACAGTTTGTTTTTAAAAAATTCTACATGATCTGTCTCAACATGAAATTGTATTACAGCAAAGCCACATTTATGCTTTTGGCTACTCTCTTGAAGAATGGTTGTTGCTTAACTTTTCTTTTAAATTGCGAAGTGATTTTTTCGCAAGTTTTCGATTCTTTTGTGAACAATGCATTCAGAAGTATTCTTAATCATGCTCTTGAGTTCTGTGAGCTTTATCTTGGGTTTGAGATATTCTCTCCTGTAAACCTCATACTTCTTCGACTCAACATGAATTTGTTTCAAACCAATGCGCTGATTTTCTTCCTATGGATCCTATTGAATTTCGGTGATACAAGGGTTATCTTTGAAGTTGTCAATTGACTTGTTTCTTGCAAGCTTTATTGCTTGAGCATCCTTGTTTATCTGGAATTGGATACATTCTCTTAAATCTCTGAGCATTATCCTTGACATTTGATTCTCCTTTCTAAATCTTGTATCCTTCTGAGTAGACTCGAGAATTGTTTTGATATCACGTGCGACTTGTAGACGCAGTAACGCGATGCGTTAGTTCTTTAAGACGTGACGTGTAAATACAGAAGTTGAAGCGGTAAGTGTGCAACATTATGACTTGTGGGTGTTTTCTTCCTTGTGAACGGGTTTGCGGTTGTTAGACTTATGATCGGATATCGGGTTTGAAAAGTGCTTGATGGAGTTGGAAAGTTGAAGTTTTGAGGTTGATATGAGATTAGTGCGCGGATGTTAAGCACGTTGTTTTAACCCCATCATGTTTTATAGCCTTCGATGCCTTGCTTTACTATCACATGCTTGAACCATGTCATCTTTTACATTGAGCCTATCTTGTAATGTTTGCTTTGCAACCACACTCCTACCTTGTATCCTTATGCCTACGACCATCCAAGTATTTGAAAACCGTATATATGTTTATGTGTTGAGATATTTTTGCTTATTCCTTAAATGTGTTCAAGGGTGAACTGATATGAAATTTCTTTCGTTTTGTATCAATTTTCGAGGGCAAAAATTTTTATAAGGTGGGTAGAATGCAAGACCCAGAATCTTTGAAAAGTCTTGTTATGATCAAGTCTCAAATCATATGGTTATTTATAGCCTTAATTTCAGAAATTGTTTTATTAAAAATAATTAAGGTGAGTTTTGATTTATTGAATTTGAGATAAGTTATAATTATTATCCAATTTTATAATCATTGGATTATTTTCTATATTTGAATTATAAAGTTGATAGTTATGAAATAATAAGGAATTTAAATGATTTGGATTAAATAATTAATATTTTTAATTATTAATACTTTACTTTGGAAAATAAAGGATTTAATGATATTATTTCTAATTATTTGATTTGGACATTTCGTTGAAAATAATTTGTAAAATTGATGAGCAAATAGTATTTTCTTTATATAATTAGTGTTGGGTTTAATTTGGGTTTCAATTATTATATTATTCTTAATTTTATTTGAAATTACTGAATTACCCCTAACCATAATTTTACTCAAAAACCCTAACCCTAAAACCTTACCTGGTTACCCGTTGTTTCCCATACCCCAGTAGCCACAATACACACGGTTTCCTTTCTCCTTTTTCATGAAAGGAAGGAAACATAAGCAGAAAGTGAAATTGAGGGAGAAGGATGAAGGGGTCGCTAGCGTGAAGGGGGAAGGGAAGGCAGTTCACCGCGCCGCCATCGTCCTCACCCGCCTCACCAAGAGCTGCGCTTCACAGCCGCCCATCGCATCCTCCCTGTGTTGTCCTTCATGTCCGTCGCCACGAGCTGATGGGGAAGCCCAGATGAGAGATTGAGAGAGGGAGACGGAGAGCTCAAGAGCCAAGGCAGGGGAGGAAGGCTGCTCCTGTAATCGCCGTCGAGCTTGTCGTCGTCCTTACTGCCACGCCACTGTCGGGCCCACAATTGTGGAGGAAGCACAGCACCGCCATGGGTCTATATCTGTTGAACTTGAAGGAGGAGGAAGGCCGAGACTGGGTGACGCTGGGAGAGAAGGGAATGCGAGCTGGAAGAGCTGCGTCCGGTTGCCGCCGACGCGCCACTAACCGCCGTCGTTCCACCGCGCTGAGGGTCCCTTTCCTGCTAGATCTACTGCCGGCAAGCACAGAGGGAGAGAGAAATTGGAGAAGACCCGAGGAGAGACAGAGAGGCCCGAGGATGAGCTGGGGTTCAGCCACCATGCCCAGCCGTGCTCGCGTCACCAGCGCCGCCTCCGCCGGAGCTGCCACCGTCAGAAATGGGTTTCGACCGCCGCAGGTGTCACTGCCTCTCTGTGTTTCTGACCGCCGAGAGTGGTTATGTGGCTTCCGGTATCACCGCCAGAGCTCCGGGCTGAGTTTCTGCCACTTGAGACCATGCTGCCGTCGCCGGAAAAGTTTGCCGGTAAGGGTCTTAATTGTGGTTTCTGTCCTTTTTGAATTCTGAGAATATTATAGTCACTACGTGTTGGTTCCAGTTGTCATGATCGAAATATGTTGCCGATGCCGCTTGAGGTGGCTGCTGAGTTGCCGCTGAACCGGCTCAGAGACCGCCGCTGTTTTGGTTCAGCCGTTCCTTCTTCAGTTCGGTAGGCGTTTTGATTTAAAAGCCCTTTCGTTACTGTTATGTAATCTCACGCTGAGGTTTATGGCGTTAATTGCTATAAGATTGAGTTTCGGTTGTTATATGTTGCGATTAGTGTTGCTATGGTTATTGTGAAAGTGGCTGGGAGCTGAGGTTTTGGTTGCCGTCAGTTCAGGTTGAGGCGGAAAGGACTCTATGAGACGTTTAGGTTATGGAAATTGTGTTTTGAGGTAGGGGCGCTTTCCAAAAATTATATTTTATGTATTAGAATTATTACATATGGATACTGATGTGAGATATTGTGTATTTAGTGATTGTATTTGCCTTATGTATTATTTGATTGACTCGAATGATTATGGATGTTGGTTTGGCTGAATTGTTGTGCGGCTTTGTGAAATGTAATGCTTTGAAGTTGATTCTTTAAAGATCTGAAATATGAGTTTAATCGTTGAGGATTGGTTTGAATTGAATCAATTATTTTGATGATGTGGAAAGTCGAATGCACTTTTGAATTCAGCCTGGTTTACTTTAATTGACTTGGTTTTGGACAAATGATTTGTTATTGAGCCGTTTCTTTAAAGCTTTGGAAATGAGTTAAATCGGTTGATATTGATTTGATTTTGAAATGGTTTCCTTGAGATATGCCACTGAGGCGACTGTTGGATTTAGGTGATTTTGAATTGATTTTTGGATTCTGGACTGTTGAAAGGGATTGAGGAACAGATTAGTTGGGACCTGAACTGGGTGGCAAAGTCCAAGTTTTAGGGGAGATGTTGCCAAAATTTCTATAAAATCCGAGGCTCTATTTGAAATGTTATTTGGGAAATTTTGAGTTAAAAGCCTTTTCCTATTAACTTGGAGGATTGTGAATTTATGGCTTCTTTTATTATCTTTACTTAGAACAATTATAAAAGCGATGAAGCTATGCTTTGAAAGAATTATTGAAAAGAGAATCATGATTTCTCCTAATTTTCCAAGAAGAATAGTATGTCTTTGGGTACAAGTTATTCGAAAGAAAATTTTGCTCTGTATTGTGATGCTCTGTATTCAAAGAAGAATAGTTGTTTTTGAGAAGAGGCATAAGACGATTATTGATCACTGGTACAGTTTATCGTCACGTATCCTATTACAGTAATTCCGAAAAACCCTCTTTTGAGAACACTTTCGAGGATGATGTTCTCGCCCCCCTACATTATTCCCCTTTAGGATATGGGCACAGAAGTCACGAAGAGTTTATTTAATTGTTGTTGTGATGCTCTGTATTGTTTCAGTTATGGTTTATTGTACCCTCGCCTTTATCTTGATATATTCTGTAAGAGGGATATGAATTATTTTGGTTAATGCTTGTAATATCATTATTATATATATATATATATATATATATATATATATATATATATATATATATATATATGTGTATATATATGGATGTACTCTTGATGAGTTTTGTAAGTTGTATGGTATCTATGGATGTACGTTATCGAATGAAAGTATTTTTAGGAGCGGTTTTGTGGCTTAAAGTTTTAAACAGGCTCATATTTTAGTATTAAATAGTAAAAGTGTCGCCGTAATGTCTGAGCTATTAGAGTCGCGCAGCCGGAAGCGTGAGCTTTGGTAGTTAGGGTGTTACCTTATGGTATCAGAGCGGTCTTTCCTGTAGAGTTTGAGGAATGGAACGACTATGCTTCAATTACATACTCTGAGTGTTTGTCATGTATTAGGTCTTGTCGAATGATGAGAATTAGAGCTTTATGCACACGACGATCTATTGATTAACGCTGTTAGTCTTGCATCACATAATTCTTGGCATTAAGTTTGGCTGGCTTAATACTAGTGAATTTTGTATATGAAAGCTCTAATGGGTTATCATAGATGGTATACGAGTTTTGAGTTACGCGAATCGCGGGTTTTGAGAACGTTAGAAACTATTTCTTGAGGCTATTCAGTTGTGTATCTTAGATTTTGTTCGAGTCGACCTGTTCTTTCATGTCCTAACTTGAAGTTCTTGTTTGCTACTCCTCTTGAAAAGTAGTTGGATGTTTCCACTCTATTCCTTTATTCATATGCATTCTTGTTTGATCCTAAGTGCATATGCTTGTTTGAAATCCTTGTTGTATCTATCTTTCTCTATTTGAGTTCTTCTTGGTTCACGTGATCTTTGATACATGTTTGAACTTGTTTTAACATGCTGTGCCTTTTTTGACTTCGGGTTTCGAGTCCATTCTTAGAGAACTTGTTGTTTCAGTTTTCCTCTTATTTGACAATGATTACAGCCAATTTTGAGATTTTTATGAAAATTGCTGTTGAATAGATGTATACCTATCTATATATGAACTTTGAAATTTCCTTATACAGTTTAACAACTATTTATTTCTAATACCTCACCTATACTTTTACTGGTTTATGGAACTACATTTACTTTAAATTACAATTTGACTTTCTAGTAATTTTATTATAGTTCCAATGCACATCTTCATTTGATTATGTATTTGGGTATTTTTCAAAATTCTAAAAAAAAAAGAAGGATTTTTCACTTTTGTCCTGGTTGAGTTCGTTTGATAAACTTTACCTAACTTATTTTGACTAAAGTTTGATCTAGCATACCACATTGTTTATACCAATGTCATTCTTTTGAAAATGTTGGACTCATAGTTTTGTTCGTATGAACGGACTAGAGTATCCCTTAAGCCTTCCATCTACATGGATGTCACGCATGACTATGTTTTTAACTGATCTTTTACATCTTGTGAACATTGCCATTGATTTTGGTTTTTCCTTTTTGTGAATCACATTGTTTTGTGGGTTAGTTTGATTCCTTTCAAAATTAGTGCATCGTTTATCCTCTTATTGTCTCTACAAGAGTTTTTAGTCAAAGACTTATCCTTGAAGGATTACTAATGATTGAGTTGTCTTTTCCTATGACTCTTGTATTCTTTTGAATCAATTGAAAGCTTGTTTGATGACTCATGCCTAGTGAATCTTGTTTGAACTACTTTGGTCTAAGACCCTTTCTTGTATGACTTGACTCCTTTTAAGTACATCCTAATTTTCTTGAATATCTTTCTGAGATGGTGATTTCAAGTATACTTTGGATTCTTGTTTCGGACTTTTTGAACTTTTGAATTCTCTTTGAAAAAGTTCTAAACTGAATTTATTTTTCTGTTGCTTAATTGAAATTGAAATCCATTATTCAAGTTTGACAAAGATGATTCAAAGTTGACTGATAAACCACTATTTTCTGGTTTACAATGTGTTTAATTGTGTGGTTTTATCATGGTCTTTACCCACTTATTCATATAATTAGCATACATTTATATTTCATTCCTAAAATTATTACATGATTGAAAACTTACTTCCTGGAGACCTTTAATTAGGTATTTTAATCCCCTTTATGACATTCGATGCCGTGATCTGTGTGTTAAGTGTTTCAGACTTTATAGGGCATGGATGAATGAGAGATTGGGAAGGAAGCTTGCAAAAATGGAAGGAATACAAGAAATTGAGGAGATGACCAGCGAGAAGTGACGCGTACGCGTCCGCGACGGGACCGCGCGGAAGAGAGGAATTCGCAGTGACGCGGCCGCATGAGTGACGCGGACGCGCGGATTAGAAAAGCAGAAGAAAAAAATGCCGAATGACGCGTCCGCGTGACGTGCGCGATCTGCATAATTTCAAAAGTCACTGGAAGAGTTTCTGGGCCGGATTTTAACCCAGTTTTCGGCCCGGAATTACAGGCTAGAGTCAGGGAACATGCAGAACGAGTGACATAATTCATTCTGCATAATTTTTAGTTTTAGATCTGAATTTACTCCTCCCCTAGGTTTTTCACTCACTTGAGCATTCATAATTAGCATTGGAAGATTTTGGTTTTAGCTTTTGAGAAGAGTCTATCTCCGGTACTAGTCATCTTATTTTGTTATTTACTTTTTATATTTATTCTTCCATATTTTTAATCCCTCTGGAGTTGACTTTGGCTTATTTTTACAAGTTATTAATATAGACTATTTTTATTTTCAATTAATCCTTTCATTATTATTTATCATGTCTTCTTTTATTTTCATCATTAAATCTGCGAATTTTATAATTATGATGAGGTAGTAGTTTCATGACTTGATTGGGGATGATTGAAAGGAACCCTTGAGTTGAACTACTCAAGAGAGAAATTATAATTGGGTTTATTGTTGAATCACCCTCTAATCATTAACTCTAGTCCTTCCCAAGGGAGTGGATTAGGACTTCTGACTAGAAATAGATTTCCAACTTGCTTGACTTTCCTTTACATAGTAAGGGTTAACTAAGCAGAGTAACTTCCAATTATTAATTAATCTTGAGAGTATTTCAACAAGAATAGGGCTTCCAGCTAATCTACCCCCAGTTAAGGCTTTTATTTAAAATTAATTAAATTCTTTAATTTAAATTTCTGTTTATCAACTCAACCATTTTTTGAAAACACCCGATTGATGAAATAGCACATCTCTCTGCAACTCGTTGGGAGACGACCTGGGATTCATACTCCCAGTATTTTAATTTTCAATATTGTGACAACCCCTTTTAAATTGATAAGCAGATTTTTGGTTGGTTAAGGACTGTACTTGCAACGTATCCCTATTAATAAATTCTTAAAATGGTGAATTAAAAATTTATTAAAATGGTTACGTTGCAAGTATAGTTCTTAACTCACCAAAAATCTGCCTATCAATTTAGAAATATGTCACTGAAAGTTTAAATTAAAATTAATGGGAGTTTTAAGTCCCAAGTCGTCTCCGAACGAGTTGCAGAAACATGTGCTGTTTTATTAATCAGATATTCCAAAAAGAGTTGAGCTAAGTAAATTGGGATTTAAATTGAGGAATTTTAATTAATAAAAATAAGAGGCCTTGACTGGGAATTGATTGGTTAGAATCTCTATCATTGATGGTGTGATTGTAAGATTAATTTATAATTAATAAGTGTTCTGTTTGGTTATCCCGTACTAGGTAAGAGAAAGTCAAACAAGTGGAAATGCCAGATCTGTTCACAAGTTGCAACCCACTTAGTTCAAAGGGATTGGCGTCGGTGACAGGATAGCAATCCAACATTCAACCCAATTATAAATTTTTCTTTCAATCCTTCCAACTCAAGAGTTCCTTTTAATCAACTCCCCATCAAGTAATGAAACTACTCACGCATTGTAAATAAAGAATCCATGGCACATGAAAGGGAATTAAAAGAAGACATGATTATTGGAATGGAATTTAAATTAAAAGAAATAATCCTTGCATTAATTAATCATAAAAATATCTGAATGACAAAATTGAACATAACAAAGAACATGGAAGAATAAAACCAAGTTAAGAGAACAAACTAGAGTGATGAAGTCTTGATGAGGAAAATAACTCTTCTCAATGTTCCAATGCTAAGATCAATTGAAAATTAAAATTCCTAAAACTAGAGAGAAAAAAAAACCTAAGAGAGTCAAAACTAGATCTAAACTACTTAATGAATGTTTTCTCCGTTGTTTCTGCATATTCTCTGACTCTGGTCTGCTGTTTCGGACCGAAAACTGGGCCAAAATAGGGTCCAAAATCGCTGGTTTCAGATTTTGCAGTTTATGTAGATCGCGCATGTCACGCGATCGCGTCGTCCATGCGGACGCGTCGCTGGCGCTTTTCCTCTTCACGCGTTCGCGTCGTCCATGCTACCTCGTTGCTTGTGCTTTCCAATCCGCGCGGCCGCACAAGCCATGTGGCGGCGTCACTGCGATTTGCGCTCCTTCGCGCGGTCGCGTGAGCCATGCGACCGCGTCACTTTTTCGCTGGTTATCTCCTCAAACTCTTGTGTTCCTTCCATTTTTGCTAGCTTCCTCTCCAATCTCCGTCTCATTCATGCCCTATAAAGCCTGAAACGCTTGACACACAGATAACGGCATCGAATGGAATAAAGGAGAATTAAAATTAAATAATTAAAGTCTCTGGGAAGCAATTTTCAAACATGTAATAAATTCAGGAAGGAAATCTAAATGCATGCTAAATTGATGAATAAGTGGGTAAGGATCACGACAAAACCACACAATTAAACACAATATAAACTATAAAATAGTGGTTTATCAACCTCCCCACACTTGAACATTAGCATGTCCTCATGCTAAATTGAAGGAGACAAGGAAATAAGTATGAACATGCAGAAACTCATGAAATGCAATGCAATCCTACATACATAAATAAATGCAACTATATGATTATTATCCACTTGATCAAAAGTAAATAAGCCCTTCAAAACAATTACAAATCAAATTCCACTAATTCTATCATCATATAATAAAACCGATAAAAGTGCAAGAAGATAGCTTATGAAGGCTGGAAACATGAAAATTCAAGCATTGAACCCTCACTGATAATGTATGTACGCTCTAATCTCTAGTGTATAGGGTAATCACTCTATTCTTCTCTAGTCATGCTTTCTAACTTTTGTTTTTCTCCTAACCAATCAACAATAGTTAATATACCAATGCAAACATCATGAGGTCTTTTCAAGGTTGTAATGGGGCCAAGGTGCAGGTAAGGATATACATATGGCTAAGTGAGCTTTATAAATTGAATCTTTAATTAACCTAAGCTCTCACCTAATATACATATATTCTATATACTTTTAAATTCATGCCTAGCTACCCATAATTCCCTTTTTCAACCCATACTCATGTTTCAACCTTGTATTTTAATTCTATCATATGTGCATTGATCTTTGAATTTTGAATTTAACATTGGGGTAATTTTGTCCCCTTATTTATTGAATATTTTTTTTTTGAATAAATAAAGCTTATCAATGCACATAGATTTTTCATTTTTATATTTTCACATTAGTGGGTATCCAAATTTCCTTTAAATTTTCATGACACATTCCCTTAACAACTTCTGTTCCCACAATTTCCCATACTTAACTAGCACACACAATTCTATCTTAAGCTAACCAAAGATTCAATTTGGGATATGCAATTGTTTTTCAGCTTAAGGTTAGTAATGTGGTGAAATATAGAACAAATGGGGTTTTAAAAGCTCAAAGTGGTTAACAAGGGTAATTGAAAAGGGTAGGCTTGATTTGGATAAGTGAGTTTAAACAAATAATGGCCTCAATCATATGCAAGCATGTAAATATAATAAATATTGGACATATAAGATAAAACAAAATATATATTACAATTATAGAGAAGTAAACACACAAGAATAAAATAATTATGGTTCAATAGTGTAACCATACATAAAGGCTCAAATCTTTCACAGGTTGTGTGTTCTTTAGCTCAAACATCATGTTCCAAATACAACTCAAGCAGATTTATCATAAAAACTTTGAAAAAAATTAGTGAAATTTTGTTCCAAAGATAGATTTTTTTAAAAGAAACTTATTGTCTTTTCAATCAAGTAGAACATGCATGCAACTATCCTAATTTATTCTATTCTATAAAAGAAAGAAAAAATCTAACTAAAATATCCTAATTATTGGTGTCAGAGAAGAGAATTTACCTCCGGAAGTCAGGTCCTGACCGACCTCCCCACACTTAAGGCTTTGCACCGTCCTCGGTGCCATCTGTCAGGAACAGGAGTGGGCTGGTGGCAGTATCTCTACAGTCGGGACCAGTATGGCTCCCGGTGCTGGTAAAAGAAGTGGAGTCCGGGGTGTCTGAGTCTCTGAAGCGTCCCTTGAGTAACTCCTTGAGGTGTTTGAATCGGCGCTCGTTACGGCGCTCTCTCATCTTTGCTTTTTGTTCATGCCGATCCAACTTTTCAAGTATCTGCTAGGGCACTTTCTCAGTG
Organism: Arachis hypogaea; assembly: GCF_003086295.3. Classification (NCBI taxonomy): domain Eukaryota; kingdom Viridiplantae; phylum Streptophyta; class Magnoliopsida; order Fabales; family Fabaceae; genus Arachis; species Arachis hypogaea. The sequence goes on along the minus strand of NC_092040.1, from coordinate 69,102,902 downwards.
GTAGATGCTTGTGGTGTTGAAGAAGGAATATCTTCAACCGGCTCAGTAGGTTGGCTTGTAGTGGCTGCTGAAAGTCTGAGGTATTTCCCATTAGGGACATATTGATCATCCCGTGGAAGCATGACTTTGGTGTCCCCAGCTCTGCAGGAGACTCCGGCTGCGGAGACGAGATTTGAGACCAAGGCGGGGAAAGGTAAGTTGCCCGCGATTTGTACATGCTCCATAGCATGCCGGATATGTCTTTGAGAGATTCAGAGGTTGCTCTGTAAGGATGCACCATAGTAGAACAGCCATGTCCGCAGTGAAGGAGGACTCATGAGTGCTTGGAAAGATGTAATGGGACATGATCTGTGCCCATACGCAAGCCTCCAAGGTAAGTGCGGAAGCCAAAATTCCCTTAGGGCGGTTGCGGTGGTATCCGTAGATCCAACGGCTGCCAGGTAAAGCAATGACTCTGAGAACGGAGTCCCAGTCAAATTGGTATCTGTGGCACTGAAGGGTGGCTTCTTGAACAGCGTCCATTCCTTTTGGAATAGGGGAAAGACTCAAAACTTGCTGAATGGCCTCTTCTGTAATGGGGACTTGCTTCTGCCGGACATAAACAGACTGCAGGGTTGGTATATAGAAGTTGGAGTAGAACTCAACTACCCAAGAAAGATTGACCTGCCTTGGCTATCTCCGTAGGAAACCCCATTGTCTTCGCTCAATTTGTGGCTCAACAAAGGTGGCAATATTGGGCGGGAGGATGAAAAGGTATTCATTGTTATAGTTCCTTGCTGCTAGGATAGGGAACATCTGCTCACAGTAGCGATTGGGAAATCGCGCAGTGTCCTTTGCTGGAAAGGCTTTCTCTTTGTCGTCAACCTTTATTATCCTCTTAACTCTTTTTGTTGAGGGCTTGACTGCGGTTGAAGAATGCTCTGCCACTAATTCTCTTTTAGTTCCTCTTCTTGCTGATGGTTTGGAAGTAGCTTTCTCTTGTTCTTTCTTGGTGGCCATCCTGAAAGAAGGGAAGAGAAAGAAAATTAAATTCATAGAGATAGAGCAAGGAAGAGGGTATTGTAAGTGATAGTTAATGCACAATAAAGATAAATGGCATGAACACATGGTCCAGATTACATGTGAAAAGCTCATCAATGGAAATATAGCAAGTGCATGTAGGACAATGGAATGCAAGAGGTTTATTGGCATGCAGGCAAAGGCATGAGTAGCATATATCAAACATTCAATGTCCAAGTTAGGTTACCATTTGTAACAAACTAACTATCACGGTTGTATTGACAATTAAATTTAAATAATAAAATATGAAAGCGAATTTGTGAAAAGCAAGCATTGCAGAGTAGAGTAAAGTAATATAGAAAAGTGCATAGTGCTATATGGGCTTTTTCACAAATACATGGCATGCATGGTAAACAAGATATAAAAAATATGAATTTGAACATGCAAGCAATCCCTTAAATAGGAGAAAAAATAATTGTCAAACAATTGGCAATAATCTGCAAGCATATAATGAGGAATGATGACTCAAAAGGTTTCTAACACCATGTAAAAGAAGAAGAAGGAAAAATAAAGATGTGAAAAGAAAAAGAAAAGAAAAGAGAAAATAATAATATATATACATACTATAATAAGAATGATAGAAAAGAGAAGAAGGAAGAAGAAGGTAAAACCTTGTTAATGGTGGTGAGAGAGAGAGAAAGTGAAAGGTGAGGTAGAAGGGGAAAGGGAGAAAGAAGAAAGAAGGGGGAAAAGAAACAGTAGGGTTTGGAGAAGAGAAAGATAAGATAATTTGGCTTATTGGGTTGAGCTGTGCGGCGCATGCGACGTGGCCGCGGAAGGCACGCGTTCGCGTGGATGCGCGTCAGGAAGGGGGCGCGATCGCGTCGGTCACGCGGTCGCGTGACCTACATTGTGCTGCTGGCGCGAGTGGAGCCTCGCTCCAGCACAACTCTCTGTTCAATATAATTCAATTGCCAAATTAAGGTGACGCGATCGCGTGGGTTATGCGATCGCGTGAGTGTGCATCAGAAATTAATTGACGCGGCCGCGTCAGCGACGCGGTTGCATGACTAGGATTGTGCTTCCAGCACCAATCTAGCACCACTCTCGCACAATATAGCATTGTGCACCCTTTTACGTCGAAAATGCAGGGCACGCGACCGCGTGGAGTACGTGGTCGCGTGGGAGGCCATGATTTCCATGCGACCCGGTCGCGTGGAGTAAATTGTGCCTTTGGCACGACTCCAGCGCTGCTCCTGCGAAACTTTCTGTTCATTTTTATTTTTCTTTACTCCCCCTGCCACGCGGACGCGTCGCTTGGGCGATCGCGTCGCGCGGCGAAATTTTTTTTTTTTGAAAGATAAAGATATGTAATTGAAAGAGCACGAAAGCACTAATAAAGAGAATAGTTATTTAAAGAAGAAAAACTAAAAGTGAAGAAAAGAACGATCATACCGCGGTGGGTTGTCTCCCACCAAGCACTTTGCTTTAACGTCCGTAAGTTGGACGCTCCACTAGCTCAATCTGTTGCTATGTAGGGATCTTCCAGGCGGAATATCTCAAGCTCCTTGCTCTTCTGCACCTTCTCACCATGGTATAGCTTCAGACGGTATCCATTGACCTTAATAAGTTCAGAACTTGAAGGATGGCTTAGGTGATAAACTCCGTACGGTTCAGCCTTCTCTATTCTGTATGGACCTTCCCATTTTGATCTCAACTTGCCGGGCATGAGCCTCAGTCGAGATTTGTAAAGGAGAACAAAATCTCCAGGTTGGAACTCTCTCTTCTTGATGTTTTGATCATGCACAGCTTTCATCTTTTCCTTGTATATTCTGGAGTTCTCATAAGCTTCTAGGCGAAGGTTCTCCAGTTCCTGCAGTTGTAACTTTCTTTCAGCTCCAGCATTCTCAATCCCCATATTGCACTCTTTAACTGCCCAGAAGGCTTTGTGTTCAATTTCAACTGGGAGATGACAAGCTTTTCCATAAACTAAGCAGAAGGGACTCATCCTAATGGGTGTCTTGTATGCTGTTCTATATGCCCATAGTGCATCTTGTAGTCTGGTGCTCCAGTCTTTTCTGTGAGACTTTACTATCTTTTGCAAGATATGTTTAATTTCTCTGTTTAACACCTCGGCTTGCCCATTAGTTTGGGGATGGTAAGCTGTTGCAACTTTATGGATTATCCCATGCTTCTTCATCAATCCTGTTAGTCTCCTGTTACAAAAATGGGTGCCTTGATCGCTCACGATCGCTCGTGGTGATCCAAAGCGGCATATAATATGGTTTCTCACAAAGGAAACAACAGTGTTAGCATCATCAGTGCGGGTAGGAATCGCTTCCACCCATTTGGAAACATAATCTACAACTAACAATATATAAAAATATCCACTAGAATTTGGAAATGGACCCATGAAGTCAATGCCCCAAACATAAAAAATTTCACATAAAAGAATATATTGTTGAGGCATCTCATCCCTCTTGGATATGTTACCAAATTTCTGGCATGGGTGACAAGATTTACAAAACTCAGCAGCTTCTCTAAAAAGAGTAGGCCACCAGAATCCACAGTCTAAGATTTTTCTAGCTATTCGTTGAGGGCCAAAATGTCCTCCACTTTCAGATGAGTGACAGGCTTCTAAAATAGACTGGAATTCTGATTAAGGTATACAACGTCTAATTATCTGGTCAGTGCCACATCTCCATAAATATGGATCATCCCATATATAATATTTAGACTCGCTTTTCAGCTTGTCTCTTTGATGTTTAGAAAAATGTGGAGGAAATGTGCGGCTAACTAAATAATTAGCAATAGGTGCATACCAAGGGACTACTTCAGATACTGCTTGCAGGTTGTCCAAAGGAAAATTATCATCTATAGGAGTAGAATCATCCTTAATATGTTCAAGGCGACTCAAGTGGTCTGCAACTAAATTTTGATTACCACTCCTATCCTTGATTTCTAAATCAAACTCTTATAACAGCAGTATCCAACATATAAGTCTTGGTTTGGATTCCTTTTTAGCCAATAGATACTTTAGAGCTGCATGGTCCGAGTACACTACTACTCTAGTACCAAGTAAATAAGCCCGGAATTTATCCAGAGCAAAAACAATAGCGAGTAGCTCTTTCTCAGTAGTAGTATAATGGGACTGGGCAGTTTCTAAAGTCTTAGACGCATAGGAAATAACAAAAGGATTTTTACCTTCACGCTGAGCCAGTGCTGCTCCTACTGCATGGTTGGAAGCATCGCACATGATTTCAAATGGCTGGCTCCAATCGGGTCCTCGCACAATTGGAGCTTGAGTTAGAGCAGTCTTTAGCTTATCAAATGCTTGTTTGTAATCCTCACTGAACTCGAACTCAATATCCTTTTGTAGTAATCTGGATAAGGGAAGTGCCACCTTACTAAAGTCCTTAATAAATCTCCTGTAGAAACCTGCATGGCCAAGGAACGAACGGACTTCCCTCACAGAAGAAGGGTAAGGTAAACTAGAAATAACATTCACCTTTGCTGGGTCTACAGAAATGCCATTATTAGATACCACATGTCCCAATACAATCCCTTGCTTTACCATAAAGTGGCATTTTTCGAAATTCAATACAAGGTTTGTATTAATACATCTATCTAATACTCTAGATAATCCATCTAAGCAAAGGTTAAAAGAATCACCAGAAACGTTAAAATCGTCCATAAAAACTTCCATACAGTCCTCAATAAGATCAGAGAAAAGACTCATCATGCACCCTTGGAAAGTAGCTGGTGCATTGCACAAGCCAAAGGGCATTCTTTTATAAGCATAGGTTCCAAAAGGACATGTAAAAGTAGTATTTTCCTGATCCTCAGGAGCTATATGAATCTGGAAATAACCTGTGTAACCATCTAAAAAGCAATAATGTGATTTACCTGACAGGCGATCCAGCATTTGATCAATGAATGGAAGTGGATAGTGATCCTTACGAGTAGCTTGGTTGAGACGTCTGTAATCAATGCAGACTCTACAAGCATTCTGAACTCTAGTTGCTATGAGCTCTCCATGCTCATTTTTCACTGTAGTGACTCCGGACTTCTTGGGCACCACTTGCACTGGGCTTACCCATTCACTGTCTGAAATGGGATATATGATACCGGCTTCCAATAGTCTGGTCACTTCCTTTTTGACAACTTCCAAGATGGTAGGATTCAATCTTCTTTGTGGTTGATGGATAGGTCTTGCTCCCTCTTCTAAAAATATTCTGTGCTCGCATATTTGAGGGTTGATTCCCACTATGTTTGCCAAACTCCACCCTATTGCCTTCTTATGCTTCCTCAACACATCAAGTAGCTGTTCTTCTTGTTGAGAAGTCAGTTCTCTTGCAATAATAACCGAAAGCTTCTGCTCATCCTCAAGGTAAGCATATTTGAGATGTGGAGGGAGAGGTTTCAATTTTAACTTTTGATCATGGACAGGCTCTGGGTTATCTGGGGCTTGTGAAAATGGCGAAGTGTCCTCATTGTCAGTTAAGAGGGTCCCTGATGAGCGGATAATTTATACGCTTTTTGGCATTGTTTTTAGTATGTTTTTAGTATGATTTAGTTAGTTTTTAGTATATTTTTATTAGTTTTTAATTAAAATTCACTTTTCTGGACTTTACTATGAGTTTGTGTGTTTTTCTGTGATTTCAGGTATTTTCTGGCTGAAATTGAGGGCCCTGAGCAAAAATCTAATTCAGAGATTGAAAAGGACTACAGATGCTGTTGGATTCTGACCTCCCTGCACTCGAAGTGGATTTTATGGAGCTACAGAAGCCCAATTGGCGCGCTCTCAATGGAGTTGGAAAGTAGACATCCTGGGCTTTCCAGCAATGTATAATAGTCCATACTTTGCCCGAGATTTGATGGCCCAAACCGGCGTTGCAAATCAGCTTCAGAATTCCCAGCGTTTAACACTGGAACTGGCATAAAAATTAGAGTTAAACGCCCAAACTGGCATAAAAGCTGGCGTTTAACTCCAGGAAGAGTCTCTACACGAAAATGCTTCAATGCTCAGCCCAAGCACACACTAAGTGGGCCCGGAAGTGGATTTTTCTGTCATTTACTCATTTCTGTAAACCCTAGATCACTAGTTCACTATTAATAGGATCTTTTGACATTGTATCTGTACCTCATGACATTTTACACATTTCTTTGTGTACTTCCTACAGCATGAGTCTCTAAACCCCATGGTTGGGGGTGAGGAGCTCTGCTGTGTCTTGATGGATTAATGCAATTACTACTGTTTTTCATTCAATCATGCTTGCTTCCATTCTAAGATATCACTTGTTCCTAAACCGGATGAATGTGATGATCCATGACAATCATCATTATTCTCAACTATGAACTTGTGCCTGACAACCACCTCTGTTCTACCTTAGATTAAGTAGATATCTCTTGGATTCTTTAACCGGAATCTTCGTGGTATAAGCTAGAACTGATGGCGGCATTCAAGAGAATCCGAAAGGTCTAAACCTTGTCTGTGGTATTCTGAGTAGGATTCAATGATTGAATGACTGTGAGGAGCTTCAAACTCCTGAAGGCGGGGCGTTAGTGACAGACGCAAAAGAATCACTGGATTCTATTCCGGCCTGATTGAGAACCGACAGATGGATAGCCGTGCCGTGACAGGGTGCGTTGAACATTTCCACTGAGAGGATGGGAGGTAGCCACTGACAATGGTGAAACCCTTGCATACAGCTTGCCATGGAAGGAGCCTTGCGTGCTTGAAGAAGAAGACAGTAGGAAAGCAGAGATTCAGAAGATGGAGCATCTCCAAAATCTCAACCTGTTCCCCATTACTGCAAAACAAGTACTTATTTCATGTTCTTTTACTTTTCACAATCAACCTTGATAATTATTGATATCCTGACTAAGATTTACAAGATAACCATAGCTTGCTTCAAGCCGACAATCTCCGTGGGATCGACCCTTACTCACGTAAGGTATTACTTGGACGACCCAGTGCACTTGCTGGTTAGTTGTGCAGGGTTGCAAAAGTGTGATTGCAATTTCGTGCACCATGTTTTTGGCACCGTTGTCGGGGATTGTTCGAGTTTGGACAACTGACGGCTTATCTTGTTGCTTAGATTAGGACTATTTTATTTTAGTTGGTTTAGAGTCTTTTATTTGAGTTTAGTTTCATATTTTAATATTGGTGTCAATTGCATGCTTTTGCCTTTCTTTTAATTTTCAATTTTGCATGTCCTTAGTCCCTTTTTGATCCATAAAAATTCTAAGTTTGGTGTCCTCTTTGTGTTTTTCCCTTAAAAATTTTCGAAAATTAGTGTTTGATTTTCTAAAAATTTTAAGTTTGGTGTCATTTTGTTGTTTTTCTCTTTCCTCTTTTCAAAAATCAAATCTTTTTCATAAAAACTTCTCAATCATATCTTTCTAATTGCTAATCTCAAAATCCTTTTAATTAACTAATTGATTCAGTTTTCAATTTGCTTTGATCTTTTTCTCTTTTAATTTTCGATTTTTTTATTTTATTTTCCTTTTGTTTTTATTTCATTTTTCGGTCAATTTAAAAAAAAAACAAAAACAAAATTTATCTATTTGCAATCCATATCATTTCCCTTTATCCATTATGGACCTAAGTGGGATTGATCAGTCCAGAAGGACTCTGGGGTCATATGCTAACCCCATTATAGCTGCATATGGGAGTAGCATCTGTACACCTCCCATCAAAGCAAGCAGCTTTGAGCTAAATCCTCAACTCATTATCATAGTGCAGCAAAATTGCCAGTATTCCGGTCTTCCACAGGAAGAGCCTACTGAGTTTCTGGCACAGTTCTTACAAATTGCTGACACAGTACGTGATAAAGAGGTGGATCAGGATGTCTACAGATTATTACTATTTCCATTTGCTAAAAAAGATCAAGCTAAGAGGTGGTTAAATAACCAACCTACAGCAAGCATAAAGACATGGAAACAGTTATCAGACAAATTCCTGAATCACTTTTACCCTCCAAAGAGGATGACACAGCTAAGGCTGGACATCCAAGGCTTTAAACAAGAGGATAATGAATCCCTTTATAATGCCTGAGAGAGGTATAGAGGTATGCTAAGAAAATGCCCCTCTGAAATATTTTCAGAGTGGGTACAGTTAGACATCTTCTACTATGGGCTTACAGAAAAAGCTCAGATGTCTTTAGACCACTCAGCTGGTGGATCTATACACATGAGGAAGACAATTGAAGAGGCTCAAGAGCTTATAGACACTGTTGCTAGAAATCAATATTTGTACTCTAGCAATGAGTTCTCCCCAAAAGAGGAAGTCATGGCAGTAGCCACTGATCCTAATCCTCAAGAACAGATGATTGAGCTTAATCAACAAATGCTCCTGATGACAAAACAGTTAGCAGAATTTAAAGAGATGCTCCATGAAACTAAAGTTACTAACAAGAACTTAGAACTGCAGTTGAATCAAGCAAAACAGTAGATATCTAAACAGATAACAGAGGAATGCCAAGCAGTTCAACTGAGGAGTGGGAAAACATTGAATAACACTGCTCAAAGTAGCAAAAAGCCAAACAAGGAACAATTGACAGAGAATAACCAAACCACTGTTCAAAATCCCTCTGAGGACAGTAAGAGCCCAGAGAGGAATGCTATTGGCGTTCAAACGCCAGAAAAGAAGGGAAAGCTGGCGTTAAACGCCCATTCCCTGCCCAGTTCTGGCGTTCAAACGCCAGAAAAGGGGGAAAAGTTGGCGTTAAACGCCCATTTTCCACCCAACCCTGGCGTTCAAACGCAAAAGGGGAACCAGACACCTGAGAGTGCTGATAGTAATCCCTCTAAAAAGGCTTCTTCAACCACTTCTGTAAGGAATAAACCTGCAGCAATTAAGGTTGAAGAATATAGAGCCAAGATGCCTTATCCTCAGAAACTCCGCCAAGCGGAACAGGATAAGCAATTTGCCCGCTTTGCAGACTATCTAAGGACTCTTGAAATAAAGATTCCGTTTGCAGAGGCACTTGAGCAAATACCTTCTTATGCTAAGTTCATGAAAGAGATCTTAAGTTATAAGAAGGATTGGAGAGAAACTGAAAAAGTTTTTCTCACTGAAGAATGCAGTGCAGTCATATTAAAGAGCTTACCAGAGAAGCTTAAAGATCCTGGAAGCTTTATGATACCATGCACATTAGAGGGTACTTGTACCAAGAAAGCTCTATGTGATCTTGGGACAAGTATCAACCTAATACCTGCATCCACTATCAGAAAGCTTGGCTTGACTGAAGAAGTCAAACCAACCAGGATATGTCTCCAACTTGCTGATGGCTCCATTAAATACCCATCAGGCATAATTGAGGACATGATTGTCAAGGTTGGGCCATTTGCCTTTCCCACTGACTTTGTAGTGCTGGAAATGGAGGAGCACAAGAGTGCAACTCTCATTCTAGGAAGACCTTTCCTAGCAACTGGGCGGACCCTCATTGATGTCCAAAAAGGGGAATTAACCCTGAGAGTCAATGAGGATGAGTTCAAGTTGAATGTTGTCAAAGCTATGCAGCATCCAGACACATCAAATGACTGCATGAGCACTAATATTATTGATTCTTTGGTGGAGGAGGTCAATATGACTAAAAGTCTTGAATCAGAGCTAGATGACATCTTTAAAGATGTTCAGCCTGATCTGGAGGAACTAAAGGAAATAAAAGAAATTTTGAAAATTCCTCAGGAAGAAGATAAGCCAACTTAGAGTGCTTGCTCATCCTCAAGCAACAATTAGAACAATGGCTATGGGGCTAAGATGGATCATGAATGTCTTACACAATGAAATGTTAGTAGCACATGTGTTTAAGCAAGCAAAAATGAAAAATAACAATCAAGGCACAAGAGACAGCGACATTTGATTGCAAGCATAAGAAGGTGTGCACAATACTTTGCATAAAGAATAAGTGGCACACCAAACTTAGTGTGACACTTTCACTTGGAATTGATGCAAGTATCTAATAGATATTGGAACCAAATTTTGTTGCATAGCAACACCAAACTTAGAATGCAATCATATGTCAATTTTATTTAAAACAAAACTAAATGAAACTGTTGTATGTTAAAGACAATCACCAAGCCAATAATCTATCATGAATAAAGCTCTCTTGGTAATGTATTAACAAACACAGTAAATAAGCAAACTAAAATGAAAGCATTAAAAACAAAGAATTAACTAAAGTAAACAGAATAACAAAATATCAAACCAAAAGAAAATTCAAAGATAGTCTCATTGTCATCTTGAACAATTGTAGAGATATCCTTCCTCAGTTTATCAGTAACTTCAGATGGGAAGAATTTCTCCAGGAACTCCTTTCTGAGTGTATCCCAGTTGGATACGTTTGCTAGAGGTTGAGTGTAGTACCACTCTCTTGCTTTTCCCTCAAGAGAGAACGGAAAAGCTTTCAGCAGAATTGAAGTTTCATCAACGTCATCACGCCTGACAGTAGAACAGGCTGCTTGGAAATCTCTCAAATGCTTGATAGGCTTTTGAGCAGGTAGGCCATGAAACCTCGGCATCAAATTTAGCATTGCGGTCTTTATTTCAAAATCCGTAGCTATCGCTGGATGATACGCTTGAAACGGTTGCAGTGTAAAATCAGGAGCTCCTTCCTCCTGAATGGTAATTCTTTTAGCTGCCATGTTTTCTGCACGTAAAACAACCGAATCAGTAGAACGGGGGCTGGTTTCTTCCTCAGATTCACTTTCAGATCCGCCCTCAGAGCGGACTAACCTACGCTGTTCTCGCCTTATTCGTGAAATTGTTCTTTCAATTTCAGGATCGAATATTAGCAAGCGCGGATCAGGAAGTGAACGTGTCATTTGACAGAAGAAACACGCAGCTCATAGTAGCAAAATTAAAGAAAATGCAAATAAATAAATTCTAATTAATAAAATAAGCACTCTATTGCAACTCCCCGGCAACGGCGCCAAAAATTGATGGAGTGCAGAAGCTGGTGAATTAAAAATTTATTAAAATGGTTATGTTGCAAGTATAGTTCTTAACTCACCGAAAATCTGCCTATCAATTTAGAAATATGTCACTGAAAGTTTAAATTAAAATTACTGGGAGTTTTAAGTCCCAGGTCTTCTCCCAACGAGTTGCAGAAAAATGTGCTGTTTTATTAATCAGATATTCCAAAAAGAGTTGAGCTAAGTGAATTGGGATTTAAATTGAGGAATTTTAAATAATAAAAATAAGAGGCCTTGATTGGGAATTGATTGGTTAGAATCTCTATCATTGATGGTGTGATTGTAAGATTAATTTATAATTAATAGTTGTTCTGTTTGGTTATCCGTTACTAGGTAAGAGAAAGTCAAACAAGTGGAAATGCCAGATCTGTTCACAAGTTGCAACCCACTTAGTTCAAAGGGATTGGCGTCGGTGACAGGATAGCAATCCAACATTCAACCCAATTACAAATTTTTCTTTCAATCCTTCCAACTCAAGAGTTCCTTTTAATCAACTCCCCATCAAGTAATGAAACTACTCACGCATTGTAAATAAAGAATCCATGGCACATGAAAGGGAATTAAAAGAAGACATGATTATTGGAATGGAATTTAAATTAAAAAGAAATAATCCTTGCATTAATTAATCATAAAAATATCTGAATGACAAAATTGAACATAACAAAGAACATGGAAGAATAAAACCAAGTTAAGAGAACAAACTAGAGTGATGAAGTCTTGATGAGGAAAATAACTCTTCTCAATGTTCCAATGCTAAGATCAATTGAAAATTAAAATTCTTAAAACTAGAGAGAAAAAAAAACCTAAGAGTGTCAAAACTAGATCTAAACTACTTAATGAATGTTTTTTCCGTTGTTTTTGCATATTCTCTGACTCTGGTCTGCTGTTCCGGACCGAAAACTGGGCCAAAATAGGGTCCAAAATCGCTGGTTTCAGATTCTGCAGTTTATGCAGATCGTGCATGTCATGCGATCGCGTCGTCCATGCGGACGCGTCGCTGGCGCTTTTCCTCTTCACGCGTTCGCGTCGTCCACGCTACCGCGTTGCTTGTGCTTTCCAATCCGCGCGGCCGCGTCACTGCGATTTGTGCTCCTTCGCGCGGTCGCGTGAGCCATGTGACCGCGTCACTTTTCGCTGGTTATCTCCTCAAACTCTTGTGTTCCTTCCATTTTTGCTAGCTTCCTCTCCAATCTCCATCTCATTCATGCTCTATAAAGCCTGAAACGCTTGACACACAGATTACGGTATCGAATGGAATAAAGGAGAATTAAAATTAAATAATTAAAGTCTCTGGGAAGCAATTTTCAAACATGTAATAAATTCAGGAAGGAAATCTAAATGCATGCTAAATTGATGAATAAGTGGGTAAGGATCACGACAAAACCACACAATTAAACACAATATAAACTATAAAATAGTGGTTTATCAAGGATGAACCTGAACCGTCATCTAAGGAAGAAACAAGCTCCCTCTTTACTGATCCAATTCATTTACGTGCAGGTGACATGGCAGCACCCAAAAGAGTCACTATCCAGGAGGAAGGAGCCCCTGATTTTACGCTCCAACCATTCCAGGCACACCACCCAGCAGTAGCTATAGATTTTGAAATAAAGTCTTCACTACTCAACTTGATTCCCAAGTTTCATGGCTTACCTGCTCAAGAGCCTATCAAGCATCTTAGGGATTTCCAGACAGCTTGTTTTACTGTTAAGCGTGATGGCACTGATGAAATCTCTATTTTGTTGAAAGCCTTCCCATTTTCTCTAGAGGGAAAGGCAAGAGAGTGGTACTACATTCAACCCAGAACAAATGTTTCCAACTAGGATACACTTAGGAGAGAATTTCTGGAGAAATTCTTTCCAGCTGAAGTTACCGATAAGCTGAGGAAGGACATGTCTATGATCGTTCAGGATGAATTTGAGACCCTCTATGAATACTTGGAACGCTTCAATAATCTTCGAGAAGCATGCCCCCATCATATGATTGACAAGATAGTGTTGCTCGGCTACTTTACACAGGGTGTGAAATCTCAAGATAGAACCACATTGGAAGGTGCTAGCAATGGTTCTATGAAAAAGTACAAGACTATGGAAGAAGCATGGAAATTGATAAGCGACTTAGCTGACTCTACTAGGAATCACAAGCAGAAACAAAGTCTGTCAAGAGTTGTTGCAGAGGTATCCACTAGTAAAGAGACTGCTGCTATAGCTCAGAGCTTATGTGAAATGACCAACTTGCTGAAGCAGATGCAACTAAATCAACAATAGCCTCAGCAAGTTCACCCTTCTCCACCACAGCATAGCCAGCAGTTGGTTCCACAACGAGTATACGGAATCTGTGCAGATTACAGTCACTATACCGATGAGTGTCCGCAACTCCAACCAGAAGATAACATTGTAGCAGCCACTCATAACTTTCATGACCGCCCCAATCAAGGGTACAATCAAGGTGGCCACTATAACCAAGGATGGCAGGATAACTCTAACCAAGGCTGGAGAGACAATTCTAACCAGGGTTGGAGGGACAATCATAACAGAGGAGGCAGAGATAACAATGGAAATCAGAGGTGGAATAACAATAACAACTTCAGGCAGCAGAATCAGAATCAATCCTATAGAGCACCTCATTTAAGACAGCCTCAAGCATCTCAGCAGACCTCTCAGATCACTTACCTCTCTTCATCTCCTAATGATGAGTTACTACAATCTATTGATCGAAGACATTAGGCCATGGAAAACAACCTTACTTCTACTCTGAATGGTTTGAATTCTACTTTGCAAGCCCTTGTCTCAAAGATTGGATCAATGAACAACTCCAACAACCAGTCCTTAAGCTCTAGTGGACTCCCCTCTCAACCATTACCCAACCCAAAGGGTGGTATTAATGCCATCACCCTAAGGTCTGGAACCACACTGCAAGAGAGGAATCAGGAAGAGCTGAATCCACCTGAACACACCTCAGCTGAAAAGGTAGTAGAAATAGAAGATGTTGAAGAAGAAAAAAGCGTACAGGACATGGCTAAAGATGAAGATGCCAAATCACAGAAAGAAGCAGCAAAAGGCGCAGACACTATAGAGGACGCCGTTCCTATTCCATTTCCACAACTTGCAAGGAAGCCCAGGAAGCAATTGGAACCATATCCTAAAATGGTAGAAATCTTCAAAAAGGTTGAGGTAACTGTTCCCCTTTTTGATATCATTCAACAGGTACCTAAATACGCAAAGTTTCTAAAGGATTTATGCATACATAGGGATAAATTTAATGAATTAGAAACTATTCCTTTAGGTAGTTCTATATCTGCTTTAATGGGAAATATACCTGAAAAATGTAGTGATCCAGGTCCATGCATGGTTAACTGTACCATTGGAGGTGTGATATTTTCTGACTGCATGTGTTATTTAGAAGCATGTGTTAGTATAATGCCTTTATTTGTATATGATGTTTTGAGGCTCCCTCCCTTAAAAAGGTCGGCAGCTCATTTTGTGTTAGCAGATAAAAGTATTATTACAGTGGCTGGAGTTGCTGAAGTTGTATTACTGGGAATCAAAGGTCTCACTTTCCCCATTGATTTTTACATCCTGGAGATGCCCCAACATGACTCAGAGAAGCCATCATCAATCCTACTTGGAAGACCTTTCTTGAAGACCTCAAAGTTCAAATTAGATGCTTTTGCAGGCACATACTCTTTTGAAATAGACGGCCGAGTAGTAAGCTTCAATCTGAATGGAGTTATGAAGCACCCTCCAGAAAACCGTTCTATCTTCCAGTGTGACATCATAGATGAAACCATAGCTGAAGTTCACCAGGAAGAGTCTGAAGATAAGTACATAGGACAAGGTCCAAGTGTGGGGAATTCCGAGAACAACGCAAGCACTCTACCACTGCCACCATCTAGAGCCAGACCATGAACATAAGTTAGAATTGAAACCCCTCCCTCCACACCTCAAATATGCTTACCTCGAGGACAAGCAGAAGTTCCCAGTTATCATTGCACAGGACCTCACTTCTCAGCAAGAAGAGCAGTTACTTAGTGTGCTGAGGAAGCACAAGAAAGCAATTGGGTGGAGTTTAGCAGACATACATAGTAGGCATCAACGCTCAAGTTTGTGAGCACATGATATTTTTAGAAGAAGGAGCAAGACCTGTTCATCAACCCCAAAGAAGATTGAACCCCACTATTTTAGAGGTTGTCAAGAAGGAAGTGACCAGACTATTAGAGGCAGGTATTATCTACCCCATCTGAGACAGTGAATGGGTGAGCCCAGTACAAGTGGTGTCCAAGAAGTCTGGAGTCACTACAGTGAAGAATGAGCATGGAGAGCTCATAGCAACCAGAGTACAGAACGCCTGGAGGGTTTGCATTGACTACAGGCGTCTCAACCAATCTACTCGTAAGGATCACTACCCTCTTCCATTCATTGATCAAATGCTGGATCGCCTGTCAGGTAAATCACATTATTGCTTTTTAGATGGTTACACATGCTATTTCCAGATTCATATAGCTCCAGAGGATCAGGAAAAGACTACCTTTACCTATCCCTTTGGGACTTATGCTTACAAGAGAATGCCCTTTGGCTTGTGCAATGCACCAGCTACTTTCCAAAGGTGCATGATGAGTCTTTTCTCTGATCTTATTGAGAACTGTATTGAGGTTTTTATGGATGATTTTAGCGTTTATGGTGATTCTTTTAACCTTTGCTTGGATAGTTTATCAAGAGTATTAGATAGATGTGTCAGTACAAAGCTTGTATTGAATTTTGAAAAATGTCATTTTATGGTTAAACAAGGAATCATACTGGGACATGTTGTATCTAATATTGGCATTTCTATAGATCCAGCAAAGGTGGATGTTATTTCTAGTTTGCCTTACCCCACTTCTGTGAGGGAAGTCCATTCCTTCCTTGGACATGCAGGTTTCTACAGAAGATTCATTAAGGACTTTAGTAAGGTAGCACTTCCCCTATCCAGACTACTGCAGAAGGATATTGATTTCGAGTTCAGTGAGGATTGCAAACAAGCGTTTGATAAGCTAAAAACCGCCCTGACTCAAGCTCCAATCGTGAGAGGACTGGACTGGAGCCAGCCATTCGAAATCATGTGCGATGCTTCCAACCATGCAATAGGAGCAACATTGGCTCAGCGTGAAGGTAAGGACCCTTTTGTTATTGCTTATGGGTCTAAAACTTCAGACGTCGCTCAGTCTAACTACACTACTACTAAAAAAGAGCTTCTTGCTATTGTTTTTGCTCTGGATAAATTCCGATCCTATTTACTTAGTACTAAGGTAGTAGTGTTTTCAGACCACGCAGCTCTAAAGTATTTATTAGCTAAAAAGGAATCCAAACCAAGGCTTATACGTTGGATACTGCTACTACAAGAATTTGATTTAGAAATAAAGGACAGGAGTGGTACCCAGAATCTAGTGGCAGACCACTTGAGTCGCCTTGAACACATTAAGGATGACTCCACTCCTATAGCTGATAATTTTCCATTTGATAACCTACAAGCAGTATCTGAGGTAACCCCTTGGTATGCACCTGTAGCTAATTATCTAGTTAGCCGCACTTTTCCTCCACACTTTACTAAGTACCAAAGAGACAAGCTGAAAAGTGAGTCTAAATATTATATATGGGATGACCCATATTTATGGAGATGTGGCGCTGACCAGGTAATTAGAAGGTGTGTGCCTCAATCAGAATTCCAGTCCATTTTAGAGGCCTGTCACTCATCTGAGAGTGGAGGACATTTTGGCACTCAAAGAACAGCTAGAAAAATCTTAGACTATGGATTCTGGTGGCCTACCCTTTTTAAAGACGCTGCTGAATTTTGTAAATCTTGTCCCCCATGCCAAAGGTTTGGTAATATGTTCCAGAGGGATGAAATGCCTCAACAAACTATGCTTTTCTGTGAAAAATTTTTTGTTTGGGGCATTGACTTCATGGGTCCATTTCTAAATTCTAATGGCCACATATATATCTTGTTAGCTGTAGACTATGTTTCTAAATGGGTGGAAGCAATTCCTACCCGTACTGATGATGCTAACACTGTTGTTTCCTTTGTTAGAAACCACATTATTTGTCGCTTTGGATCACCACGAGCAATCGTGAGCGATCAAGATACCCAGTTTTGTAACAGGAGACTAACAGGATTACTGAAGAAGCATGGGATCATTCATAAAATTGCAACAACCTACCATCCTCATACTAATGGACAAGCCGAGGTGTCTAACAGATAGATCAAGCGCATTTTACAGAAGATAGTCAAACCTCATAGAAGAGACTGGAGCACCAAACTACAAGATGCACTCTGGGCATACAGAACAGCATACAAGACACCCATTGGGATGAGTCCTTTGCGCTTAGTCTATGGAAAGGCTTGTCACCTTCCAGTTGAGGTGGAGCACAGCTTATTGGGCAGTAAAAGAATGCAACATGGGATTTGAAAAAGCCGGAGCTGAAAGGAAGTTGCAACTGCAAGAATTGGAGAGCCTTCGCCTAGAAGCTTATGAGAACTTGATGACAGGTCATCATATACCCATTTTTCAAGCTAATTTCACTTGTTTTGTTAGCATTTATGCACTTTCTTGCATCCTAAGTAAGTGATTTGGAGTGAAAATGCATAACTTCTTTAAATCAAGCAACCACCATGAAATTAATGATAATCCATGAGGTTTAAGCTAATTTTAATTGAACTTTAATTGATTTATAAGCCTCTTGAATTTAGTGATACTTGGAGTGGTTGTTTTGGTTTATTATAGGTGAAGAAAAGAAAAGAAAAGGAAAAGCGTGGCCTAAGAAGTGTGACCTAAGGAAAGGAAAGCGTGGCCAAAGCCATATGAAGCGTGCCGCATGCTAAGGGGGAGGCAACATTGCCCTCCACAAGGGCAGACTGCCATCTAGGAGGGCAACATAAGAAAACCAAGAAGAGAAGGCAACTCTGCCCTGCCCACTACAAGGGCAGAGCACAAAATGTGCCTTGAGACCAAGAGGAAGAGAACATTGCCCTGCCCTTGTGGAGGGCAGAATCGGGCTCTCCAAGGAAGAAATTCAAGAGAAAAATGTCACCCATGCATGCTACAAGGATCGAACAAGGAACCATGAGGAAGCCAAGAACTAAGGTTGATTGCCGTGCCAAGAAGCCAAGGAAATTAATTGAATTTGTGCCCAAGCCATGTTTCGAACACGGGGCGTGGAAGAGGGAACTCTGCCCTGCCCTTGGCGCGGGCAGGGCAGCATTTGGATTGGTGCAAGATCCTGGCGCATCATGCACGATTCTGGCGCACCAACTCTCATCCCTGGCAGCATCTGGCGCATCAAAATTCGTCCCTGGCAGCATCCTGGCGCACCACGCATGAATCTGGCGCACCAATCTTCGACCCTGGCAGCACCAACGCGCACACTCCTCGATCTGGCAGCACCACAATTTTCTGCCCTGCCCTTGGCGCGGGCAGGGCAGCGTTTTGCGTTCCTGGCAGCACCAAGCCGCACCAACACGCACCCAAGCCGCACCAAACTTCTGCACCATGCACCAATTTTCTGCCCTGCCCTCCACAAGGGCAGGGCAGCCTCCTGGGAGTGAATTTTCATGGGCCGAAAATTCAAATTAAAACCCCATTTTAATTCATTTCTTCACCAAATCAAAAGCCCATCCAAATCCCAAAATCCAAGAATAGAAAGTGTATAAATAGAAGCTAGTTTGAGGTAATTAGGACCTTTTACCTTCTTTTGAATTTTTACCTTTTGACTTACGTTTGGCTTAGTCTTTGAATTTGCACTTTCTTTGAGCTTTCTTGAGAGACTTGTCCGAGCACCAAGAGGATCAAGGGAGAATTGACTGATCTCCTTCCTCATTCTTACTTGGGCAACTCTACTCTCCTGTTTTTGAGTTTTGGGTGTGTGAAATTGAGGAAATTCTGTCTCGATTCCCATTCAAACTCTTTTCAATTTATTTTCTGCATAATTGAATCTGATTTCTGTTCTTCTACTGCTTTCTCTTTTAATTCTTGTCAATTGCTTTGTTAACTTGGATCTAGGAAGGCAATTAGAGATCTAGGCTCTGCTACCTAGTCTCTTGAGATCTGAGACCCAATTTTACTTTTGGTTCTTCTGTGATCCTCTGCTACATTTTATTTCCTTTCTGTTTGAATGCTTATTTGCTTCTGATTCAATTTCTGCTCAATCAATTGCTGCAATTTACTTCTTCTTTGTTTAGATCCTGCAATCCCATTCCTCAATTCCCTTTTACTTTCTAGCAATTTAACTTTCTTGCCATTTAAGTTCCTGCAGTTTATGTTTCTTGCACTTTAAGTTTCAGTTATTTACTTTCTTGTTCTTTAAGTTTCTGCAAATTTACTTTCCTGTTCTTTAATTTACTGCACTTTTCCCTTCCCCCTTTACATTTACTGTCATTTACTTCCTGTTAAACACAAATCACTCAACCAATACTTGATTCGCTTGACTAAATCACCCACTAAACTAAATTTGCTCAATCCTTCAATCCCTATGGGATCGACCTCACTCATGTGAGTTATTATTACTTGATGCGACCCGGTACACTTGCCGGTGAGTTTTGTGTTGGATCGTTTTCCACACATCAAGTTTTTGGCGCCGTTGCTGGGGATTGAAATAGATTGACAATGATTAAGTGAAGTGGAGGTCTAGATCAAGCATTTTTTTCTTTTCTGTTATTCTAATTCTCACTAACACACTAACTGTTTGAATTTTTGCTTAAACTAACTAAAACTTCACTCTAGCTATAGATTGAAGTTTCATTGGCTTTCTGAGCTTGTGTGTTTATTGTTGTGTGTTTGTATGTCAGGTATAGGAAGATCCTCCCCTATCATCTCTGAAATTGATCAAAGGACTCTTCGGAGAATAAGAAGAGCTGAAAGAGGGAAGAACATTGTTGGAGAAGAAGAATCTGAGGAGGAATTCCAAGACATGGAATGAGATCCCAATCAACCAGGAGAAGGAGCCAACAATAATCAACAACAGAGAAGAGTCTTGGCTTCATACACATTTGCAAATGCTAGGCATTGTGGGAGTAGCATTCTTCCTCCCAATGTCAATGCAAACAATTTTGAACTCAAGCCACAACTCATCACTCTGGTTCAAAACAATTGTTCTTTTGGAGGAGGGCCTTTGGAGGATCCAAATCAACATCTGTCTACTTTCTTGAGAATCTGTGACACAGTGAAAACAAATGGTGTACCCCCTGATAGCTACAAGTTGCTGCTCTTCCCATTCTCTCTCAGAGATAAAGCCACTCAATGGCTAGAGACCTTTCCAAAAGAAAGCATCAACACTTGGGATGACTTGGTGAGCAAGTTTCTTGCCAAATTCTATCCACCTCAAAGAATCCTAAGGTTGAAGACTGAGGTTCAAACATTCACTCAATTGGAAGCCGAGAACTTATATGAAGCATGGGAAAGATATAAGGCTCTATTGAGGAAATGTCCACCAGAGATGTTCACTGAGTGGGACAAGTTACAAAACTTCTATGAGGGACTCACTCTTAAAGCTCAAGAAGCTCTTGATCATTCTGCCGGAGGCTCATTACAACTCATGAAGACCACAGAGGAAGCTCAAAACCTCATTGATATGGTGGCCAACAACCAATATTTCTTTGCTCATCAAAGACAACGCCAACCATCACAGAGAAGAGGAGTAATGGAGTTGGAAGGAGTTGATTCAATTTTAGCTCAAAACAAGATGATGCAGCAGCAGATTCAACAACAGTTTGAGCAAATCGCCAAAAGAATTGATGGCTTGCAAGTGGCAGCAGTGAGCACCACAAGCCAACCACCAACCACTTGGGTGCAAAGTGAAGAAACTCAAGAAGAGCAACAACAAGAGCAAGTCCAATACATGCACAACCAAAATCCTGGAACAAATAAAGTCTATGGGGATACTTACAATCCATCTTGGAAGAACCATCCCAACCTCAGATGGGGAGACAACCATAATCAAAACCAACAACCATGGCAAAGAAACACAGGCCAGAACAATTGGAAAAACACAAACCATAACCCCCAGCCAAACACTAACCAAAATTCATACAGAAAACCACAAAACAACTACCCAAATTCTAACCAATACCCACCCAATAACCACCCAACTAACCAAAACACTTATCTTCATCCATCAACACCCCAAAATCAACCCATCTCACAAGACTCACAGAGAATCACCAATCTAGAGCTGCTCATGGAGAAACTGATGAAGAACCAAGAATTGACAACCAAGAATCAAGAAGCTTCCATGAAGAACCTAGAGAGGCAGATTGGACAAATCTCTAAGATTTCTGTTGATAAACCATCAAGTTCACTACCTAGTGATACCATTCCCAACCCAAAGGAAGAATGCAAGGTCGTGCAACTAAGAAGTGGAAAAGTGTTAGTGGATGGCAACCAAGGAGCAACAAAGAAGCTTATGGAGAATGACACTGAGCCAACAAAGAATGATGAAGCCATCAACAAAGACATGATAAGCAAGAAGGCTCCAGAAAAACTCACAGAGGAAGACAACAAACCACAGAATTTGAAGAAAGGAAAGAAGATCTTGGAGGAACCAATTCCAAAACAACATCAAGTGGTGAAGAGCTCAACACCACCACTACCTTATCCACAGAGATTTCACAAGGAAACAAAGGATCAGCACTTCCACAAATTTCTTGAGACTTTTAAGAAGTTGGAGATCAACATACCTTTAGCTGAAGCTTTGGAGCAAATGCCTTTATATGCCAAGTTTCTAAAGGAACTCATCAACAAGAAAAGAGATTAGAATGAGAAGGAAACGGTGATGCTCAGTGAAGAATGCAGTGCACTCATTAAAAAGGGACTCCCTCCCAAGCTTGAAGACCCTGGAGGTTTCTTCTTACCATGCACTATTGGAAACCTGTTCATTAACAAGGGGATGTGCGATCTAGGAGCAAGCATAAATCTAATCCCATATTCTCTAGTGAAAAAGCTTGGCATAGAGGAGGTGAAACCAACACAGATGTCCTTGGAATTGGTGGACCAATCAATAGTATATCCTAAAGGACTGATTGAGAACCTTTTAGTTAAGGTTGACAAGTTTATCTACCCAGCAGATTTTGTGATCCTGGATTCTTCAGAACATGGAAATGACTCCATAATACTTGGTCGACCATTTTTGGCCACTGCTAGAGCCATTGTGGACATAGAGCAAGGAGAATTAACCCTCAGGATGCATGAGGAGAGCATCATCTTGAAAGTCTTTCCAGAAGTACAAAGGGATGAAGAAACAAGCAAAATGAGTGATGATCGTTTTCCAAAGCAATCAACTGACAAGGAAGTAGAGCAGAAAAACAAACAGATGCAAGAAGAAAAAGGGATTCAAAAGGAACCAACAGAAGCAGGGGTGATAAGTAAGAAGGGAGGTATCACAACTCAAGTACTTGTCAAGAAAGAAAGATCAACAAGAAAGAAAAAGATGAAGAGCAAGAAAAAGGCTCACAAAGGTTGGAAGAACAAGAAAATCCCAACTGAAGGATTTTTTAAAGGTGATAAGGTGCAACTAGTATATCAACAGCATGGAGCAGAAGATTATTACACTGTCAACCAAATTCTTTCTCTTGAGCATATGGAAATTGAGCATCAAAGCACACAGAGAAAGCTGACAGTGAGAGGTGACAAGTTGAGACATCACCAACATCAACCACCCTAAAGGGAGGTCAATGTCAAGCTAATGACAATAAAAGAGCGCTTCATGGGAGGCAACCCATGGTTTAAGATTTCTGTCTTCTCTTTTATTTAATAAGCTATGATTCCTTTGAATATGATTTTGAATTTTCATGCCTGGTAAATGCATATATCATTTTGAAGCACATGGCAAACTTCTAAGTTTGGTGTACCTTAAGGCACACCCAAGTTCATTGTTCAAAGAAGAGGATTGTCTTTTAGAGCATATGCATAAGTCTTCTGATAAAGCATGTGACCAAACACTAAGTTTGGTGTCTGCATGTGCAACAATGTTCAGAGGATCATTTTCCAATCATTGACTCAAACCCATACAGATAAGGGATCATACATCAATTTTTTAAAATGCATCAATTGTGAGAACGGTTTGCAGTGTTAAGCCACCTCATCAATAAAAGATAAGTTTGGTGTCCCTACACCAAAAATCAATCCTGGAGCCACACTCAGTTTATACACACTAACCATATAATTAAGGGCTTGAGAAGCAAGCAACTTTGAGGATTATGCAGGACATGAGTAAACAATTGAAGACACTATGCATTTTAACTCAAAGAGAACACAACAGAAGGAAGAATCAAAGGGCTGCAACTTCAAAGGTTGTATCTGAACTTAATCCTTGCTGCTGTGTATTGTTTCAAACATGGGAACCATTGTTTGTCTTGCTAAAGTGTCTATCTAGTTGCAAGTGAGATTGTTTGCTGAAAATGATAAGTCTGCACAATGCTTGTATCCATCACTTAGCTTGAAAATTGTTTTATTTCCCATATGCTTAAATAAAAGAGTTTGATTTGAATTGAAAAGTGAAATATCCAATGTTGCATAAGTATGAATGGAAGTTGGTGGTGGTATATGTGTTTGATTAAATGCATGACTCATGAAATAAGTGTTGCATAATATCATTCTCATTCAATTGTGAGTTAGCTTGCTGTTATAAAAACTCCTATCAAGAATGAAACAACCCTTGGTAACAAAACAGAAAGAAAAGGAAGAAAGAAAAAGCCAAAGTGGCAAGAAAAACAAAGAATAAAGGTTGGACACCAATGACTTGAACCTTAGGACATATGCATGTGGTGTTCTTGTACTGAGATCTGCTTGGATGAGTAAATTCTAAGGGGTATTTTGAAACCCGGTCACTTAGATCAACTGATTTGGGATGGTCAATTGAAAATCCACAATAAAGAGCAACTTAGATACAGAACATTTAGTTATCCAAAGAGATGCTGGGCATCAATGATCCTAGGAAGAATTAATGAGCCAAGTGTCTGTGGTGGAGAGATGTTGAGCAAAAAGAAAAGAAAATAAAGCCAAAGGCTATGCTGCAGCATTTGACACCCAACCTATAAAAGAATAATAAGCTTGTTAAGCTTTGTAAGCCAAGAAAAGTTAGCAAGGGAGTGAGTAAAAAGTGAGTCTTATAACAGCAAGTTTAGCAAACCTTTGATGCAAAATGTATATCATGTAACAAGAACAATAACTTGAGTTGTCATTGTCTGCATAAATGCCCCATAGATCAAATTCTGCTATCTGCATAATAAGGATAAATATCCTTTTCTTATTCATTTCATTTACTCTTAGTTTTGAGGCTTGCTTGGGGACAAGCAAGATTTAAGTTTGGTGTTGTGATGACAAGTCATCATATACCCATTTTTTAAGCTAATTTCACTTGTTTTGTTAGCATTTATGCACTTTCTTGCATCCTAAGTAAGTGTTTTGGAGTGAAAATGCATAACTTCTTTAAATCAAGCAACCACCATGAAATTAATGATAATCCATGAGGTTTAAGCTAATTTTAATTGAACTTTAATTGATTTATAAGCCTCTTGAATTTAGTGATACTTGGAGTGGTTGTTTTGGTTTATTATAGGTGAAGAAAAGAAAAGAAAAGGAAAAGCGTGGCCTAAGAAGTGTGACCTAAGGAAAGGAAAGCGTGGCCAAAGCCATATGAAGCGTGCCGCATGCTAAGGGGGAGGCAACATTGCCCTCCACAAGGGCAGACTGCCCTCTAGGAGGGCAACATAAGAAAACCAAGAAGAGAAGGCAACTCTGCCCTGCCCACTACAAGGGCAGAGCACAAAATGTGCCTTGAGACCAAGAGGAAGAGAACATTGCCCTGCCCTTGTGGAGGGCAGAATCGGGCTCTCCAAGGAAGAAATTCAAGAGAAAAATGTCACCCATGCATGCTACAAGGATCGAACAAGAAACCATGAGGAAGCCAAGAACTAAGGTTGATTGCCGTGCCAAGAAGCCAATGAAATTAATTGAATTTGTGCCCAAGCCGTGTTTCGAACACGGGGCGTGGAAGAGGGAACTCTGCCCTGCCCTTGGCGCGGGCAGGGCAGCATTTGGATAGGTGCAAGATCCTGGCGCATCATGCACGATTCTGGCGCACCAACTCTCATCCCTGGCAGCATCTGGCGCATCAAAATTCGTCCCTAGCAGCATCTGGCAGCACCAAAATTTCCTGCCCTGCCCTCCGCGAGGGCAGGGCAGCATCCTGGCGCACCACGCACGAATCTGGCGCACCAATCTTCGACCCTGGCAGCACCAACGCGCACACTCCTCGATCTGGCAGCACCACAATTTTCTGCCCTGCCCTTGGCGCGGGCAGGGCAGCGTTTTGCGTTCCTGGCAGCACCAAGCCGCACCAACACGCACCCAAGCCGCACCAAACTTCTGCACCATGCACCAATTTTCTGCCCTGCCCTCCACAAGGGCAGGGCAGCAAGGGCAGGGCAGCCTCCTGGGAGTGAATTTTCATGGGCCGAAAATTCAAATTAAAACCCCATTTTAATTCATTTCTTCACCAAATCAAAAGCCCATCCAAATCCCAAAATCCAAGAATAGAAAGAGTATAAATAGAAGCTAGTTTGAGGTAATTAGGACCTTTTACCTTCTTTTGAATTTTTACCTTTTGACTTACTTTTGGCTTAGTCTTTGAATTTGCACTTTCTTTGAGCTTTCTTGAGAGACTTGTCCGAGCACCAAGAGGATCAAGGGAGAATTGACTGATCTCCTTCCTCATTCTTACTTGGGCAACTCTACTCTCCTGTTTTTGAGTTTTGGGTGTGTGAAATTGAGGAAATTCTGTCTCAATTCCCATTCAAACTCTTTTCAATTTGTTTTCTGCATAATTGAATCTGATTTCTATTCTTCTACTGCTTTCTCTTTTAATTCTTGTCAATTGCTTTGTTAACTTGGATCTAGGAAGGCAATTAGAGATCTAGGCTCTGCTACCTAGTCTCTTGAGATCTGAGACCCAATTTTACTTTTGGTTCTTCTGTGAACCTCTGCTACATTTTATTTCCTTTCTGTTTGAATGCTTATTTGCTTCTGATTCAATTTCTGCTCAATCAATTGCTGCAATTTACTTCTTCTTTGTTTAGATCCTGCAATCCCATTCCTCAATTCCCTTTTACTTTCTAGCAATTTAACTTTCTTGCCATTTAAGTTCCTGCAGTTTATGTTTCTTGCACTTTACGTTTCAGTCATTTACTTTCTTGTTCTTTAAGTTTCTGCAAATTTACTTTCCTGTTCTTTAATTTACTGCACTTTTCCCTTCCCCCTTTACATTTACTGTCATTTACTTCCTGTTAAACACAAATCACTCAACCAATACTTGATTCGCTTGACTAAATCACCCACTAAACTAAATTTGCTCAATCCTTCAATCCCTGTGGGATCGACCTCACTCATGTGAGTTATTATTACTTGATGCGACCCGGTACACTTGCCGGTGAGTTTTGTGTTGGATCGTTTTCCACACATCAGAACTCAAGACTGTACAAGGAGAAAATGAAGGCTGTACATGATCAACACATCAAGAGAAAGGAATTCAAACCTGGGGATCTGGTCCTTCTTTACAACTCTAGACTGAGACTCATGCCAGGCAAACTGTGATCAAGGTGGGAAGGTCCATATAGAGTCGAGAAGGCTGAACCATACGGAGTTTTCCATCAAAGCCACCCTTCTAGCTCTGAACTCATCAAGGTTAATGGACATCGTTTGAAGCTCTACCATGGTAAGAAGGCGAAGAAAAACAAGGAGTTAGAGATCTTCCTCCTGGAGGATCCACTCGCAACTGAAAACTGAGCTACTGAAGCGTCCAACTTAAGGACGTTAAAGCAAAGTGCTAGGTGGGAGACAACCCACCACGGTATGATCGTTCCTTTTCTTCTCCTTCTCTTCCCTCATCTATAACTCTTCTCCATACTACTGCCTCTATCTTGCACCTCATCTGCATACTGCATTTGCATAAAAAAAAATTTCTTCACGCGACGCGACCGCACCATTGACGCGTTCGCATCGCAGGTGGATCCGAGAATATAAGAAAGTGAACAGAGAATCACGCGAGAGCGTGGCTGGAGGCATGCCTTTGGCATAAATCATCACACGCGACCGCGTCGCTGACGCGTCCGCGTCAAGTGCGAAAATTAGCCTCCCACGCGTCCGTGTCACTCACGCGGCCGCGTGCCCTGGAATTCGACGTAAAACGGGTGCACGACCGAAAGTTGTGCTAGAGTGATGATGGATCGGTGCTAAACGCACAAATTCTTCCCACGCGGACGCATGGCTCACGCGTCCGCGTCATATCCTTTTAGTGGCCACTCACGCGATCGCGTGACCCACGCGATCGCATCACCCAACATTTGGCAAAAATAAAAATTTGAACAGAGAGTTGTGCGAGCGCGAGGCTGCCCTCGCGCCAGTAGCATAACATGTGTCACGCGTCCGCGTCGATTCACTTAATGCGCATTCGCGTGAACGCGTCACTCACACGACCGCGTCGCTTGCGCCGCACAGCTTATCCTAATTTGCCACATATCTTATCTTTCTCTTCCCCCAATCCTACTTTTTCTTTTCCCTCCCTTTCTTTCTTCCTCCCTTCTTCCTTCTTCCCTCATTCTCAATTTCTACATTCTCTCTCTCTTCCCACCATTATCAAGGTATTTCTTTTCTTCTTCCCGCTTCACTTTTCTATTCTTCTTCTTTATTTATGTTTTCTTCTTCCTTTCTCTTTCTTTTTACTTTCATTGCATATGTTTTCTTTTTATTTCCTTTTTATTGGTGTTGGAAATTTATTTGGTCATTGTGGATTGTTTCATAATTGTTTGGCAATTATATTTTTAAAGTGGTTGCTTGCATGTTCAATTTATTATTTTCATTGGATTATTTACCATGCATGTTATGTGTTTGTGAAAAAGCCCATGTGGCATTATGCACTTTTCTATATTATCCTATTCTACTATTCAATGCATGCTTTTCACAAATTCCCTTTGCTATTTTATTAATTGAATTTAATGGCCAATACAAACGTGATAGTTTGTTACGAAGTGATGCTTGATCTATGCTACTCATGCCCTTGCCGGCATGCCAATAAACATCTTGCATCTACTTCCCTATCGTGCACTTATTCTATTCCCTTTATTGATCTTTTCACATGTTGTCATGATCATGTGTTTACTTCATTCATCTTTACCGTGCACTGATTCTCACTCACTCAATCCCATTCCTTGCTCTATCTATTTGGATTTAACTTACTTTCTCTTCCCTTTTTCAGAATGGCCACTAAAAAAGACAAAGAAAAAGCTACCCCCTAAACCCACAGCAAGGAAAGGAATGAAGAGAGCGTTAGTGACAGAGCCTTCTTCAACTACAGTCAAGCCCTCAACAAAAAGAATTAAAAGGATTATCAAGGTTGATGAAAAGGAGAGAGCCTTCCCAGCAAAGGACACTGCACGATTTCCAAATTGCTATTGTGAGCAGATGTTTCCTATTCTGGCAGCTCAAAATTACAACAATGAACACCTTCTTATCCTTCCGCCTCGTATTGCTTAATTTGTTGAGCCACAAATTGCACAAAGACATTGGAAATTCTTACAGAGACAGCCACGACAGGTTAATCTTTCTTGGGTTGTTGAGTTCTACTCTAACTTCCACCTGCCGAATCTGCAGTCAGTTTATTTACGCCAGAAGCAAGTCCCCATTATAGAAGAGGCCATTCAGTAGGCCTTAGATCTCCCCCCTGCTCCAAAAGGATTGGACGCTTTTCATAAAGCCGCCATCAAACGCCAGGCGTACATCTTTGGTTGGGACGCTGTTCTCAGAGTTATCGCTCAACCTGGCAGCAAATGGATCTTCGGATACCATCGTTCCCGTCCTAAGGGAATCTCGACTTCTGCACTTACCTTAGAGGCTCACGTATGGGCACAGATTATGTCCCATTACGTCTTCCCGAGTACTCATGAGTCCTCCTTCACGGCAGACATGGCCATTCTACTATGGTGCATCCTCACAGACCAGCCTCTTAATTTACCGAGACATATCTGGAATGCTATGGAACACATGCAGATCGTAGGCAACCTACCTTTCCTCGCCTTGGTCTCTGATCTTATCTCAGCAGCCGGAGTATCCTACAGAGCTGGAGACACCAAAGCCATTCTTCCACGGGATGATCAGTATGTCCCTAGCAGGAGATACCTCAGGCCACAACTTGCCACTACCAGCTAGTCCACAGAGAATGTTGCAGCTCCTCCACCATCTACTAGTCAGCTGCTGCACCAAATACTGAAGCGATTGGACCAACAAGAAAAGAAAGCAAAGCTCCGAGAGCGCTGCAACCACCGCCATTTCAAACACCTCAAGGAGCTACTTACAAGCAATCACAGACCCAATGACGATCCAGGCACTCTGGACTCCACTTCTTTCACCAGCACAGGGAGCCACGACGGTCCCAACTGTGGAAACACTACCACCAGCCCACCACTGTTCCTGACAGATGGCACCGAGGACGGTGCAAATCGTTAAGTACGGGGAGGTCGGTCAGTACCTGACTTTCAGAGGTAATTTTTCTTCCCTAAACACCAATAAATTAGGATATTTAGTTAGTTTCTTTCTTTTGTAGAATAGGATAAATTACATAGTAATAGATTAGTTGCAGGCATGTTCTACTTGATTGAAAAGACAATAAGTTTCTTCTAAAACTCTATCTTTGGAACAAAATTTCACTAATTTTAATTAAAACTCTTATGTTAAATTTGCTTGAAGTTGTATTTGGATCATGAATTTTAAAGCTAAAGAACACACAACCTGTGAGAATTGAGCCTTTATGCATGGTTACATTATTTAACCATATTTGTTTTATTCTTGTGTGTTTACTTCTCTATGATTGTAACCTATATTTTGTTCCATCTTATATGTCTAATGTTTAATATATTTATATGCTGCATATGATTGAGGCCATTAATTGTTTAGCTCACTTATCCAAATTAAGCCTACCCTTTCAATTACCTTTGTTAGCCACTTTGAGCCTTTAAATCCCATTTGTTCTATAATCTACCACATTACTAGCCTTAAGCGGAAAAACAATTATATACCCCAATTTGAATCTTTTATTAGCTTGAGATAGAATTGTGTGTGCTAATTAAGTATGGGAAATTGTGGGAACAAAGGATATTAAGGGGATATGTCATGATAATATAATGGGAATTTGGACACCTACTCATGTGAAACTATAAGAATAAAAAAAAATCTATGTGCATTGATAAACTATGTTGATTTTGAAAAAAATAAATAAATAAATAATAATAATAAGGGGACAAAATTACCCCAATGTTGAGTTAAGAATTCAAAGATCAATGCATGTATGATAGAATTAAAATAAACAGTTGATACATGAGTATGGAATGTGAAAGAGAATCCTGGGTAGCTAGGTACGAACTCCATAGTTATACAAAATATATAGGTTATGTTAGAGTTTGAGTTAGTTAAAGATTCAATTTATAAGCTCACTTAACCACATATGTATCCTTACCCTTACCTTGGCCCCATTACAACCCTGAAAAGACCTCATGATGTTGCATTAGTATGTTAAATGTTGTTGATTGGTTAGGAGAAGAACAAAATTTAGGGAGCATGATTAGAGAAGGATAGAGTGATTACTCTATACACTGGAGAGATTAGAAGATACATACATCATCAGTGAGGGTTCAATGCTTAAAATTTTATGTTCCCTGCTTTCATGAGCTACCTTCTTGCATTTTTATCTGTTCTTACTGTATGAGAATTGAATCTTTTATTAGCTTGAGATAGAATTGTGTGTGCTAATTAAGTATGGGAAATTGTGGGCAAGAATCATATAGTTGCATTCACATGTATAGGTTGCATTGCATTGCATGAGTTTTACATGTTCCTACTCATTTATGTTATCTCCTTCAACTAAGCATGAGGACATGCTAATGTTTAAGTATGGGGAGGTTGATAAACCACTATTTTATGGTTTACAATGTGTTTAATTGTGTGATTTTATCATGGTCTTTACCCACTTATTCATATAATTAGCATGCATTTATATTTCCTTCCTAAAATTATTACATGATTGAAAACTTACTTCCTGGAGACCTTTAATTAGGTATTTTAATCCCCTTTATTCCATTCGATGCCGTGATCTGTGTGTTAAGTGTTTCAGACTTTATAGGGCATGAATGAATGAGAGATTGGGAAAGAAGCTTGCAAAAATGGAAGAAATACAAGAAATTGAGGAGATGACCGGCGAGAAGTGACGCGACCGCGCGGAAGAGAGGAATTCGCAGTGACGCGGCCGCATGAGTGACGCGGACGCGCGGATTGGAAAAGGAGAAGCGACGCGGAGGTATGGACGACGCGCCCGCATGGAAAAGAAAAAAACGCCGAATGACGCTTCCGCGTGAATGACGCGTCCGCGTGACGTGCGCGATCTGCATAATTTCAAAAGTCGCTGGCAGAGTTTCTGGGCCGGATTTCAACCCAGTTTTCGGCCCAGAATTACAGACTAGAGTCAGGGAACATGCAGAAACGAGTGACATAATTCATTCTGCATAATTTTTAGTTTTAGATCTGGATTTACTCCTCCCCTAGGTTTTTCACTCACTTGAGCATTCATAATTAGCATTGGAAGATTTTGGTTTTAGCTTTTGAGAAGAGTCTACCTCCAGTACTAGTTATCTTATTTTGTTATTTACTTTTTATATTTATTCTTCCATATTTTTAATCCCTCTAGAGTTGACTTTGGCTTATTTTTACAAGTTATTAATATAGACTATTTTTATTTTCAATTAATCCTTTCATTATTATTTATCATGTCTTCTTTTATTTTCACCATTAATTCTGTGAATTTTATAATTATGATGAGTGAGTAGTTTCATGACTTGATTTGGGATGATTGAAAGGAACCCTTGAGTTGAACTACTCAAGAGAGAAATTATAATTGGGTTTATTGTTGAATCACCCTCTAATCATTAACTCTAGTCCTTCCCAAGGGAGAAGATTAGGACTTATGACTAGAAATAGATTTCCAACTTGCTTGACTTTTCTTTACCAAGTAAGGGTTAACTAAGCAGAGTAACTTCCAATTATTAATTAATCTTGAGAGTATTTCAACAAGAATAGGACTTCCAGCTAATCTACCCCCAATTAAGGCTTTTATTTAAAATTAATTAAATTCTCTAATTTAAATTTCTGTTTATCAACTCAACCATTTTTTGAAAACACCCGATTGATGAAATAGCACATCTCTCTGTAACTCGTTGGGAGATGACCTGGGATTCATACTCCCAGTATTTTAATTTTCAATATTGTGACAACCCCTTTAAAATTGATAAGCGGATTTTTGGTTGGTTAAGGACTGTACTTGCAACGTATCCCTATTAATAAATTCTTAACTCACCAATTTTTGCCACATCATTGACATGCGCTATTTTAAATGAAATTTTGAGAAGCTTCCTTGGTTAGTGGAAACCTGTCCGTTTGTAATGCACCACTTGTTTCCTTTACCAGATTGTAAGCGAATTTTTACCTCAGAAGTTCTTTTCTAAAAAGTGTTTAACTCCTCTTTTGTCCTTGCTATAAATGTTATACACACTTGTTTGAATATGGACTTTAATAATTTTTGAACAAGCATTTGATTTTTCTTCTGAGTCTTCTGAACTATTTTTGGTTAAGATTGTGCACCTGACTATCTTTCTAAAATATTTGAGGAAATATTTTTGCTCTTAACCAAACCTGTGTACGATTGGTTTTTAAAAAATTATACATGATCTGTCTCAACATGAAATTGTATTACAGCAAAGCCACATTTATGCTTTTGGCTACTCTCTTAAAGAATGGTTGTTGCTTAACTTTTCTTTTAAATTGCGAAGTGATGTTTCCGCAAATTTTCGATTCTTTTGTGAACAATGCAATCAGAAGTATTCTTAATCATGCTCTTGAGTTCTGTGAGCTTTAATTCTTTGGTTTGAGATATTCTCTCCTGTAAACCTCATACTTCTTCGACTCAGCTTCAATTTGTTTCAAACCAATGCGCTGGTTTTCTTTCTATGGATCCTATTGAATTTCTGTGATACAAGGGTTATCTTTGAAGTTGTCAATTGACTTGTTTCTTGCAAGCATCATTGCTTGAGCATCCTTGTTTATCTGGAATTGGATACATTCTCTCAAATCTCTTATCATTATCCTTGACATTTGATTCTCCTTTCAAAATCTTGTATCCTTTGAAGTAGACTCGAGAATTATTTTGATATCACGTTTGACCTGTAGACGCAGTAACGCGATGCGTTAGTTCTTTAAGACGTGATGTCTGTATACAGAAGTTGAAGCGGTAAGTGTGCAACATTATGACTTGTGGGTGTTTTCTTCCTTGCGAACGGGTTTGCAGTTGTTAGACTTATGATCGGATATGGGGTTTGAAAAGTGCTTGATGGAGTTAGAAATTTGAAGTTTTGAGGTTGATATGAGATTAGTGTGCGGATGTTAAGCACGTCGTTTTAACCCCATCATGTTTTGTAACCTTCGATGCCTTGCTTTACTATCACATGCTTGAACCATGTCATCTTTTACATTGAGCCTATCTTGTAATGTTTGCTTTGCAACCACACTCCTACCTTGTATCCTTATGCCTACGACCATCCAAGTATTTGAAAACCGTATATATGTTTATGTGTTGAGATATTTTTGCTTATTCCTTAAATGTGTTCAAGGGTGAACTGATATGAAATTTCTTTCGTTTTGTATCAATTTTTTAGGGCAAAAATTTTTATAAGGTGGGTAGAATGTAAGACCCAGAATCTTTAAAAAGTCTTTTTATGATCAAGTCTCAAATCATATGGTTATTTATAGCCTTAATTTCAGAAATTATTTTATTAACGATAATTAAGGCGAGTTTTGATTTATTGAATTTGAGATGAGTTATGATTATTATCCAATTTTATAATTATTGAATTATTTTCTATATTTGAATTATAAAGTTGATAGTTATGAAATAATAAGGATTTTAAATTATTTGGATTAAATAATTAATATTTTTAAATATTAATATTCTACTTTGGATAATAAAGGATTTAATTATATTATTTTTAATTATTTGATTTGGACATTTCGTTGAAAATAATTTGTAAAACTGATGAGAAAATAGTATTTTCTCTATATAATTAGTGTTGGGTTTAGTTTGGGTTTCAATTATTATATTATTCTTAATTTTATTTGAAATTACCGAATTACCCCTAACCCTAATTTTACTCAAAAACCCTATCCCTGAAACCCTACTCGGTTACCCGTTATTTCCCATACCCCAGGAGCCACAACACATACATTTTCCTTTCTCCTTTTTCATGAAAGGAAGGAAATAGAAGCAGAAAGTGAAATTGGGGGAGAAGGAAGAAGGTGGTCGCCGGCGTGAAGCGGGAAGGGAAGGGAGTTCACCACACCGCCATCATCCTCACCCGCCTCACCGCGAGCTGCGCTTCACAGCCGCCCGTCGCATCCTCCATGTGCTGTCCTTCATGTTTGTCGCCGCGAGCTGAGGGGGAATCCCAGATGAGAGATTGAGAGAGGGAGACGGAGAGCTCGAGTGCCAAGGAAGGGGATGAAGGCTGCTCCTGTCACCGCCATCGAGCTTGCCGTCGTCCTTACTGCCGCGCCACCATCGAGCCCACAATCGTGGAGGAAGCACAGCGTCGCTGTGGGTCTATTTCCGTCGAACTCGAAGGAGGAGGAAGGATGAGACTGGGTGACGCTGGGAGAGAAGGAAACGCAAGCTGGAGGAGCTACGTCCAACTGCCGCTGACGCGCCACTTATCGCCGCCATTCTGCCATGCCGAGGGTCCCTTTCCTGCTAGATCTGCTGTCGGCAAGCACAAAGGGAAAGAGAAATCAGAGAAGACCCAAGGAGAGATAGAGAGGCCTGAGGCTGAGCTGGGGTTCAGCCACCATGGCCAGCTGTGCTCGGGTCACCGGCGCCGCCTCCGCCGGAGCTGCCGCTATTAGAAAAGGGGTTTCGACCACCGCAGGTGTCGCTGCCTCTCTGTGTTTCTGACCGCTGGGAGTGGTTATGTGGCTTCCAGGATCACCGCCAGAGCTCTGGGCTGAGTTTCTGCCACTTGAGACCCTGCTGCCATCGCCAGAAAAGTTTGCCGGTAAGGGTTTTAATTGTGGTTTTTGTCCTTTTTGAATTCCGAGAATATTATAGTCACTGCGTGTTGGTTCCAGTTATCGTGATCAAAATTTTTCGCCGCTGCCGCTTGAGGTGGCTGCTGAGTTGCCGCTGAACCGGCTCGGTGACCGCCGCTATTTTGGTTTAGCCGTTCCTTCTTCGGTTCGGTAAGCGTTTTGATTTGAAAGCCCTTTCGTTACTGTTTTGTAATCTCACGCTGAGGTTTATGGCATTAATTGCTATATGATTGAGTTTCGGTTATTATATGTTGCGATTAGTGTTGCTACGGTTATTGTGAAAGTGGCTGGGAGCTGAGGTTTTGGTTGCCGTTAGTTCGGGTTGAGGCGGAAAGGACTCTGTAAGACGTTTGGCTTATGAAAATTGCGTTTTGAGGTAGGGGCGCTTCCAAAAACTATGTTTTATGTATAGGAATTATTACATATGGATACTGATGTGAGATATTGTGTATTTGGTGATTGTATTTGCCTTATGTATTAATTGATTGACTCGAATGATTATGGATGTTGGCTTGGCTGAATTGTTGTGCGGCTTTGTGAAATGTAATATTTTGAAGTTGATTCTTTAATGATCTGAAATCTGAGTTTAATCCATTGAGGATTGGTTTGAATTGAATCAATCATTTTAATTGACTTGGTTTTGGATAAATGATTTGTTATTGAGCCGTTTCTTTAAAGCTTTGGAAATGAGTTAAATCGGTTGATATTGATTTGATTTTGAAATGGTTTCCTTGAGATATGCCACTGAGGCAACTATTGGATTTAGCGTGATTTTGAATTGATTTTTGGATTTTGGACTGTTGAAAGGGATTGAGGAACGTATTAGTTGGGACCCAAACCGGGTGGCAAAGTCCAGGTTTTAGGGGAGATGCTGCCGAAATTTCTATAAAATCCGAGGCTTTATTTGAAATGTTATTTGGAAAATTTTGAGTTTAATGCCTTTCCTATTTACTTAAAGGATTGTGAATTTAGGGCTTCTTTTATTATCTTTTCTTAGAACAATTATGAAAGCGATGAAGCTATGCTTTGAAAGAATTATTGAAAAGAGAATCATGATTTCTCCTTATTTTCCAAGAAGAATAGTATGTCTTCGGGTACAAGTTATTCGAAAGAGAATTCTGCCTTGAGGCTGTTTTAAAAGGTAAAACGGGTTTATATTTTTCTCTATTAAACATAAAGAGTGTCCATTAGAAGAGTTTTTGTGATTTTAAAAGGAATTGGATTTCAATTGATGAACCTCATTACTTTGACGTTTTGAATAAGATTCAGAGTACCCTTTGAACTCTAGTTTAACACAACAAAAATGATTCTCTTAGCAGTTTGAAATGCTTCAGATTTAATTATGGAATTGAAGCCGGTTTTGTTTAAGTAAAGGAAATGGCTTTGAAAAGAGTAATTGATTACATGACTCAGATTGACTTAGATCCTATTTTATTACTCAAATAAGAAATCCAGGGTTTTAATGATTTTAAATGAATTTGGCGAAATGAGTTATGCTATTCTCCCCTAAAGACTTGAGACTCTGCCGAGAGACTTTTGTTATAAAATTCCATTGTTGTATGGATGATTTTGAATATTTCAAAATAAATTTTTAACTTGCCATGGTTATGGAAGTTTTGAAAAGAGGATGCCAAGAGTGGCATTGTTTTCAAAGGGGAATTTACCTTGCGTAAAAGTGGCTTATGAGCCTAAGATGATTTGAGAAATGAGATCTTTAAAGCCAAGGCTAAAAAGAGTTGAAACTTGATTTCAAAGTGAAATGATTTAAGAAATAAGATTTATGGCTTAAATGCCGATTTTATGAATTTGATGATGTTGAATGGTGGAAGTGCTGTTTTGTTATGGGCCTGAATGGCTGTGTATGATTATGAATATTGGCTGGTTCTGGACTGAACCGTGAGCTGGATGGCTGAGATAGATGTTGATCCATGGCTGAGAATGAAAGAATATATGATGAGATATTTATAATTTGTGATATTGCACTTCCACTATCGGAGATACGAGTTTTCTTGGGAGAAAGCAATGGCTAGCCACCACGTGCTCCAGGTGGAGACTCGTAGCTCTTTTGACCCTATGTCGTCAGGGTGGCCGAGCACTTTGAAAATTCCGGATGAGCTCACCCCCGTGAATATTCACCAGTGAAGGTGATGGATATGGATCATGATTATGATCACGATTATATTGAGTATAACTCGAGTTGGGGAGACACGACAGAGGGATAGTCCAAGGGTTAGCTACCAGGACTTGTCGGGTTGGCTATATAACCGACAGATGATATCATCAGCCACTAGAACAGGCATGCATCATATGCATCTATGTGACATTGTTTAGTTGTGCATATTGTACTTGGTTTGCCTATGTGAATACTTGTGATTACCTACTACTTGTTCTACTTGCTGTAATTGTTTGTTTGTGCTTGAACTTCCTATCTGTGTTTGCTACTGGGACTCTGATGGTTTGTGGTGATTGGTTGTTGGATTGGATTGTTTGGGTCTAGGGCCGTGGTTAAATTGAGATGGACCGATGGTTGATTCCGGTTTTATATTTCTAGTTTGGAAAACTATGAAAGGCTATTTTGGTTCAGCATAGATAAACATTTTGAAAGACTTTTGAATATTGTTTTAAATGAACAGTTTTCTCTTTCAAAAAAAGATTTCATATTTCTCTTTTATGGTAAACCGTTGTTTTTGAGAAGAGGCATAAGACGATTATTGATCACTGGTACGGTTTATCGTCACGTATCCTATTACAGTAATTCCCAAAAACCCTCTAGTGAGAATCCTTTCGAGGATGATGTTCTCACTCCCCTACATTTTTCCCTTTTCAGGATATGGACACAGAAGTCACGAAGAGTTTATTTAATTGTTGTTGTGATGCTCTGTATTGTTTTAGTTATGGTTTATTGTACCCTCGCCTTTATCTTGATATATTCTGTAAGAGGGATAGGAATTGTTATGGATGTACTCTTGATGAGTTTTGTAAGTTGTATGGTATCTATGGATGTACGTTATCGAATGAAAGTATTTTTGGGAACGATTTTGTGGTTTAAAGTTTTAAACAGACTCATATTTTAGTATTAAATAGTATAAGTGTCGCCGTAATGTCCGAGCTATCAGAGTCGCGCAGCCGGAAGCATGAGCTTTAATAGTTAGGGTGTTACAATACATGTTTATTCCTTCTACAGGCCATGAACTCACACGTTGGTTTACTACTCGCAACCCAACGTTACTCAGGACTACGCCCGAAATGGCTTCTCAATTTCGTATACTCAGCATACGTGCCTCATGGACAGAACCATGTTCATTTAGCATATTTGACGATCGTTGTAAAGCACAATACCATGGTATGCTCCCAGGTCAGAAACAGTTATCAAACATAGAGGTGGACATGCCCACATCGTTCAAACACTGGTCAAGTGGGATGAAACTTTGGCTTTACTATGCGGTCATAAGTTTATAAACATCTTGGGTCTTTATTATAGTTTTTTAAGACATCTCAACTTAATTTTCTTTTTTATTCACTAAGGGATCCTTTTACCCTTATTCTCTATATGTAAGAATCTTTTGCCCTTAAGCTCTCTTTCTATATATTTATCTTTTAACCTTTAACATTTTGTAATATAACTATCTTGTCCTTTAACCTTTAATTTTACCATATTAACCTCATACTTTTCAATAATGACTACTTTTCCCTTAGTGTTATCACTTTTACAGTTTTTCTATTTTAACTTTATATTTTTATAAAATGACTATTTTACTCCTATGATCCATATTTATTTCTTTTAAGTTATCTTTTTTCAAAATGATCATTTTACCCCTTACACCTCCCAAGTTATTAATTTGTCCTTATTCTTTTTCTATGTGACCATTTTACTTTTTCTTAGTCATAATTACCAGTTTAACCTTATTGTTTCATTCTTATCTTAATACCTTATTATATTTATATTTTTACTCCTAAACTTTACTAAAATTATTATTTAACCCGAAACTTTATCTTAATTATATTTTTTACTCGAATCTTTTATATAATTATATTTTTACCTTTAAGTCTTCTATGTTCATATTTTTATATCTAATATTTTCTTATTTCCACTTTTAGCCTATTTTTTTACTATAAATTATATTTTAATCATATTTGGTGCATCATACATTATTCATAGACCAAAATCTTGAGTTTATGGCCCTTTTAGGCTTTTTTATAAAATTATAATTTAGTCCTAAGAGGTTAATCATATTTGGCCATCATCTGCATCATATATATCCATCCATAAATTTATATTAAACACTTGTAACACATATCAAGGGCTCATTCATCATTCAATCATCAACATAAACATTCATAATCATCAATCATCATCAAAACATTAATAGAAGTATATTAATAATATGTGGTATTCTAACTATCCTAACTTTTACCCTTCTTGTTAATCCTTCTAAGTTACTTTCCTAGTCTTTATGATCACCAAAAATCTCCTAAATAAAAATCAACACAACTTTTAATCATATGAAGGCTTTATGACAAAAAGGTATCATAGAAAAAAAGGAAAACTTCTCACTCTTTTTGAGCTTAGAATTTGATATTCTTCTTACACCTTTAGAAGTTTGAAGAGATGTCTTTTTATACAAGAAAAGAAACAAATATGATTTCTTCATGGAGTGACATGTATAACTGAATTCATGAAGAGAAAAAAGGAGGAATTTCTCTTAACTATCCTTGAGGATTTTGGCATGGAGATGAAGAAGATGACAGGAGTTGTATGATCAAGTTGGTTTCTTGAAAAAGGGGTCTTAGTCTTATGAAGATTGGAGATGAAATTGTACGAACATAAAACTCACTAACTTCTGTTTTCCTCTTTTGTAAGTTCGGCCAACTCTCTTTTTTTTCTTTTTCTTTCTTTTCCTTTTTCTATCTTAGCTAACTAAGTGTTATTTTGTGACGTTAAGTTGAAAATATGATGGTAAAAGGAAGCTAGAGCAACGTTGGTAAAAGAAGAGATAAGGATGATT
This sequence comes from Arachis hypogaea, assembly GCF_003086295.3. NCBI lineage: Eukaryota > Viridiplantae > Streptophyta > Magnoliopsida > Fabales > Fabaceae > Arachis > Arachis hypogaea. The sequence goes on along the minus strand of NC_092040.1, from coordinate 69,062,720 downwards.
ATTTTAATTTTTTTTCTTTTTTTATTTGACACTAACTTAACTTTTTTGTTAAACAAGCATATGGATTTCAACATGTGATGGATAAAAAGGTAGAGGAGGTGGCTGAAGTTTAGAGAGGAGATTTGGTGAAATTTGAGTTTCATTTGGTGTTAATTTCATGGGTAAGCAATCTTACCTTCAAAGTGGTGGATAAAAGCTGGTAAAAAAAGATGAATGTATGAGTGGAGAATTGAGTAATTAAGATTTTATCGTATCTGATTAAATAAATAATTATACTTTTTTTGCATATGGGCCTGTCTTGTTAACACGAAGTGAACCATGATTCTCAGATTTTATGTATTGTAAGGGTCCAAAAAATCATTCTTTGAAAAATCGAAATCTTAAAATTTGTTAATTAATTTAGAAACTAAACTAAAATATTTTTAAAATGTGAAACTAAACTAAAGGTCTTAAAACTTGATAAATTTAAACTTTCTTTTATTCTAGAATAAATTTCTAACTATAATTCAACTACCGATTTCTTATGCATATATAACCATGAATTTAAGTGTTTTGTCTCGCCCTTCCAAAATCATTAATAATAATTTACACTCAAACGAAATTGTTGATGATTTGTCTTACCATTTATATTCTAATCATGTTAGATAATCAATTAGGGTATCAGCCAACAACAACCAACTATTATTTGAGTTACAACAAAAAATTATATCAAAAATCAATTAAAAAAAAAGTTAAAATCTAAAAGAAAATATCTAAAACTAAATGAAAAGAACCGTCTAAAATCATTGTAAAAAAAATATCCAAAACCTAACAAAAAAAAATATTCAAAACGTAACAAAAAAATATCTAAAATCGTTATAAAAAAATTTCCAAAACCTAACAAAAAACTATCCAAAATTTGAACACAATAAAAACGCTTTTAATTATGGTTAAAATAATGCATTACTTTTGAATATTTCTTATACCTAGATTTCATATTAAATTTTAGAGAATTCCGATGTTTCTTATTCTGGATTTCAAATATTTAAATTTTATAGGTTGTAGGTGTTTTTCTAGGAATGTACAATTAAAAATAAATAAAAACAAACTATTAAAAATTAAGGCATCATTCCAGTTATTTTTTATAGGGGTTTCGGATGTATAAATTCTAAAGGTTTCAGAAGTTTTTTCTGTGAATGTACATTAAAAAATAAATGAAAACAAATAATACTTTAGATTTCGAGTGTTTAAATTTGAGAGATTTTTAGATATTTTTATTCTATGATTTAAGATGTTTTATTTTGTTAGATTTTGGATGATCTTTTTAAAGATTTTGAATTTTTTATTAGGTTTTGGATTTTTTTTTCTATAATTTTAGATATTTTTTAGTTAAGTTTTAGATTTTTTTTTCTGAAACATAAGATAAAAAAATATTCGAAAATTAACAAAAAGAAAAATTTAAAATTATTTAAAAAATAATTCAAATCCTAAAAAAAACATCCAAACATAAGAAAAAGAACATTCAAAACCTATAAAAAAATACATTGAAAATCTAAGAAAAAGAAAATCTAAAACTATTAAAAAGAATCATCCAAAACCTATTAAAAAGAATCATCCAACATTACTAAAGATAATCATCCAAAATTGAATAAGAAGAAATATCTAAAATTATTGAAAAAAATGCTGCAACAAGAGGGAGGGACGGAACTTTAATTTCCAACATCTATGTTAACTTCCTCTCGTTTGGCTTCTTGACTCTGGTGAAGTGGAAGCGGTACTGATCCGGAGAAGAAACGCGGAGAAAGAGGTGAATGGAAGTGAAAGGGCGCGTATTTTTTTAGCGTAAAACTAGTTTTAGGAATTTTAAAATCATAATCTTTTGAAAAATTGACTGCTTGGCTATAAGGTTGTCAAACGGGCCAGCGAGACTCATTTACCATAAGTCGATTTAAGTCTACATTATTCACGAGTCATAGTTTTTCAGTTAGGACCATTTATGACTAATCCAATGGATTAAACAAACTGGTCCATTCACTTTTTTATTTTAGTTTTCAAAAAATCTTTTAACAAAAAATATCATTTTTAGGTCAAAAATTTTAAATAAATAATTCTTTTAATGGATTGGATTTTTAAGTCGAATTGGACAGAATATTTAATTAAAAGTGCTATTATTTTTTGAAAAATATAAAAAAATAAATGTGCCGTCTATTTAGTCTGCTTACTCCAAAATTTAAATAAATTTAATTTTAAAAACAAAATCATCCGTTTAAATAAATAAATGAATTGACTTAATAAATTTAGCTTATTTTAACTATTCTAAAAATTAATTTAAAAAAATCTAAAAAATTAATTCTGATACCTATAAATAAACTTTGTCATTATATTCAAACAAATCACCTCACCGGGCGATTCTAACGAATTAACACATTTCCCCCAATTTCAATTTTTTTACCCGAACTCTAATACCCGCTAAAAATATTAATACTGTTAATTACATGTATAAATTGGTGGTTTTACAAAAAAATAATTTTACGAAAGAGTATCAAGTTATGAATTAGTGCCACACTAGACATAATTGAAGCTTGTGACACGTACTAAAAATGAAGACAATTTCTGCCCCCTCAAATTTATTTTATTTTAACCATACAAATAAAATAGCATAAAACACTGACAGAGTACTAGGAGTACAACAATAAACAAAGACCATATATAATGCTATGCAATGTAGTCAATTGAGCTCAATAGTTATAATAAGCACCGCCTGCCATAGCCTCCATTATTCTAATAACACACTTGCTTAGACACAAAGAAGCATCTTAGGTGTGGTGGTGCTGGTACTCTTTTCTTTTCTTTTCTTTTTGCTGCTACTGCTTCAGATTTTTCTAATCTCTAGGCGTTAAATTGGACTTTAATCTATTTTTTATGTTCTCTAATGTGAACTTAAAAACTTCATAGCCTTTGTTACTCTCTCTGGGTTTAGTTTAGTTTCATTGAGTTCGAAGCAAGAAAACCACATAGTAATAGTAATAGCAAACATTACTCACAAAAAAAGAGTTGCAAAACCCAATGAAATAAGGTGCACAAAGCAAAGAAGAAGAAGAAAGGTTTGGAATTTGAGGCAAATGTTCCATAGTTTTCAATGCAAAACTCGAGGCAACAACAACCCTCTTCCTTCTTCTTCATTTCTTCTTATTCATTCTTTTGTTTCATTCTTCTCTTTCACACTACTTTTCTCTATGGTATTGCATTCTGTTCTACGAACAGTAATAACAACGAAGCTTCTGCTCTATTTTCTTGGCTCCATAGTTCTTCTTCACCACCACCATTGTTATTGTCCAACTGGAACATCCATGACTCAAACCCATGCAACTGGACCTGCATAACATGTTCTACACTCGGTTTTGTAACTGAGATCACCATAGAATCCACCCCTCTTGAGCTTCCACTACCTTCAAACCTTTCTTCATTCAAGTTCCTTCAGAAGCTTGTCATCTCTGATTCAAATCTCACTGGACAAATCCCTCAAGACATTGGTGACTGCACTTCACTCACTGTTCTTGACTTAAGCTCTAACAACCTTGTTGGTTCAATACCTTCCTCCATTAGAAAGCTTCACAATCTTGTCAACTTGTCCTTGAACTCTAACCAGCTTTCGGGGAAGATCCCAGTCGAGTTAAGCAACTGCATTGGACTAAAGAGTCTTCTCCTTTTTGATAACCAGCTTAGTGGGGTTATCCCAAAGGAGCTTGGAAAGTTGTCGAATCTTGAGGTTCTTAGAGCCGGAGGGAACAAGGACATAGTTGGTAAGATCCTATAAGAATCTTTATAAATACTTCGCGTATGCATATCTGCATCAAATACTGCTACTTCAAACTTCTTAAGTCAATGTTGTGTTTGCATATTGCATTGTAGTGTATCATATCTAATACTCGTGTTCGTGTTTGTCGAACATAGGTAAGATACCTGAACAGTTTGGAGAATGCATCAATTTAACAGTGTTGGGGCTAGCTGATACAAGAATCTCAGGCTCATTGCCAGTTTCATTGGGAAAACTAAGCAAGCTTCAAACTCTGTCAATTTACACCACAATGCTCTCAGGTGAGATTCCAAGAGAGTTAGGTAACTGTTCTGAGCTTGTTGATTTGTTCCTCTATGAGAATAGCCTCTCAGGTTCCATTCCACCTGAGCTTGGAAAGCTTCAAAATCTGCAACAGTTGTTTCTATGGCAGAATAGTCTTGTTGGTGCTATACCCGAAGACATTGGAAACTGCACAAGTTTGAGAAAAATTGACTTCTCTTTGAATTCTATATCTGGATCCATTCCTCTGTCTTTAGGAAATCTTTTGAATCTTGAAGAGTTTATGATTAGTGACAACAACGTGTCTGGCTCGATACCTTCGTCGCTCTCGAATGCAAAGAACCTTCAGCAGTTGCAAGTTGATACAAACCAGCTTTCAGGTTTGATTCCACCCGAGCTAGGCCAGTTGTCGAACCTAATGGTGTTTTTCGCTTGGCAGAACCAGCTTGAAGGTAGCATTCCATCAAGTTTAGGAAACTGCAGCACCCTGCAGGCACTGGACTTGTCTCGAAACACGCTAAACGGAAGCGTTCCGGCAAGCCTATTTTGCCTCCAGAACTTAACAAAGCTGCTTCTCATCTCAAACGACTTATCAGGATCTATACCTTCAGAGATAGGTAGCTGCAGCTCTCTTGTAAGGTTGAGGCTTGGAAACAACAGAATCACTGGTAGTATTCCCAAGACCATAGGCAGCCTCAAGAGCTTAAACTTTCTTGATCTCTCCGGGAACCAGCTTTCAGGGCCGGTTCCTGAAGAGATAGTAGGCTGCTCAGAGCTGCAAATGATAGACTTGAGTGGCAACAACTTAGAAGGACCATTGCAAAATTCTCTGTCAACACTTTATTCCCTTCAAGTATTGGATGCATCTTCCAACAAGTTTTCAGGTCCAGTGCCTGCGAGTTTGGGCCACCTTGTATCTCTAAGCAAGCTTATCTTAGGAAAGAACTTGCTTTCCGGACTGATTCCAGCGTCGCTGAGCCTATGTTCAAATCTGCAATTGCTTGATCTTAGCAGTAATCAGCTCACCGGTAGCATACCAGCCGAGCTAGTCCGGATGGAGTCACTAGAAATCGCTCTCAATCTGAGCTGCAATTTTCTCAGCGGGCAAATTCCGGCTCAGATATCTGCACTTAGCAAGCTTTCCATGTTAGACCTTTCACATAACCAGTTGGAAGGGAATTTGCAGCCTTTGGAAGAGTTAGACAATCTTGTCTCCCTTAATGTTTCGTACAACAAGTTCTCCGGTTATCTTCCGGATAACAAGCTTTTCAGGCAGTTATCGCCAAAAGACCTCGCCGGAAACCAAGGCCTGTGCACATCAGGTCAGGACTACTGCTTTGTGAAAGACTCTGGCACGGCCTTGAATGCGAACGAGGCAAAGAAGTCTCGAAGGATTAAAGTGGCTATTGGTTTACTCATAGCTCTAACTGTGATAATGATTGTTATGGGAATAACTGCTGTAATAAAAGCCAGAAGAACAATTAGAGATGATGATTCAGAGTTAGGAGAATCATGGTCATGGCAATTCATACCATTCCAGAAGCTGAATTTCACGGTTGAGCAAGTACTAAGGCGTTTGGTTGACAGGAATATAATCGGAAAGGGATGCTCCGGCGTAGTGTATCGTGCCGAGATGGACAGCGGAGAAGTGATTGCAGTGAAGAAGCTGTGGCCTACAACAGATGCAGGGGAGGTGTTAGACGAAAAGACCAGAGTTCGTGATTCTTTCTCGGCCGAGGTGAGGACTCTCGGGTCGATCCGCCACAAGAACATTGTGAGGTTCTTGGGATGCTGCTGGAACAGGAAAGCCAGATTGCTCATTTTCGATTACATGCCGAATGGGAGCTTAAGCAGTTTGCTCCATGAGAGGACTGGGACTTGTTTGGAATGGGAATTGAGGTATAGAATCTTGTTGGGTGCTGCTCAAGGAATTGCATATCTTCATCATGATTGTGTTCCGCCTATAGTTCATAGAGATATCAAAGCCAATAACATCCTCATTGGCATTCAATTTGAGCCTTATATTGCTGATTTTGGCTTGGCTAAGCTAGTTGACGACGGCGATTTCGGCAGATCTTCCAATACCGTTGCCGGTTCTTATGGATACATTGCTCCAGGTTAGTGTGTGTTTTACTTGTTCCTTTCTTGCAAAAATGCTTCTGTTCTTCAGAATAAGTCACAACTTTTATGCTCTATAGAAAGTGTTCAATTAGATGAAATTTCACAGGAAAATAAATATTAAGGAGTTATATATTATCTAACAAATTACAAGAACGTGTCAACTCAGCGTAGGAAACTACTCACTACAAAAAGTTAATAACTAGCCACAATGAATTTTTCACTTCCAAGATTGGTTGATAGTTTTTTACAATATCACTGTCAATGCATATAAAATTATTTTTATTTTTATTCTTAATATACACTAGATGATTCATTTGGATTTGTTTCAGAATATGGCTACATGATGAAGATCACAGAGAAAAGTGATGTGTATAGCTACGGAATAGTTTTGTTAGAAGTCTTGACAGGAAAGCAACCGATCGATCCAACAATCCCGGATGGTCTACATGTTGTTGATTGGGTGAGACAGAAAAAAGGGCTTGATGTTCTTGATCCTAGGTTACTCTCTAGACCAGAATCAGAAATAGAGGAAATGACGCAAGCTTTGGGAATAGCCATGTTATGTGTAAATCCGTCCCCAGAAGAAAGGCCGACGATGAGAGACATCGCCGCGATGCTCAAGGAGATAAAGCAAGAAAGGGAGGAGTCTGCGAAATTCGACGCACTTCTAAAGGATTCGCCTGCGAATGATGGCAATAAATGTTCTTCTGGTGGAGTTATGGCAGCATCTTCGTCGGTGCCAATGATGCAACGTTTGAATTCAAAGATTAATAATAACACGAGCTTCTCTGTGTCTTCATTGCTTCATTCATCTTATAGTGCTAAGATGGGATTCTAATGATAAATTTGGAGGGCATAAGCTTCTTGTTCTTGTGATCACTTTCCTTCTCTTTTATGTTTATTGGTCTTTATAAGCTTGTAAATTTATTATACTTTAATTAAAATGAAGAAAATAGACCAAGAAACTAAATATGTGACTTTGAGAATGTCAATGGTAATGGTGTGTATCCAAAAATGGAATTGAAGATCAAATTTATCAAATTCAGATTATGTCGGCATAGAAATAAAATCCAGTCATTGTTAGAGTTTAATTTCTGCTTCTTTCAGTTCTTATTTTGTTTGACAAAACTAAATATTCTAATTTTGTATTTTGTTAAATAATTCATTTACCTATTATTGTATGATATATATGAAATATTTCTTTATGAGTAAATATTTAAATTGGTCCTTAAATTTAAATTGCGCATCAATTAAATTCCTAACTTTCATAAATAACCAATTAAGTGAATCCATGTCCGTTCCTGAGTGAACTGTCGTCTTAACGAAGCTAATGTGTTATGTTAAGTTCCAATTTGGCATTCTAGTTGTACGCTAATGTGCTCAAATTGGTCCCTAAATTTATTTTTTAAAACCCAAATTAGTTCATCTTGAATTACAAAATCCTAATCCTCTTTCGCCCCCAATTTTCATCATCTCTTCTCTTATGTTCTTTGTCTTTTCTTCTCCCGTTCATCTTTTGTTTATGTATTGCATGAGAAACTTCCTTGATCTTCTTCATCATGGAGTCCTTTTCCTTCTCTTCATCAACTTCCTCAACATCATCTTCCTTTTCCTTTTATGATTCATCGTTTTCATCATCACTGATATCTTTTTCATTAGATAAATAGAATACTGAATTAATTCTTAGTGCTTCTTTACAAGATCCTTAATCCTCTTCTTTTCTAAGTACTCCAGCTATTAAAACAAAAAAATAATGTCAATTACTCAGTCATTATCTCCAGTTACAAGCTCAAATTAAATTAACTTTCAATTAAAAAAATCTGTGAAACATTACAAATCTTTTTCCTAGAGTCTAAAAACTAAGCATGCACAATAATTCAAATTGATGTATATATCTCACTATGTTTCTAAATAAATGCATTCACAAATAAATATGTTGTTCTTTACCTGATCCTCCTTGAGAAAGAGGAAAATTTAGTTTCTCTTCTGAATTTCTACCCACTGGTATCATTGGTCATAGTGAATGGTCTACCAAGCTAGAATTACCAATTGTACTGCTCATCATCGTTATGCTTGGTTGCCATAATCATCTTATCGACAACCAAGTACGCAGAGTAGAACCCAACACCGAACTACTCAATCATGAGGATGTCAGCACCGCCCTACAATGTCTTGAAGGTAGTAGAAGGCTTAGAGAAGGGGGTTGAATCTTTGACCTTCTTTTGCTTTAATGAAATAACCCTTTTAAAATAAACTTTCAATCTGAAATTGTTTGAACTCAGCAGCGAAAAAATTATGAGACAATTTCATTTTGTCTCATAAATATCAGAAAACAAAATAGATAAGGGAAGAGAGAAGCTAACACCATCAAGTATCCTGGTTCAGTTGCCTTATGCCATGCAACCTACATCCAGTCTCTACCACAACTATGGTGGAATTTTCACTTTAGTTAAAGTATTACATACACCAATTTCACAAAATTGACACAATCCTTTCACTCTCAAGTTTAAATTCTCATGCCAAACAAATCACAGCAGCAGCAAAATTAGCAAATTCATATGCTACTACTCCCCCTTGTCATTAAGGGTGGAACAAAAGATTGAACTAAAATCTGTAACAAAATATTAGTTCAAAGTCCAAAACAAGTAAATAACTAAAAGTGAACAAAAGTCTACAGTAACATGATACAAATTCAGGCATCTGAACCATCTTCTTCAGAACCAGCATCTTCCTCAGGATCAGTGGCAGCATTGTCATCCTCTTGGAGATTGTCAATGAATTTCATGAAAATGGCCACCCTATTTCTTGATTTTCTAAGAAGGTTCTCATGTTTCATAGCAAGTTTCCTCTTTTCTTTGCTCATAGCAATCAAATGGTTAGATTGAGAAACAAGTTACTGCACCACATCCTTAACAACTTCATACAGAACAGTTTTATGTCCAATGGAGGCTGAAGTACCCAGTGGAGGAGGAGTGTCTTCTGGTTCATAGTCATCATCATCTTCATCAAGAACCACCCTTTCAGAATGAGTGGGTCCCTTTTTCTACTGTTTCACTGAAACACCTCCTTTTAGATATGAGTGTCTATTTTCATATGACTCATTGGACAAATCAACACCAAAATGTTCAAAAATACAAGTTAAGAACATGCCATAAGGAAGGGCTTTATTTGTCTCACTTCTAATAGAATCAAACATATATCTAACCATTAAATAAGCAAAAGTGATTTCTGTTTTTGCGAGAAGAGCATACAAAACAAGAGTGTCAGTGTAAGATACCCTTTGATATGAATCACTCTGAGGAAAGATGATAGGATTTACTATACGGTGCAACTGAGCACGTTCATAACCCAAGGTTCTATGAGTAGGGTGATGCCATCAATCAAAGAAACATGTTCACAGATATGAGCCAGAGCATCATTGAAAGAGATACCAACTCTTTCATCCCACTTACCAGATGGATAGGCACATGCACCTACATCAGTGTATATCAGAGAATCACTTATGGTTCTATTATTCAGAATTATGTCACGGCCTTTTACATAAGAATGAATAGTCCCTTCATGGTACGTCATGTTTGCATAAAATTCTTTGATTAAAACTGGGTAAACCGGTTTTTTTATTTTAAAAAGATGGTTTCAGTCCAGAGAAATAAGATTATCAACAAACTTAAAACCTTTCATTTTTTAAGATTTGGTAAATCAATAGAAAAGGTGGGACCTAAGATACGGTGAGCAATGACACCCTCGTAGAAATCATTATTCATGGCAGATCTAAACCTGTGAGGGTTATAGTTTGAAAGGGAGGTCATGAAGTGTGATTTGATTTAAAAAAAATGAATATTTTAAAATAATAAAAACTGATTTAAATGAAACCTTTTCAAAAAAATGCAAAGTAAAAAATCCCATGGGTTTTAAGGAAACATATTGGACAACCATATGTAACACTCATTGGGCCCAGAGATGGTAATGTTTTAAGGAAACATGTTGGACCACTCAGAATCTAAATTTTTGGATTGACCTAGATGATTCAGCAAGTGCATTATAGCCTAGAAAATGAAGTTCAGAAAGATGGTTCTTCAAGCCCAGAATTGTCTCATACCTGTTTATGAGACAAAAACTTCAACAAACACATCAGCAATTGATGAGCGGATAATTTATACGCTTTTTGGCATTGTTTTTAGTATATTTTTAGTATGTTTTAGTTAGTTTTTATTATATTTTTATTAGTTTTTAGTTAAAATTCACTTTTTTGGACTTTACTATGAGTTTGTATGTTTTTCTGTGATTTCAGGTATTTTCTGGCTGAAATTGAGGGACCTGAGCAAAAATCTGATTCAGAGGCTGAAAAGGACTGTAGATGCTGTTGGATTCTGACCTCCCTGCACTTGAAGTGGATTTTCTGGAGTTACAGAAGCCCAATTGGCGCGCTCTCTATGGCCTTGGAAAGTAGACATCCTGGGCTTTCCAGCAATGTATAATAGTCCATACGTTGCCCGAGATTTGATGGCCCAAACTGGTGTTCCAAATCAGCTCAAAACTGCCCAGCGTTAAACGCCGGAACTGGCACAAGAATGGGAGTTAAACGCCCAAACTGGCACAAAAGCTGGCGTTTAACTCCAAGAAAAGTCTTTACACATGAAAGCTTCAATGCTCAGCCCAAGCACACACCAAGTGGGCCCGGAAGTGGATTTTTATGTCATTTACTCATCTTTGTAAACCCTAGGCTACTAGTTCTCTACAAATAGGACCTTTTACTATTGTATTTTCATCTTGGTTCTTCTGGTTCCCTCTCTGGGGCCGAAGCCAATGATCACTATTATCACTTATGTATTTTCAACGGTGGAGTTTCTACACACCATAGATTAAGGTGTGGAGCTCTGCTGTACCTCGAGTATTAATGCAATTACTATTGATCTTCTATTCAATTCAGCTTATTCTTGTTCTAAGATATTCATTTGCACCCATGAACATGATGAATGTGATGATTAAGTGACACCCATCATCATTCTCACTTATGAACGAGTGCCTGACAACCACTTCTGTTCTACAAGCAAACAAGGCTTGAATGTTTATCTCTTGGATCCCTTGATCGGAATCTTCGTGGTATAAGCTAGAATTGATGGCGGCATTCAAGAGAATCCGGAAGGTCTAAACCTTGTCTGTGGTATTCTGAGTAGGATTCAATGATTGAATGACTGTGACGAGCTTCAAACTCCTGAAGGCTAGGCGTTAGTGACAGACGCAAAAGAATCAATGGATTCTATTCCAACCTGATTGAAAACCGACAGATGATTAGCCGTGCCGTGACAGGGTGCGTTGAACATTTTCACTGAGAGGACGGGATTGTAGCCACTGACAACTGTGATGCACAACATACAACTTGCCATGGAAAGGAGTAAGAAGAATTGGATGAAGACAGTAGGAAAGCAGAGAGACAGAAGGGACAAAGCATCTCCATACGCTTATCTTAAGTTCTCACCAATGAATTACATAAGTATCTCTATCTTTATGCCTTATTCGTATATCATCCATAACCATTTGAATCTGCCTGACTAAGATTTACAAGGTGACCATAGCTTGCTTCATACCAACAATCTCCATGGGATCGACCCTTACTCGCGTAAGGTTTATTACTTGGACGACCCAGTGCACTTGCTGGTTAGTTGTGCAAAGTTGTGATAAAGAGTTGAGATTGCAATTGAGCGTACTATGTTGATGGCGCCATTGATGATCACAATTTCGTGCACCAGCAATTTTCAAACACTGAATCATGACTTAAAATCCCTAGACTAGTTCTAAGCATGCAAAATCTGTCTTCAGCTAGTGGTTTAGTGAAAATATCTGCCAATTGCTCTTCTGATTTAACAAATTGAATGCTAATATCCCCTTTTTGAACATGTTCTCTTATTGAGTGAAATCTCATTTCAATATGTTTAGTTCTAGAGTGCAAAACTGGATTCTTTGAAATATTAATAGCACTCATATTGTTACACAACAAGGGAATATTTTCAGCATTTAATTTGCAATCAGCATGTTGTATTTTTAACCACATAAGCTGAGAACAACAAGAAAAAGCAACTATATACTCAGCCTCTATAGTGGATAAAGCCACTGTGGACTGCTTCTTATTTGACCAAACATTCAAAGACTTTCCAAGGAAACAACATAAGCCTGATGTGCTCTTTCTATCCACTCTATCACCAGCAAAATCTGCATCACAATAATCCACTGCAGAAAAATCATCAATCTTAGGATACCATAAACCAAAATTGGATGTGCCATGAACATATCTAATGATCCTTTTAACTGAAGAAAGATGTAACTCTTTTGCTTTTGATTGAAATCTTGAACACATTCCAACACTTTGCACAATATCAGGTCTAGAGGAAGTTAAGTACATAAGAGAGCCAATTATTACTCTATACCTAGTCTCATCTACATCTTTCTCAATTTCTCCCTTGTCTAATTTTGAATTGGGGTGCATGGGAGTTCCCATAGGTTTGGCATTTTCCATACTAAATTTCTTAACTAGTTCCTTGGCATACTTCTCTTGATGAATAAAAGTACCATTTTCAGTTTGCTTAATTTGTAGCCCAAGGAAATAATTAAGTTCACCCATCATATTCATGTCAAATTCACTTGTCATGAGTTTTCCAAATTCAGTGCAAAGGGAGTCATTGGCGGATCCAAAAATAATGTCATCAACATAAATTTGGACTAGAATGAAAGAATCATTAAAATTCTTGATAAATAGAGTAGTGTCCTTGGTGCCTCTTTGAAAACTATTTTTCAAAAGAAAATAGCTAAGTCTCTCATACCAAGCTTTAGGAGCTTGTCTCAAACCATAGAGAGCTTTTGATAATTTGAAAACATGGTTAGAAAATTCTTTATTTTCAAAACCAGGTGGGTGCTCCGCATACACTTCTCTATCTATCACACCATTTAAGAATGCACATTTCACATCCATTCGATATAATTTTAAAACCACAAAAAACAGCATAAGCTAAAAGAAGTCTTATGGCTTCCATTCGGGCAACTAGGGAAAAGGATTCATCAAAGTCTATTCCTTCTTCTTGGTTATATCCTTGTGCCACTAGCCTTGCTTTATTTCTTGCAATTCTACGATCCTCTCCTAGCTTGTTCTAAAATATCCACTTGATGCCAGTCACTTTCTTTCCATTCGGCCTTGGAACGAATATCCAAACTTGGTTCTTCTCAAATTCATGAAGCTCATCCTCCATTGCCGTTACTTAAGAACGGTCATCAAGGGCTTTGGCAGTGGTGGAAATTGGCAGATTAAGAATTATTAAGAAAAACAGCGTTGCAAGTACAGCTCTTAACCAGCAAAAATCTACTTGTTAATCTAGAAAAGAGTTGTCACAAATTTAAGAATAAGATTACTGGGAGTATGAGTCCCAGGTCATCTCCCAACGAGTTGCAGAAAGATATGCTATTTTATTAATCAGAGGTTTTCTAAAATATTTTTGAGTTTGATAAATAGGCAATTAAATCAGAGAATTTATGTAATTCAAATAAAAACCTTGACCGGGAGAAGATTAATCAGAAGTTCTATCCTTGTTGGAATTTTCTCAAGATTAATTAATAATTAGTAGTTGTTTCTACTTAGTTTACCCTCACTAATTTAGGGAAAAGTCAAGTAGTTGGAAGTCAACTTCTATTCACAAGTCCTAATCCTCTCCCTTGGGAAGGATTAGAGTTAGTGACTAACCAGCCAACTAACAACGAACCAATTACAATTGAACTCTTGAGTATCCCAACTCAAGGTTCTCCTTTTAATTTGCTCCCAATCAAGTTAGGGAACTACTCCATTATCATAAATATAGACTTCACAAAATTAAGGAGAGAATAAAAAGAAGACATGATAAATAATAATCAAAAGATCAATTAAAAATAAAATAGTTCTTGCATTAATAAATCTCAACAAGTCATAAAAGCTTCCTAATTGTAACTCTAAATAAGGATTAAAAATATAAAGGAATAAATAAAGTAAAGAAAACAAACTAGAATAATCAGTTCTGGAGGTAGACTCTCTCAATAACCAAAGAAAAACAATCAAATTCTAAACTATTAGTGCAAAAGAAAAACCTAGAGGAAGAGGTAAAATTCTCTCTCCAGATTCAAAAACTAAAACTAAAATTATGCGGAATGAGAGTAATCTCTAGTCTCTGCATGTTCCCTGGCTCTAATCTGCGTTTCTGGGCCAAAAACTGGGTTAAAACGCGGCCCAAAATCTACGCCAGCGATTTCTGTAAATTCTGCAGATCGCGCACGTCACACGACCGCGTCGTGCACGCGTTCGCATCATCCAACGTTTTTCCTTGCCACGCGTGCGCGTCATCCATGCATTCGAGTCACTCGTACAGATTCCAATCCATGCGCTCGCGTGAGGCACGTGTTCGCGTCGCTGTGATTTTCTCCATTTCGCGCGGACGCGTGAGTCATTCGTCCGCGTCGCTTCTCGTTGGTCATCTCCTCAATTTCTTATGTTCCTTGCATTTTTGCAAGCTTCCTCTCTATTTTCTAAGCCATTCCTGCCCTATGAAGCCTGAAACACTTAACACACAGATCACGACATCGAATGGTATAAAGGAGAATAAAAATATATAATTAAAAGATCATTACGAAGCAAGTTTTCAATCATAGAACTATTTTGGGAAGGTCTTGTAATATCATGCTAATCATATGAATAAATGGGTGAAAGACTTGATAAAACCACTCAATTAAACACAATATAAATCATAAAATAATGGTTTATCAACCTCCCCATACTTAAACATTAGCATGTCCTCATGCTTAGTTGAAGGAGATAAATATGAATGACTAGGAACATGTAAGACTCATGCAATGCAATGCAACCTATATATATGAATGCAACTATATGATTTTGTCTATTCGGTTAAAAGCAAATAAGTTCTCTTAAGACAAACATAGATCAAATCCCACTAATTCAAATCATACAGTAAAAGCAAGTAAATTTGTAAGAAGACAGCTCGTGAAAGCAGGGAACATAGAATCAAGCATTGAACTCTCACTGATGGTGTGTGTGCACTCTAATCTCTCTAGTGTATAGGGTAATCACTGTATCCTTCTATAATCATGCTTTCTAAACTTTGTTCTTCACCTAACCAATCAACAATAATTAATGTACTAATGCGAACATCATGGGGTCTTTTCAAGGTTGTGACGGGGCTAAGGTAAGGGTAATGGTATATATATATATATATATATATATATATATATATATATATATATATATATATATATATATATATATATATATATATATATATATATATATATATATATAAGGCTAAGTGAGCTAAAGTATGAATCTTTGACTAACCTAAGCTCTTACCTAGTATACATACACTCTATATAACTTAGAATCATGCTTAGCTACCAAAAATTCCTCACTTTACATTACCTACTCATGCATCAGCTTTTCTTTAATTTTTATCACATATGCATTGATTTTTCATTAGCTTAACATTGGGGTAATTTTGTCCCCTTATTTATTTATTTATTTATTTATTTATTTTTAGAGACATAAAAACTGAAACAACATATCAATGCATATGGAATTTTTTGATTTTCTGTTTTACATGAGTGGGTACCCAAATTTCCCAATATTCAAAATTAGAAACATGATACATTCTCTTATTAACCCATGTTCCCACAGTTTTCCCATACTCAATTAACACACAATTTCTATCTTAAGCTAACCAAAGATTCAATTGGGATATTTAATTGTTTTTCCGCTTAAGGCTAGTAATGTGGTAAAATGTAGAACAAATGGGATTAAAAAGACTCAAAGTGGCTAACAACAGTAATTTAAAGGGTAGGCTTATTTGGGATAAGTGAGCTAAACAAATAACGGCCTCAATCATATTCATGCAAATAACACATTAAACATTGGACATATAGGATAAAACAAAATACAAATTACAATCATAGAGAAGTAAACACACAAGAATAAAATATTTATGGTTAAATAATATAACCATGTATTTAGGCTCAAAGTCTCACAGGTTGTGTGTTCTTTAGCTCAAAAACCATGTTCCAATTTACAATCTTCAAACAAGTTTAACATTTAAATTTTAATTTAAATTAGTGAAAATTTTCAAAAATAGAGTCTTAAAAGAAACTTATTATATTTCAACTAAATAGAACTTGCATGCAAATAATCCTATTTCTAAACAATCTATCCTAAAGAAAAACTGACTAAATATCCTACTTAGATTATTACTCTCGGCTAGGACAATGGCTGTTGTTTTCCATTCTTTTGTGAGGCTTCTAAGGAGTTTTCTCACTAAGGTTTGTTCTTAGTAGGTTGTACCCATAGCATCAAGGTTGTTGATTATGATTGAGAATCTCTCAAACACATCATCAATACTTTCTCCATCCTTCATGTTAAACATCTCATATTCTTTTCGTCCCTGGGTCGAGCTGTCCAAGCCGGGATGTTCAGTAGCAAAGCGACCGACCTCTTTAGGTCAAGCGAACTGACTTCTTCGTAAAGAACTCGGCCAAATTGACAGGAAAGCCCAAAGAAGGGCCCAACTCAAGGAATACGACCCCGATCCAAAGGCAGTCCAAGCCTATATAGATAAGGGCGGTTCCATGGAAGATAAGTTGACATCGACAAAAGATAAGATAAGATAAGATAACTAACTTATCGTATCCAAAGAAGGTCACATCTCACCATTATAAATACACTGGAACAGCCAGGTATAACTCATACTCAGATTCTATTCAATACCTGCTTAATACCCTTGCTAACTTAAGCATCAGAGTCCCTTGCAGGTACCCCCTACCCTTCGGGGACGAAGGATCAGCACTACCACCAAGTCTAACAAGTCGGACACAACCGCTCCAACCAGCACAGAAGATCTCGTCCAAGATTGACCTCCAATTTCAGGTAACCCTCGGAACATTGGCGCCGTTGCCGGGGAACCTGGAAGTCATCCCATCACCATGACGGACAACCATGACAACGACCACGATTCAAATCTAGAGGATAGAACGCCGCACAAAAATGCGGACACTACACCAAAGGATACTCCTCAACTTAACAATGAAAAGGATTCTCCAAACATAGGAGCCATAAAGGCGCTTCAAGATCGATTAAAGCAACTCGAGAAAGAAGCCCAACATCAACGCAAAAAAGAAGAGGATCTACATCCGGAGATAAGGCGAAGCCGGGAAGTAGAAGATAAGCTTCTAAAACTCGAAGCCGATCTCAAAACCAAAGCTACTCGATCTACTCCAGAGGATAGCTTTCGCAAGGATCAAGATCCATTCACCAGGGAAATCATGAAGACCAAAGTCCCAAAGGACTTCAGACTTCCGGATATGACTCTGTACGACGGCACTTCAGACCCCAACCATTACCTCAGCAATTTTAGAAGTAGAATGTACCTCACTGACGCCTCGGATGCAGTTCACTGCAAAGCCTTTCCAACAACTCTTACCAAGACAGCCATTAGATGGTTCGACAGCCTACCTCCAAAGTCCATCTCGCGCTTCGACGACCTGGTGGTGCACGAAATTGCAATCACACTTTTGCAATCCCGCACAACTAACCAGCAAGTGCACTAGTCGTCCAAGTAATACCTTACGTGAGTAAGGGTCGATCCCACGGAGATTGTTGGCTTGAAGCAAGCTATGGTTATCTTGTAAATCTTAGTCAGGAAATCAATAATTATCAGGGTTGATTGTGAAAAGTAAAAGAACATGAAATAAGTACTTGTTTTGCAGTAATGGAGAACGGGTTGAGGTTTTGGAGATGCTCCATCTTCTGAATCTCTACTTTCCTACTATCTTCTTCTTCAAGCACGCAAGGCTCCTTCCATGGCAAGCTGTATGCAAGGGTTTCACCGTTGTCAGTGGCTACCTCCCATCCTCTCAGTGGAAATGTTCAACGCACCCTGTCACGGCACGGCTATCCATCTGTCGGTTCTCAATCAGGCCGGAATAGAATCCAGTGATTCTTTTGCGTCTGTCACTAACGCCCCGCCTTCAGGAGTTTGAAGCTCGTCACAGTCATTCAATCATTGAATCCTACTCAGAATACCACAGACAAGGTTTAGACCTTCCGGATTCTCTTGAATGCCGCCATCAGTTCTAGCTTATACCACGAAGATTCTGATTAAAGAATCCAAGAGATATCTACTTAATCTAAGGTAGAACGGAGGTGGTTGTCAGGCACACGTTCATAGTTGAGAATGATGATGAGTGTCACGGATCATCACATTCATCCGGTTTAAGAACAAGTAATATCTTAGAATGGAAGCAAGCATGATTGAATGAAAAAGAGTAGTAATTGCATTAATCCATCAAGACACAGCAGAGCTCCTCACCCCCAACCATGGGGTTTAGAGACTCATGCCGTGGAAGGTACGCAAAGAAACGTGTAAAGTGTCATGAGGTACAAATACAATGTCAAAAGATCCTATTAATAGTGAACTAGTAACCTAGGGTATACAGAAATGAGTAAATGACGTAAAAATCCACTTCTGGGTCCACTTAGTGTGTGCTTGGGCTGAGCATTGAAGCTTTCATGTGTAGAGACTTTTTCTGGAGTTAAACGCCAGCTTTTATGTCAGTTTGGGCGTTTAACTCCAATTTTTATGCCAGTTCCAGCGTTAAACGCTGGGAATTCTGAGGGTGACTTTGAACGCCGGTTTGGGCCATCAAATCTTGGGCAAAGTATGGACTATCATATATTGCTGGAAAGCCCAGGATGTCTACTTTCCAACGCCGTTGAGAGCGCGCCAATTGGGCTTCTGTACCTCCAGAAAATTCCACTTCGAGTGTAGGGAGGTCAGAATCCAACAGCATCTGCAGTCCTTTTCAGTCTCTGAATCAGATTTTTACTCAGGACCCTCAATTTCAGCCAGAAAATACCTGAAATCACAGAAAAACACACAAACTCATAGTAAAGTCTAGAAAAGTGAATTTTAACTAAAAACTAATAAAAATATACTAAAAACTAACTAGATCATACTAAAAACATACTAAAAATAATGCCAAAAAGCGTATAAATTATCCGCTCATCACAACACCAAACTTAAATTGTTGCTTGTCCCCAAGCAACTGAAAATCAAAGTAGGATAAAAAGAAGAGAATATACTATAGACTCCAAAATATCAAGGAAACTTAGCTCCAATTAGATGAGCGGGACTAGTAGCTTTTTGCTTCCAAACAGTTCTGGCATCTCACTTTATCCTCTGAAGCTCAGAATGATTGGCATCTATAGGAACTCAGAACTCAGATAGTGTTATTGATTCTCCTAGTTAAGTATAATGATTCTTGAACATAGCTAGTATATGAGTCTTGGCTGTGGCCCAAAGCACTCTGTCTTCCAGTATTACCACCGGATACATACATGCCACAGACACATACTTGGGTGAACCTTTTCAGATTGTGACCCAGCTTTGCTAGAGTCCCCAATTAGAGGTGTCCAGGGTTCTTAAGCACACTCTTTTTGCCTTGGATCACAACTTTCTTTCTTTCTTTTTCTCTCTCTTTTTTTTTCCTTTTTCTCTTTCTTTTTCTTTCTTCTCTTTTTTTTTCGATTTTTTTTTGAATTCACTGCTTTTTTTTTTTTTGCTTCAAGAATCAATCTGATGATTTTTCAGATCTTCAATAACAGTTCTCTTTTTCCTCATTCTTTCAAGAGCCAACAATTTTTAACATTCTCAAAACAACAAATTCAAAAGACATATGCACTGTTCAAGCATTCATTCGAAAAACAAAAAGTATTGTCACCACATCAAACTAATTCAACTAGTTTCAAGGATAAATTCGAAATCCTGTACTTCTTGTTCTTTTGTGATTAAAGCACTTTTCATTTAAGAGAGGTGATGGATTCATCGGACATTCATAGCTTTAGACATGAACTTTAAATTTTATTAATTATGAATTAAGAACAAGACTCAAAAATAGATATAAAATGAGACTAAAAAAATAGAAAACAAAAAATTTAAATAGGCTCCTAATGATAGAGGTTTTCACAAAGTTAGGACTCAACAACCTTGATTTTGAGAAGTGGATGCTCCCTCAAATTGAGGGGAGAACTTTTGGCGTTTCAGTTCTTGAAGTTCACGCCCCTGCTTCTGTTGTTCCTTCAGCAATTTGCAGAGCATGCAGTTCTGATTCTGCTGTTCTTCCTTAAGTTGCTCCATAGTCTCTTGCAACTTGGTGATAGATGCTTCTAGGCTGGCCCAGTAGTCAATTTCAGGGAATTCAGGGAGGAACTCCTGCGCCCTCCTTTTGATAGAGTTGTCTTGCATTTGTCCTTCCATTGACTTCTTGGTGATTGGATGTTCAATGGGTATGAATTCATCTACTCCCATCTTTACCCCAGCCTCTTTACAGAGCAAGGAGATCAAGCTTGGGTAAGCTAGTTTGGCTTCAGTGGAATTCTTATTTGCTATTGTGTAGATCTCACAAGCAATCAGATGATGAACCTCCACTTCTTTTCCAAGCATAATGCAATGAATCATCACTGCTCTCTTGACAGTGACCTCAGAACGGTTGCTAGTGGGCAATATGGAACGCCCAATAAAGTCTAGCCAACCTCTTACAATTGGTCTGAGGTCTCCCCTCTTGAGTTGGTTTGGGACACCCTTTGAATTGGTTATCCACTTAGTTCCAGGGAGGCATATGTCCTCTAGAACTTGATCCAACCCTTTATCTGCTCTCACCATTCTCCTATTAAAGGATTCAGGATCATCCTGCAGTTGAGGCAATTTGAAGATTTCTCTTATTTTGTCCAGATGGAAGTACATAACTTTCCCTCTGACCATGGTTCTGTAGGTATGGTAAGCAGTTCCAGTCATTCTCTGCTTATCTGTTAGCCACAGATTTGAGTAGAATTCCTGAACCATATTTCTTCCAACCTTTATCTCAGGATTGGTTAGAACTTCCCATCCTCTGTTTCGAATTTGCTCTTGGATCCCCGGATATTCATCTTCTTTCAGATCAAATTTAACTTCCGGGATCACTGACCTCAGACCCATTATTTTGTGATAATGGTCTTCATGTTCTTTGGTTAAGAACTTCTCTTGATTCCAAAGATTCTTTGGATTATTCTCTTTCTTTCCTCTTAAATTGGTTTGTTTTCCCTTAGGAGCCATGATCTTGATGAATCTTGGCTTAGTGATCACGGAAAAACACACCAAACTTAGAGGTTTGCTTGTCCTCAAGCAAAAGAAAGGAAGGAGGAGAGAGAGGAGAAGAGCAAATTCGAATGGTGTGGGGGAGTGGTGAGGCCGAACGTGTTTTTATAAGGGGGGGAAGGAGATTTCGAAAAAAATTGAAAGGAGATTTGAGAAGATATGGAGAGAATTTGAGTGAAGGGTGAGTTTTTGAACAAGATTTGGGATTGATTTGAGAGAGATTTGAAGAATGATTTTGATTTTTGAAGATTTGAAGGTGAATGATGAAAGGTTGAAATGTGTTTATGTAGAAAGGTATGGGTAAGAAAAGGAAAGTTTGAAAAAAATTTGATTGGAAAGCAAAATCTTGGTCCCCCACCTTTCTGGCGTTAAACGCCCAGAATGGCATCCATTCTGGCGTTTAACGCCCATTTGCTGCCCATTGTGGGCGTTTAACGCCCAGCCAGGTGCCCTGGCTGGCGTTAAATGCCAGGATTCCCTTTATCACTGGGCGTTTTGCTAAACGCCCAGGATGCTGCACACCTGGCGTTAAACGCCCAGAATGGTGCCCATTCTGGCGTTTAACGCCCAAAATGGCACCTTTACTGGCGTTAAACGCCCAGAATGGTGCCCATTCTGGCGTTTAACGCCCAAAGTACCCCTTACTGGCATTTTTTCGCCAGTAAGCTCTTTTTCTCTGCTTTTTGCACTGAATCCTTCTGTAACTCTGTGAATTCCTTCATTTTTGATACTTGCCTTTGTAAAAACAAAACATATAACCTGCTAATGACTGGGTTGCCTCCCAACAAGCGCTTCTTTACTGTCTTTAGCTGGACCTTTACTGAGAATCACTCAAGCCTCAGTTTTGAGCATTCCTGCTCAAAATTGCCTTCAAGATAATGCTTGATTCTCTGTCCATTAACAATGAACTTTTTGTCAGAATCAATATCCTGAAGCTCAACATATCCATATGGTGACACTCCTGTAATCACATACGGACCCCTCCACCGGGATTTAAGTTTTCCTGGAAACAATCTGAGCCTAGAGTTGAAGAGCAGAACTTTTTGTCCTGGCTCAAAGACTCTGGATGACAACTTCTTGTCATGCCACTTCTTTGCCTTTTCCTTATAAATCTTTGCATTTTCAAAGGCATTGAGTCTGAACTCCTCTAGCTCATTTAGCTGGAGCAATCTTTTTTCACCAGCTAACTGAGCATCCATGTTTAGGAATCTGGTTGCCCAGTAGGCTTTATGTTCCAGTTCCACGGGCAGATGACAGGCCTTCCCATACACCAGTTGGTATGGAGAGGTTCCTATAGGAGTCTTGAATGCTGTTCTGCATGCCCACAGAGCATCATCCAAACTCTTTGCCCAATCCTTTCTTCGGGCTATCACAGTCCGTTCTAGGATTCTTTTTAGCTCTCTGTTAGAGACTTCAGCTTGCCCATTTGTCTGTGGATGATACGGAGTTGCCACCTTGTGGCTAATTCCATATCTTACTATAGCAGAGTATAGCTGTTTATTGCAGAAATGAGTGCCCCCGTCACTGATTAGTACTCTGGGAACACCAAACCTGCTGAAGATGTGTTTCTGAAGGAATTTCAGCACGGTCTTGGTATCATTAGTGGGTGTAACAATTGCTTCTACCCACTTAGATACATAGTCCACTGCCACCAGAATGTAAGTGTTTGAGTATGATGGTGGGAATGGACCCATGAAGTCAATCCCCCATACATCAAACAATTCAATCTCTAATATCCCTTGTTGAGGCATGGCATATCCATGAGGCAAGTTACCAGCTCTTTGGCAACTGTCACAGTTACGCACAAACTCTCGGGCATCTCTATAGAGAGTAGGCCAGTAGAAGCCACATTGGAGGACTTTAGTGGTTGTTCGCTCACTTCCAAAATGTCCTCCATACTGTGATCCATGGCAGTGCCATAGGATCCTTTGTGCTTCTTCTCTGGGTACACATCTGCGGATCATTCCGTCTGCACATCTCTTAAAGAGATATGGCTCATCCCATAGGTAGTACTTGGCATCTGAAATTAATTTCTTTCTTTGCACTCTGCTGTACTCCTGGGGTATGAACCTCACAGCTTTATAATTTGCAATATCTGCAAACCATGGAGCTTCCTGAATGGCAAAGAGTTACTCATTTGGGAAAGTCTCAGAGATCTCAGTAGAAGGGAGGGACGCCCCAGCTATTGGTTCTATTCGGGACAGACGATCAGCTACTTGGTTCTCTGTCCCTTTTCTGTCTCTTATTTCTATATCAAACTCTTGCAGAAGCAACACCCATCTTATAAGCCTGGGTTTTGAATACTGCTTTGTGAGTAAGTATTTAAGAGCAGCATGGTCAGTGTACACAATCACTTTGGATCCCACTAGATAGGATCTAAACTTGTCAATGGCATAGACCACTGCAAGTAACTCTTTTTCAGTGGTTGTGTAATTCTTCTGTGCGTCATTTAGAACACGGCTGGCATAATAAATGACGTGTAGAAGCTTGTTATGCCTCTGTCCCAACACTGCACCAATGGCATGGTCACTGGCATCACACATTAGTTCAAATGGCAATGTCCAGTCTGGTGCAGAGATGATTGGTGTTGTGACCAGCTTGGCCTTCAGGGTCTCAAATGCCTACAGACACTGTGTATCAAACACAAATGGTGTGTCAGCAGCTAGCAGGTTGCTCAAAGGTTTTGCAATTTTTGAAAAATCCTTTATAAACCTTTTATAGAATCCTGCATGCCCCAGAAAGCTTCTGATTGCCTTAACATTGGCAGGTGGTGGTAATTTTTCAATTACCTCTACCTTTGCCTTATCCACCTCTATTCCCCTGCTTGAAATTTTGTGCCCAAGGACAATTCCTTCAGTCACCATAAAGTGACATTTCTCCCAGTTTAAAACCAGGTTAGTCTCTTGGCACCTTTTCAGGACAAGTGCTAGGTGATTAAGACAGGAGCTGAATGAGTCTCCATATACTGAGAAGTCATCCATGAAGACTTCCAGGAATTTCTCCACCATATCAGAGAAGATGGATAACATGCATCTCTGAAAGGTTGCAGGAGCATTACACAGACCAAAAGGCATCCTCCTGTAGGCAAACACGCCAGAAGGGCAAGTAAATGCTGTTTTCTCTTGGTCCTGAAGATCTACTGCAATTTAGTTGTAACCTGAATAGCCATCCAAAAAGCAGTAATAATCATGACCAGCTAGTCTTTCTAGCATTTGGTCTATGAATGGTAAAGGAAAATGATCCTTTCTGGTGGCTGTATTGAGCCTTCTGTAGTCAATACACATACGCCACCCTGTGACTGTTCTTGTAGGAACCAGTTTATTTTTTTCATTATGAACCACTGTCATGCCTCCCTTTTTGGGGACAACTTGGACAGGGCTCACCCAGGGGCTATCAGAAATAGGATAAATAATCCCAGCCTCTAGTAATTTAGTGACCTCTTTCTGCACCACCTCCTTCATGGCTGGATTTAGCCTCCTTTGTGGTTGGACCACTGGTTTGGCATTATCCTCCAACAGGATCTTGTGCATGCATCTAGCTGGGCTAATGCCCTTAAGATCAGTTATGGACCACCCAAGAGCTGTCTTGTGTGTCCTTAGCACTTGAATCAGTGCTTCCTCTTCCTGTGGATTTAAAGCAGAGCTTATAATCACTAGAAAAGTGTCACCCTCTCCCAGAAATGCATACTTCAGGGATGGTGGTAGTGGTTTGAGTTCAGGTTTGGGAGGCTTATCCTCCTCCTGAGGAATTTTCGAAAATTCCTTTGTTTCCTCTAGTTCTTCTTGATCAGGTTGAGCATCCTTGAAGATGTCCTCAAGCTCTGATTCTAGGCTTTCAGTCATATTGATCTCTTCCACCAAAGAGTCAATAATGTCAGTGCCCATGCAGTCATTTGGTGTGTCTGGATGCTGCATAGCTTTTACAGCATTCAACTTGAACTCATCCTCATTGACTCTCAGGGTTACTTCCCCTTTTTGTACATCAATGAGAGTTCGTCCAGTTGCTAGGAAAGGTCTTCCTAGAATGAGAGTTGCACTCTTGTGCTCCTCCATTTCCAGCACCACAAAGTCAGTTGGAAAGGCAAATGGCCCAACCTTGACAATCATGTCCTCTATTATGCCTGATGGATGTTTAATGGAACCATCAGCAAGTTGGAGGCATATCCGGGTTGGTTTGACTTCTTCAGTCAACCCAAGCTTTCTGATAGTGGATGCAGGTATTAGATTGATACTTGCTCCAAGATCACATAAGGCTGTCTTGGTGCAAGCGCCTTCTAATGTGCATGGTATCATAAAGCTTCCTGGATCTTGAAGCTTTTCTGGTAAGCTTTTCAGGATGACTGCACTGCATTCTTCAGTGAGAAATACTTTTTCAGTTTCTCTCCAATCCTTCTTATGACTTAAGATCTCTTTCATGAACTTAGCATAAGAAGGTATTTGCTCAAATGCCTCTGCAAACGGAATCTTTATTTCAAGAGTCCTTAGATAGTCTGCAAAGCGGGCAAATTGCTTATCCTGCTCCGCTTGGCGGAGTTTCTGAGGATAAGGCATCTTGGCTCTATATTCTTCAACCTTAGATGCTGCAGGTTTATTCCTTACAGAAGTGATTGAAGAAGCCTTTTTAGAGGGATTACTATCAGCACTCTCAGGTGTCTGGTTCCCCTTTTGCGTTTGAACGCCAGGATTGGGTGGAAAATGGGCGTTTAACGCCAACTTTTCCCCCTTTTCTGGCGTTTGAACGCCAGAACTGGGCAGGGAATGGGCGTTTAACGCCAGCTTTCCCTCCTTTTCTGGCGTTTGAACGCCAATAGCATTCCTCTCTGGGCTCTTACTATCCTCAGAGGGATTTTGAACAGTGGTTTGGTTATCCTCTGTCAATTGTTCCTTATTTGGCTTTTTGCTACCTTGAGCAGTGTTATTCAATGTCTTCCCACTCCTTAGTTGAACTGCTTGACATTCTTCTGTTATCTGTTTAGATATCTGCTGTTTTGCTTGATTCAACTGCAGTTCTATGTTCTTGTTAGCAGTTTTAGTTTCATGAAGCATCTCTTTAAATTCTGCTAACTATTTTGTCATCTGGTGTAATTGTTGATTAAGCTCAATCATCTGTTCTTGAGGATTAGGATCAGTGGCTACTACCATGACTTCCTCTTTTGGAGAGACCTCATTGCCAGAGTACAAATACTGATTTCTAGCAATAGTGTCTATAAGCTCTTGAGCCTCTTCAATTGTCTTCCTCATGTGTATAGATCCACCAGCTGAGTGGTCTAAAGACATCTGAGCTTTTTCTGTAAGCCCATAGTAGAAGATGTCTAACTGCACCCACTCTGAATATATTTCAGAGGGGCATTTTCTTAGCATACCTCTATACCTCTCCCAGGCATTATAAAGGGATTCATTATCCTCTTGTTTAAAGCCTTGGATGTCCAGCCTTAGCTGTGTCATCCTCTTTGGAGGGTGAAAGTGATTCAGGAATTTGTCTGATAACTGTTTCCATGTTTTTATGCTTGCTGTAGGTTGGTTATTCAACCATCTCTTAGCTTGATCTTTTACAGCAAATGGAAACAGTAATAGTCTGTAGACATCCTGATCCACCTCTTTATCATCTACTGTGTCAGCAATTTGCAAGAACTGTGCCAGAAACTCAGTAGGCTCTTCCTGTGGAAGACCGGAATACTGGCAATTTTGCTGCACTATGATAATGAGTTGAGGATTTAGCTCAAAGTTGCTTGCTTTGATGGGAGGTGTACAGATGCTACTCCCATATGCAACTGTAATGGGGTTAGCATAAGACCCCAGAGTCCTTCTGGACTGTTCAATCCCACTTAGGTCCATGATGGAGAACGGGAATATGATATGAAGTCACAAGCAAAGTATATATAAATATATATATATATATATTTTTTTTTTTGAATTAACCGAAAAAAAATTAAAATAAAACAAAAGGAAAATAAAATAAAAATTCGAAAATTAAAAGAAAATAAGATCAAAGCAAATTGAAAACTGAATCAATTAGTTAATTAAAAAGATTTTGAGATTAGCAATTAAAAAGATATGATTGAAAAATTTTATGAAAAAGATTTGATTTTTGAAATGAGGAAAGAGAAAAACAACAAAATGACACCAAACTTAAAATTTTTAGAAAATCAGACACAAATTTTCGAAAACTTAAAGGAAAAACACAAAGAAGACACCAAACGTAGAATTTTTAAGAATCAAAAAGGGACTAAGGACATGCAAATTCGAAAATTAAGAGAAAAACAAAAGCATGCAATTGACACCAAACATAAAATATGAAACTAGACTCAACTAAAAGACTCTAAACCAACAAAAATAAAACAGTCTTAATCTAAGCAACAAGATAAGCCGTCAGTTGTCCAAACTCGAACAATCCCCGACAACGGCGCCAAAAACTTGGTGCACGAAATTGCAATCACACTTTTGCAATCCCGCACAACTAACCAGCAACTGCACTGGGTCGTCCAAGTAATACCTTACGTGAGTAAGGGTCGATCCCACGGAGATTGTCGGCTTGAAGCAAGCTATGGTTATCTTGTAAAGCTTAGTCAGGAAATCAATAATTATCAGGGTTGATTGTGAAAAGTAAAAGAACATGAAATAAGTACTTGTGTTGCAGTAATGGAGAATGGGTTGAGGTTTTGGAGATGCTCCATCTTCTGAATCTCTGCTTTCCTACTGTCTTCTTCTTCAAGCACGCAAGGCTCCTTCCATGGCAAGCTGTATGCAAGGGTTTCACCGTTGTCAGTGGCTACCTCCCATCCTCTCAGTGGAAATGTTCAACGCACCCTGTCACGGCACGGCTATCCATCTGTCGGTTCTCAATCAGACCGGAATAGAATCCAGTGATTCTTTTGCGTCTGTCACTAACGCCCCGCCTTCAGGAGTTTGAAGCTCGTCACAGTCATTCAATCATTGAATCCTACTCAGAATACCACAGACAAGGTTTAGACCTTCCGGATTCTCTTGAATGCCGCCATCAGTTCTAGCTTATACCACGAAGATTCTGATTAAAGAATCCAAGAGATATCTACTTAATCTAAGGTAGAACGGAGGTGGTTGTCAGGCACACATTCATAGTTGAGAATGATGATGAGTGTCACGGATCATCACATTCATCCGGTTTAAGAACAAGTAATATCTTAGAATGGAAGCAAGCATGATTGAATGAAAAACAGTAGTAATTGCATTAATCCATCAAGACACAGCAGAGCTCCTCACCCCCAACCATGGGGTTTAGAGACTCATGCCGTGGAAGGTACACAAAGAAACGTGTAAAGTGTCATGAGGTACAGATACAATGTCAAAAGATCCTATTAATAGTGAACTAGTAACCTAGGGTATACAGAAATGAGTAAATGACGTAAAAATCCACTTCTGGGTCCACTTAGTGTGTGCTTGGGCTGAGCATTGAAGCTTTCATGTGTAGAGACTTTTTCTGGAGTTAAACGCCAGCTTTTATGCCAGTTTGTGCGTTTAACTCCAATTTTTATGCCAGTTCCAGCGTTAAACGCTGGGAATTCTGAGGGTGACTTTGAACGCCAGTTTGGGCCATCAAATCTTGGGTAAAGTATGAACTATCATATATTTTTGGAAAGCTCAGAATGTTTACTTTCCAACGCCGTTGAGAGCGCGCCAATTGGGCTTCTGTAGCTCCAGAAAATCCACTTCGAGTGCAGGGAGGTCAGAATCCAACAACATCTGCAGTCCTTTTCAGTATCTGAATCAGATTTTTGCTCAGGACCCCTCAATTTCAGCCAGAAAATACCTGAAATCACAGAAAAACACACAAACTCATAGTAAAATCCAGAAAAGTGAATTTTAACTAAAAACTAATAAAAATATACTAAAAACTAACTAGATCATACTAAAAACATACTAAAAATAATGCCAAAAAGCGTATAAATTATCCGCTCATCACCTGGCCAAAAAATTCATGGCCAGATTTGACATACAAAAAGATAAGCTAAACACACCCCCAGCCTATTAGGGATCAAGCAAGGAGATCGGGAAAGTCTTCGTAACTACATGGAAAGATTCAACAAAACATGCATGGACATACAAAGTCTACCAACAGAAGCTGCCATTATGGGCCTCAAAAATGGCCTACGAGAAGGACCTTTTAGCCAATCAATATCTAAGAAATATCCTACATCCCTGAACGAAGTACAAGAACGGGCGCAGAAGTATATCAATATGGAGGAGAATTCACGACTTGGGGAAGCCTCGAGGTTCAGTTCCGCCTACCGAGACAAAGATAAAGAATCCAAGAAGAAAGAAGATCGTTCCGGGGAGAAAATAAAAAAATATCATAACTACACCCCTCTTTGGGTATCCTTGGTAGATGTTTACAAAGAAGTCTGCTATACAGAAAAAATACCCCTAGCTCGGCCACTCAAAGGCAAAAGAGAAGGAGGAAATCGGAACGAATACTGTGAGTATCATAGAGTCCGAGGACATTCCACCAACGAATGCTTCGACTTGAAAAATGTCATAGAAAAATTAGTAAGAGAAGGAAAACTAGATCGGGTTTTGGCCAACCGGGATGAAGAGCCAAGAAAAAGAAGAAGGGATGAAGATGTTGGACGGTCTGAGCGATCACCTCGCACACCGGAAAGACACGTCCACATGATACACGGTGGATTTGTGGGAGGAGGAATTTCCAAATCATCCCGCAAGCGACACCTTAAAGAGGGAGGCGCCAGACATCCCAGCAATTACGTTTACCAAAGAAGACGTATCCGGAATCATCTCAGGACACGACGATCCCATGATCATCACTATCATACTGGCAAACGCCAACCTCCACCGTTCATTAATTGACCAAGGAAGCTCCGCCGACATCTTATTCAAAACTGCCTTCAACAAGCTCAGCTTAGAAGAAAAAGAGTAAAGAGCATACCTGAACAGCCTATTCGGACTTGGAGATACCCCAGTACAACCACTGGGATACGTATCGCTACACACAACCTTCAGAAAGGGGAACCAATCCATAACACTCAAGATAGACTACATCGTGGTCAACGTAAGCTCAGCCTACAATGCCTTAATAGGTCGGACAACGTTAAACCAACTTGGCGCAATAGTTTCAACTCCACATCTATGTATGAAATTCCCAACTGCAGAAGGGATAGCTACAATAAAAGTAGATCAAAGGATGACACATCGCTGTTATAACGAAAGTCTAAACCTCAGAGGCGAAGGAGAAGAGTTCCACACAATCGAACTTGGTGGAGTTCAGAGGCGAGAAGAACTCCGTCCACAGCCCGAAGGTGAAGTAGAGAAAGTTCAGATCTGAGACATCTCGGATAAGACAACTAATATTAGCACAATCCTGAAAGGAGACGCAAAGGAATCACTCATATAGTTCCTACATGATAATGTTGATCTCTTCGCATGAAAAGCCGCCGACATGCTAGGCATAGATCCCGAACTGATGAGCCACAAGTTGGCAGTCTATCCGGGATCCTGGCCAGTACAACAAAGACGAAGAAAACTCAGACCAGAACGGTCTCAGGCTGTGGCAGAACAGGTGCAAGCACTGCTAGAGGCAGGATTCATAAGAGAAGTTAAGTACCCATTATGGCCAGCAAATGTCGTCTTGGTGAAAAAGTCAAATGGGAAGTGGCGAATGTGCACCGACTACACCGACCTCAACAAAGCCTACCAAAAGATCCTTATCCACTCCCAAGCATCGACGCTCTAGTAGACGCCTCATCGGGATATATGTATCTCTCGTTTATGGACGCATACTCGGGGTACAACCAGATCCCAATGTATCCACCGAATCAAGAAAAAACCTCCTTTCTAACACCCAAGGCAAACTATTGCTACATCGTAATGCCTTTCGGCCTTAAGAACGCGGGAGCTACTTATCAAAGGCTAATGAATAAGGTCTTCTCAGACCACATCAGAAAAATCATGGAGGTCTACGTTGATGACATGTTGATAAAGACACAAAGTGAAGAGACATTACTAACCGACTTGGTTCAAGTGTTCGACACCATACGGAAGCATGGCATGCGACTTAACCCGGCTAAATGCACCTTCACAGTGGAAGCAGGTAAGTTCTTGGGCTTTATGCTCACACAAAGAGTAATCGAGGCAAATCCAGATAAATGCCAGGCCATACTCAACATGAAGAGTCCAACCTGCATCAAAGAGGTACAACAACTCAATGGGAGATTGGTGGCCTTGTCCAGATTCCTAGCAGGGTCAGTGATAAGATCCCTCCCTTTCTACACTACTTTAAGGAAGGAAAATAACTTCGAGTGGACAACAGAATGCGAGCAAGCCTTCCGAGACTTTAAAGAATTCTTGGGACGGCCACCTATCCTATCTCGACCACGAGAAGGAGAACCACTCATATTATACCTCGCAGTAGGAAGTTAGGCAATAGCCTCAGCACTAATTAAAGAAGACGAGGGTGGTCAACAACCCGTCTACTTCATTAGTAAAGCACTGTAGGGGTCAGAGCTGAACTACCAGAAAATAGAGAAGTTTGCCTACGCTCTCATACTAACATCCCGACGACTTCGCCCGTACTTCCAAACTCATACCATTAAGGTTCGAACCAACCAGCCAATAAAGGGGATATTGCAGAAAATAGATCTAGCAGGAAGAATCCTACAATGGGAAATCGAATTGTCCGAGTTTAACCTCCAATACGAGGCGCGGACAGCCATTAAGTCACAATACCTAGCCGACTTCATTGCAGAATTCATAGACACCCCGGAGATCCCCATAGAGTGGAATATATACGTGGACGGTTCCTCGAATAAAACCAGAAGCGATGCAGGTGTGATAATCGAAAGCAACCAAGGAACCCAACTTGAGCTTTCCCTCAAATTCAGATTCTCGGCCTCAAACAACCAGGCGGAATACAAAGTGTTATTAGCTGGTTTAAAGATGGCTAGGGAGGTTGGAGCTCAGAAACTCAACATCTACAGTAATTCACAAGTCGTTACCTCACAAATAACAGGGAGCTACCAAGCCAAGGACCCTACCATGAAAAAATATTTGGATAAAACCAAGGAACAGCTCGGACAACTCGGAGAATATAGGATCTACCACATACCCCGCGAGCAAAACGCCCGAGCTGACGCACTTTCAAAACTAGCCAGCACCAAACCAGGGGGTAACAATAGAAGCCTCATCCAGGAAATACTGCAGAACCCGTCAATATCGGAAGAAGAAAAAGTCCTAGCCATAACAGGTCGGGATCAAGGATGGATGACTCCGATAATTAACTACCTCAAAACAGAAGCGCTCCCCACAGATAAAAAAGAGGCAAAGAGGTTAAAAAGGGAGGCACGGTACTACACTATCATAAACAACACCCTATACAAAAGAGGGATCTCAATACCATTGTTAAAATGCGTACCGACCTCCAAGACAAAGGGAATCTTGGAGGAAGTACACAGCGGCATTTGTGGGAATCATCTCGGAGCGCAAGCTCTCACCAAAAAAGTACTTCGGGCGGGATTCTATTGGCCAACTCTACGAAAGGAAGGTACAGAATTTGTAAAGACATGTCCACCATGTCAGAAGCATGCTAACTTTCACATCATCCCGCCGGAAAAGCTCATCAGCGTGACCTCACCCTGGCCATTTGCAAAGTGGGGACTCGATCTTCTCGGACCCTTTCCCCAGGGATCGGGACAAGTCAAATTCCTCATAGTAGGGGTAGACTATTTCACAAAATGGATCGAGGTAGAACCCCTAGCCAACGCCACTGCTCAAAGAAGCCGGAAATTCCTATATAGGAACATCATTACAAGGTTTGGAATCCCATACTCCATCACCCCAGATAATGGCACCCAATTCACAGATGCAGGCTTCAGAAAACTAGTGGCCGACTTGAATATAAAACACCAGTTCACCTCCGTCGAACATCCCCAAGCCGATGGACAAGCCAAAGAGGCCAACAAAGTCATATTGGCCGGGCTGAAACGGAGACTGCAAGAAGCAAAGGGAGCTTGGGTCGAGGAACTTCCACAAGTCCTATGGGCGTATCGAACAACCCCCCATTCTACTACGAACGAATCACCATTTCGATGAGCATACGGAGTAGAGGCAATGATTCCAATAGAAGTCAAGGAAGGGTCTCCCCGAGTAGTCCACTACAATGAACAAACCAACTCTCAACTTCAAAGAGAAGAGCTCAACCTACTTCCGGAAATCCAAGAAAGAGCTCGGATCAGAGAAGAAGCACTAAAGCGGCGAATGGCTTCCAGGTATAATCAAAAGGTAGTGCTAAGAGGTTTCACTGAGAACGATCTCATTTTAATCTGAAATGATATTGGAACAACTCGACCCGGAGAAGGAAAGCTGGCAGCCAACTGGAAAGGACCCTACCGAGTCAAAGAAGTACTTGGGAAGGGCTACTACAGACTGTCCGAACTCGAGGGACGAGAACTCCCCAGATCATGGCATGCCTGTAACCTAAGAAGGTACTATAGCTTGGAAAGGTAAAAGATCTCATCATAAGATGCACTCTTTTTCCTGAAAAGGTTTTTTAATGAGGCATCAAGACTGAGATTTAATCTGACTTAAGGGTACGAAAAACTCCCGCATGTATATATTTGCACTCTCTTTGAATAAAATACATTTCAGATATTCTACAAATTCCCAAGACGCATTAATCTGAAGCATTCATCGTCCGATTATAAAGCAACAGATCGACAGAAAGTGAAGAACAGATTCATCGTACGATCTCGATAGGAATGATCGTCCGACAATGGTGAAAACGTGATTCACCTAAAGGACGATCAAACCAGGACAGAAACCACCATCTACAAATCGGCAAAGATGAACACAGAATAATGCAAGAAGTTATCGAAAGTGATCCCAAAAAGAACCTGACGAGGTCTTATGGATTGCTATATAATAACTTAAAAGGACTGGCCGACAATAAAAAATCGGACCAAGTCAACCCAAGTTATCAGCAAATCCCTGGAAAGAGGTCTGGCCAACCCTATTAAAGAGGAATTGCTATAACTTAGAAGAGATCGACCTAACGAAGTTGGTCTCCTACAAGACAAGTTATAAAAGTAATCCTGAAAGAGACCTAACAAAGGTCCAAGAAAGAGGATTACAAGAATAACTTAAAAGAGATCGACCTAACGAAGTCAGTATCCTACAAGACAAGTTATAAAAGTAATCCTTGAAAGAGACCTAACAAAGGTCCAAGAAAGAGGATTACAAAAATAACTTAGAAGAGATCGACCTAACGAAGTCGGTCTCCTACAAGACAAGTTATAAAAGTAATCCCTGAAAGAGACCTAACAAAGGTCCAAGAAAGAGGATTACAAAAATAACTTAGAAGAGATCGACCTAACGAAGTCAGTCTCCTAGAATACAAGTTATAAAAGTAATCCCTGAAAGAGACCTGACAAAAGTCCAAGAAAGAGGATTACAAAAATAACTTAGAAGGGGACCAACACAAAGAAATCGGTTATGGGGCGCTAAAAATACAAGCAAAAGCGAGAAAACTGAGAAACAAGTCGGACCCATACAGTCACGGCCTCAAAGGATCCAAGTTACAAACAATAAGTATAAATGCAATCCAAAGAGGTCAAGCAACAAGATTCCAACACTCTCAGAAACCAGAAGAGATACCATGTTAAAGCGCAATAAAAGCATAGTATAATAAAGCTTCAAGAAGCCACCAAAATCTACCTCAGAAAGCTACTTTTGTTTTTCAAAGTAAAAGTTGCCAGGCAGGCAACTAAGCAGTTAAACAAAACAATAAAACAGTTTAAAAGCCCACAAACCGTGCTATTTTCACAAATACTTAAAAAGAAGATCAGTAAAGATCAGGAGCCTTCCCGGCAGCATCAGTACGGGGAGAAGGAGGGCGAGTCTGAATAGGCACAGCATCTAGAGTTCCATCATCCCGGTTCAGAATCTAACAATCCGGATCAGACATAACTAGAGGAACCGAGGAGGTCGACACCTTGATAGAAGGCACTGAGGGAGGTTCAACATCATCATCATCCTGGTCATCAGGGACAATCTTACCATCCCTCACAACATTGTCCAGGCTGAAGAGAGTAAGATCAGCCTCAGGAGCAATAACCCGAACCTGCTCCTTCAGGTTCTCATAGGCAGTAGTTACACTGCCAACAAGATGACCCTGGAGCTCGGAGTAATCAACTCGGATGTTCTCCAACTCCTCCTTCAGACGCATTCCCTCCCGATAAGATGTGACATAGCTATCCTTATGCCTCAGGGCCGTGTCTTCGGCCAACCTCACAGAGGCAGCCAAAGAGAGGGAACTCACCTTCTCATTCTCCAGATCTTTTTCCAACTTTTCCACCTTCACTTCAAGCTCCTACTTCAAGCCTTTTATCTGATCAAACTCCCATTTGGCCTCCTCCATAAAAGCTTTGGTGGCACGGAGAGGAAGACTATGAGCAGTTCGATACAGGGCCGCTCCCATGTATGCCATCTTGATACTACTTCGAGTTATATAATCAAAATGATGAAGAAGTGACACGTCATCCATAGGGAGGACACCATAAGGACCGATTTGTTGATCTACAAACTCGACCGCATCAAAGTCAGGAGCATCAAGGTTGAAAGGATCAATTGTTTTTTGCTTCTTACTAGGAGGAGCACCAGAAGCAGCGGCAGAAGTCTGTGGAGGATCGACCAGACGAACGCGAGGAATAGGATTTGCTTTTCTCGGCCCAGGAGAACTCCGCACAGGAGGTTTCACTGGAACCTGAGAAGATCCCTCTCCGGCCACCTTGGCCCAGATGTTTTGAGCAGCAGTTGCCTTCTTTGCCTTTTTGAAGGCCTTCATGGAGTCATTGTTTTTTGACATCTCTGCAAATACAAAATCAGCCATTGTAAAGGGTACAATCACAAGAAGAGGAAGCAAAACCAAGAAAACAAGTACAGAAACAAGTCAGACAAGTACCCAAAACAGTCCGAACCAAGGACGGGTATTTCAAAAACCTTTTTGTATCAAGATGGGGTGGTTCCCCCCGTAAATCCTCAAGAACAACAACAAAAGCACGCTCAACCTCGTCAAGCATCTCCCATGTATACCGAGACACTCTCACATCCTTCTGCCACTCTAGAGGGAAAGAAGGCTCATCATTTTCATCAAGAAAAAAGGGGCGAGCCCCTTCGATAGCACGAAATCTAAAGAAGTAATTCTTAAAATCCTTAAAGGACTCGTCATACATGGTGAAAACTTTATGGCCCTGGGCAGACCTGAAAGAAACCCAGGAAGCTTTCTTTTTGGAAGAACCACCAGGCTTGGCAGAAACAAACAGATTAAGGAAAAGAGTCTGAAAAGGTGTTACGCCTAACTCTTGGCAAAGTAGCTGAAAGATCTTGACAAAACCCCAAGAATTCGGGTGAAGCTGGGGTGGGGCAATGTTACACAACCACAACAGGTCGGTCTCGAAAGCAGTGAAAGGAAAAGTAATGTCCAACTAACTGAAGAAATATTCATAGGCATAGAAGAAGGGACGCTCTCCCTCGATGGAGGTAGGAAAACAAACCCTTTCATCAGAATCAGGAGCGACAAGCTCATAATCCCTCTCCCGGGCAGTATTACCACAGATCCTATGACGCTTCCTCAGCTCTACGCAAAATTCAGCATCCACAACAGAGACACACATCAAGACAAGGGAGTCCAGCCAATCGAACATCCCCTCAGGAACTCTGGAAGATATCTCTACAATGTTATTGCGAGAAGACATGAGGCCAACTAATCCTACAATAAGAAAAGAAGATGGGATTACTAAAAACATCTCAGACGAAGGACAAAACAACTCGATTAATATGACACAAGCGAACAAACAGAAAAGAAAAACTCCAAGACTCAAACCAAAGTCCTAGGGCATCCTTTGGAGGCAGTAACAAAGCAAGGTTTTCAGGAAAAATCTACAGCTCGCATCCCAGCATCTCTCAAACAATAAAAGAAGACTTCAAACAAACAAAGCATTTCAAAAAAGGAAAGTAGAAACACAAAAATCATCAAAGCCACTATCTTTCTACAGTCTACCAGCAAAGAGCATTATCAACAACACCAAGCAGAAAATCGTCAAAAACACAACCTTTTGCAGACTCAAGCAAAAACCCTAAAAAGTATCAAGAGGAAGTCAAGAAAATGCACTCCAAGCAAAAAGCAAACTATAGGTATCATTATCTCCCACAAAGGTACATTAACAAGGATTTTTTGAAATTAAGGAGCAAGAGACAGTTTTTCGAAAAATAACAGCCAGAAGCAACAATAGAACATGCAAACCCCTGGGAAACCGCAAAGAAGAAACACCAGGAATACGCGAAGAAGAAAAAACACATTACAGCAACAAGAAAACACAATATCATAAGAAAGGTTCAAACTTTTTCGACATTCAAGCAAATATCAACAAATTACCAGAGAATTAAAGACAAAGCAAAATGAAAAGAAAATGGAACCAACCTGGAAAAAAGCAGGAAACTTCAGAAAAGTTGGAGATGGAGAGACGGAATCACCGATCACTGAACAACGCCGCAATGTAAGAAAAGCAAAATGTGGTCGAAAGACAGAGAGCGAGAGAACGAAGGGAGAAGTTACGAAGAGGAGCGAAGAAGGGAAACCATTTTCTGATCGCAAATTCAAAATAAAAGGCCACAAGGAAAAACGGGGCAATTAATACCAATTAATGAAGGTATTAAACCCTCGCACGTTCCCGAAGCACTGATATAAAAGCACGCGCTTTTAGAGAAAAAACGTTCCACATTCAAAAAGCTTCTACAAAGGAATCGACAAAATGCTTGAGTTCGGCTTCACTAGAGAAGGACCGAAGTCAAGGACTCGACCTCAAAAAAGAAGACCGAGCTCAAGCAGGGGCATTGTTCATACCCTGGGTTGAGCTGTCCGAGCCGGGATGTTCAGTAGCAAAGCGATCGACCTCTTTAGGTCAAGCGGACCGACTTCTTCGTAAAGAACTCGGCCAAATCGACAGGAAAGCCCAAAGAAGGGCCCAACTCAAGGAATACGACCCCGATCCAAAGGCAGCACAAGCCTATAGAGATAAGGGCGGTTCCATGGAAGATAAGCTGACCTCGACAAAAGATAAGATAAGATAAGATAACTAACTTATCTTATCCAAAGAAGGTCACATCTCACCATTATAAATACACTGGAACACCCAGTTATAACTCATACTCAGATTCTATTCAATACCTGCTTAATACCCTTGCTAACTTAAGCATCGGAGTCCCTTGCAGGTACCCCCACCCTCCGGGGACGAAGGATCAGCACTACCACCAAGTCCAACAAGTCGGACACAACCACTACAACCAGCAAAGAAGATCTCGTCCGAGATCGACCTCCAGTTTCAGGTAACCCTCGGAATAACCTACTCACTTGGATACAAAAAAATCTTTGGAAGACCCATCCCTTATTCGAACCGCCTTGGGTATTTGTTTTGATATATCTTGTTATCTTGTTTTTTCTCCTGCTTTCTTCTTGGCATGATAAATTGTTGTTTTCCATTTTTCAAAGATGGCCAAGAACAATGATGCAATGAAGGCTTTCAAGAAGGCGAAGAAAGCTACTGCAGCTCAAAACATCTCGGCTCGGGCCGATGGGGAGGGAACTTCCCAGGCTCCTTCGAAGCCACCCGTGCCGAGCTCTCCTGGCCCAAAGAGAATGATCCCTACACCTCGGGTCTGTTTAGTAGATCTCATTTAATCTTCTACTGCTGCTGTGGTTTCCTCCTCGGCTGCTCCTCCTCCTAAAAGACCTCAAACCGTCACACCTTTCAATTTGGATGCCCCAGATTTTGATCCCATTAGCTTTGTGG
This sequence comes from Arachis hypogaea, assembly GCF_003086295.3. Taxonomy (NCBI): domain Eukaryota; kingdom Viridiplantae; phylum Streptophyta; class Magnoliopsida; order Fabales; family Fabaceae; genus Arachis; species Arachis hypogaea. The sequence goes on along the minus strand of NC_092040.1, from coordinate 69,023,509 downwards.
ACCAGCAGATTGCCCCTTATGGTGCCCTTTCCATGGATGATGTATCTCTCCTCAATCACTTGGATTTTATAACTCAGAGTAGTGTTAAGATGGCTCATATGGGAGCTGCTTTGTATTGAACTACCCAAAATCTGCCCCTGCATGCTACCAAAGCCTTTATGGAGGAAGCTAAGCAAGAGTTTAATCTGATGAAGGGTCTGAAGGAGGAGTTTGAGGCGGAGGTGGCTAAGTTGAAGAAGGAGTTGGAGGTGGAGAAGGCTAGTTCAGTTGCTTTGGTAGCTTCTGTGCGGTTGGCTGAGGACACAGCTCTGAGGCACAAAGAGAGCTACGTCACCTCCTATCGGGAAGTGATACGTCTTCGGGAGGACTTAGAGTCGGCCTAGGTTGATTATTTCGAGCTCCAGAATCATCTTGTGGGCAACATGACTACTGCTTACGAGAACCTGAAGGAGCAGGTTTGGGTTATTGCCCCAGAGGCTGACCTTGCCTTGTTTAGCTTGGATAATGTTGTGAAGAATGGCAAGATTATTCCCGAGCACCCTGATGACGATGACGTTGAGCCTCCTATTGTTCCCTCTACCAAAGTCTCCATTGTGCTGCCCTCTTCTTCTCAGGCAGCTGAAGTCATTCAGCCTGAGTCCGATCCTGATGTATGAATCCTGAACCAGGATGATGGGACAGTAGATGCAGTGCCTCTTCAGACTCGTCATCCTTCACCCCGAGATGCTGCTACTGGGAAACCTTTGGACTCTCTTTGATTCATTTTTGATGTATTTGTGTATAGCCTGGCCTGTGAGCTTTGAACTCTTTTTTTGTAAATGGTATTTTGTTGACTATTGATACTTCTGTTGCTTGTAGCAACTTTGTTTTGAAAAACAAAGTGGCTGTCGAGCTTTCTGGGCTAATTTTGGTGGCCTCTTTGAAGCTTGCTATTATCATAACTTAGTAGTTTTTATATCCTGTCTGCTTTGCACTCGTCTTGGTACTTTCGTAGGTTGGAATTTGGCTGACATGATCAGCTTGATTCTTAGTCCTGACGCTACTCTTCGTCAATTTTAAACTATTGTTTTTTGTTAGGAATCGTGATACTAAGATTGCCGATTTTTCAACTTGGTTTTTGTACATTTGTAGCCCTGCTTTTTGGACTTTACTTAAGGTCTCTTCCAAGGGTAGCTTTATCATGTCGGATCCTGTCAAATTACTTGGTAATCCTCTTTCTTGGACTTTGTTCAGGTCTCATTCAGGGATTACCTTTGTAGCTTCGTATCTTGGACCGACTTTGTCATATTGAGCTTTGTCAATTTGCTTGGTAATCCTCTTTCTTGGACCTTGTTTAGGTCTCTTTCAGGGATTACCTTCAGTAGCTTTACGTCTTGGGCCGACTTCGTCATGTCGGACCTGTCGAGTTACTTGATAATCCTCTTTCTTGGACCTTGTTTAGGTCTCTTTCAGGGATTATCTTTTGTAACATTTCTTTTTGGGCCGATTTTGTCACGTCAGGCCCTGTCGAGTTACTTGATAATCCTCTTTATTAGACCTTGTTTAGGTCTCTTTCAGGGATTATTTTTTCTAACTTTTTGTAGGAGTCCGACTTCATCATGTCGGGCTCTTCGAAGTTATAGTAATCCTCTTTTATAGGGTTGGCCAGACCTCTTTTCACGGCTTTACTTATAACTTGGGTTGTTGTGGCTGGTCTGACTTTTTGTGCTGGCCAGTCTTTAAGTTATTTTATAGCAATCCATTTTATTAGGACCTCGTCAGGTCCTTTCTATGGATCACTTTCTATAACTTCTTGCATTATTCTATTTTCATCTTTGCCGATTTTGTATATTTTGGGTTTTTAGCCCCTGTTTTTATCGTGATCGTGCAGTGAATTCGGTTTTCACTTTCTGTCGATCTGTAGCTTTACAATCGGGTGATGAATGCTTTCAGAATAATACGACTTGAGTGTTTGTAGAGAATCTGAACAAATTTTATTAAAAGAATATACATGAGGAGTTAGTTTCCTAAGTCGGGTGACTTGTAGGTCTTGGCGGGGTGCCTCGTTAAAAAACCTTTTTCAGGAAAAAGAGTGCGCCTTGTCCAAGATCTTTTATCATCCCTAGCTATAGTACCTTCTTAGGTTGCAAGCGTGCTATGATCTTGGAAGCTCTCGCTCGTCGAGTTCGGAGAGTTTGTAGTAGCCCTTTCCCACCACTTCTATGACTCAGAAGGGTCCTTTCCAGTTTGTTGCCAGCTTTCCTTCTCCTAGTCGAGTTGTTCCTATGTCGTTTTGGATTAGGATGAGGTCATCTTCAGCAAAGGCCCGTTGTATTACTTTTCGGTTGTATTTGGAGGTCATCCATCATTTCAATGCCTCTTCCCTTATCCGAGCTTTTTCTCGGATTTCTGGAAGTAAGTCGAGCTCTTCCCTTTGAAGTTGGGAATTGGCTTTTTCGCTAAAATAGATTACTCTGGGTGATCCTTCTTCGACCTCTACTGGGATCATTACCTCCATTCCGTAAGCTAATCGGAAAGGTGACTCCTTTGTCGTGGAATGTGGAGTCGTTTGGTACACCCATAGGACTTGTGGGAGTTCCTCAGCCCAGGCTCCCTTTGCATCCTGTAGTCTCCGTTTTAACCCTGCTAGTATAACTTTGTTAGCAGCTTTAGCTTGCCCATTGGCTTGGGGGTGCTCAACAGAGGTGAATTGTTGTTTTATATTCAGGTCGGCCGCTAGTTTTCTGAAGCCTGCGTCTGTGAACTGGGTACCATTGTCTGTAGTGATGGAGTATGGAATTCCAAACCTTGTGACAATGTTTCTATATAGGAATTTCTGACTTCTTTGAGCTGTGGCATTAGCTAGGTGTTCTGCCTTGATCCATTTTGTGAAGTAGTCTATTCCTACTCTAAGGAATTTGACTTGTCCTGATCCTTGAGGAAAAGGTTCGAGGAGATCAAGTCCCCATTTTGCGAATGGCCAAGGTAAGGTTACGCTGATGAGTACCTCTAGCGGAGCGGTGTGGAAGTTGGCATGCTTTCGACATGGCGAACATGTCCTAACAAATTCTGTGGCTTCTTTTAGTAGAGTTGGCCAATAAAAACCTGCCTGAAGTACTTTTTTGGCAAGTGCCTATGCTCCGAGGTGATTACCACAAATGCCATTGTGTACTTCTTCTAGGATATCTTTAGTGTTGGAAGTCGGCACGCATTTTAGCAATGGTGTTGAAATCCCTCTTTTGTACAAAGTATTATTTATGATGGTGTAGTATTGTGCTTCCCGTTTTAACCTCTTCGCCTCTTTCTCATCTGTAGGGAGGGCTTCTGTTGTGAGGTAATTAATTATGGGGGTCATCCATCCCTGATCGTGACCTGTTATGGTTAGGACCTTTCCTTCTTCTGAGCTTGATGGATTCTGTAGAATTTCTTGTATGAGGCTTCTATTGTTGCCTCCTGGTTTGGTGCTGGCTAATTTTGAGAGTGCATCGGCCGGAGCATTCTGTTCTCGGGGTATGTGACAAATCCCATACTCTTCGATTTGTCCAGGCTATTCCCTGGTTTTGTCCAAGTACTTTTTCATAGTGGGATCTTTGGCTTGGTAGCTTCCTGATATTTGTGAGGTAACTACCTGTGAGTCGCTAAAGATGATAAGTTTTTGAGCTCCAACCTCCCTGGCCAGCTTCAAACCAACTAGTAGTGCCTCATATTCTGCTTGATTGTTTGAGGCAGGGAACTCGAATTTGAGGGAGAGTTCGATTTGGGTTCCCTGGTCGCTTTTAATTATTACACCCACACCACTTCCCATTTTATTTGAGGAACCATCCACATATAAATTCCATTCTGTGGGGATTTCTGTTGTGTCCGTGAATTCTGCAATGAAGTCAGCTAGAAATTGGGATTTGATGGCCGTCCGAGCTTCATATTGAAGGTCGAATTCGGACAACTCGACTGCCCATTGCAAGATTCTGCCTGTCAAGTCTGTTTTTTGAAAGATTCCTTTTATGGGGTGGTTGGTCCGAACTTTAATGGTGTGAGACTGGAAATATGGGTGAAGTTGTCGAGATGTTATTATGAGAGCGTAAGCAAATTTTTCTATTTTTTGGTAGTTCAGCTCGGATCCTTGTAATGCTTTGCTGATAAAGTATATGGGTTGTTGCCCGCTGTTGTCTTCTCTGACCAGTGCTGAGGCTATTGCCCGATTTTCCACCGCGAGGTACAATATGAGTGGTTCTCCTTCCTGTGGCCGACTTAGTATAGGTGGCCATCCCAAGAATTTTTTGAAGTCTTGGAAGGCTTGCTCGCATTCTGCTATCCATTCAAACTCCTTTCCCTTCCTTAGGGTGGCGTAGAAGGGGAGAGATCTTATTGCTGACCCAGCCAGGAATCTGGACAAGGCTGCCAACCTCCCATTGAGTTGTTGTACCTCTTTGACACAAATCGGACTTTTCATGTCGAGTACGGCCCTACACTTGTCCGGGTTTGCCTCGATTCCTCTTTGTGTGATCATAAAACCCAAGAATTTACCAGCTTCTACTGCGAAGGTACATTTTTCGGGATTGCGTTGCATGCCGTGTCGTCTTATAGTGTTGAATACTTGTGTTAGGTCGGATAATAACATCTCTTCATTTTGCATTTTTACAAACATGTCATCCACGTAGACCTCCATGATCTTTCTGATGTGATTCGAAAAAACTTTGTTCATTAATCTTTGGTAAGTGGCTCCCGCGTTTTTAAGACCAAAGGGCATAACGATGTAGCAGTAATTTGCCTTTGGGGTTAAGAATGAGGTTTTTTCTTGGTCGGGTGGGTACATTGGGATTTGGTTATATCCCGAGTATGCATCCATGAAGGAGAGGTATTTATATCTGGAGGAGGCATCTACCAGAGCGTCGATGTTCGGGAGCGGATAAGGATCGTTCGGGCAGGCTTTGTTGAGATCGGTATAGTCAGTGCACATTCTCCACTTCCCATTTGACTTTTTTACCAATACGACATTAGCAAGCCATAGCGGGTATTTGACTTCTCTCATGAAGCCTGCCTCCAGTAGGGCTCGTACCTGTTCTTTCACTGCTTGAGAGTGTTCTGGTCCTAGCTTTCTGCGCCTTTGTTGTACCGGCCGAGATCCTGGGTAGACTGCTAGCTTGTGGCACATTAGTTTGGGATCTATGCCTGGCATGTCTACGGCTTTCCACGCAAAGAGGTCGGCGTTGTCACGTAGAAACTGTATGAGTGATTCTTTTATGTCCTCTTTTAAGAGTGTGCCGATATTGGTTGTTTGGTTTGGGGTGTTCCCGATATGGATTTTCTCTATTTCTCTTTCAGGTTGTGGGCGAAGCTCCTCCCGCCTTCGAACTCCACCGAGCTCGATTGTGTGGAATTCTTCTCCTCTGCCTCTGAGGTTTAGACTTTCATTGTAACAGCGGCGTACCATCTTCTGATCTGCCTTTATCGTGGTTATTCCTCCTGTAGTTGGAAACTTCATGCATAGATGTGGAGCCGAGACTATTGCGCCGAGCTGATTTAACGTTGTCCGACCTATTAGGGCATTGTAAGCGGAACTTGCGTCAACTACGATGTAATCTATTTTGAATGTCCTTGACTGGCTTCCTTTTTCGATAGTTGTGTGAAGCGAGATGTATCCCATTGGTTGAACTGGGGTGTTTCCTAGCCCGAACAGGCTGTCCGGATATGCTCTGAGTTCTTTTTCTTCCAAGCCAAGTTTCTCGAAAGCAATTTTGAATAAGATATCGGCAGAGCTCCCCTGGTCTATCAACGTGCGGTGAAGATTTTCGTTTGCTAGTACGATAGTGATGACCACGGGATCGTCATGCCCTGATGAAACGCCGGATGCGTTTTCCTTGGTAAAAGTGATTGCTGGGATGTCGGGTGCTTCCTCCTTTCTGCGACGTGGTATACGTCTTTAAGATGTCATTTTTGAGATGATTTGGAGATTCCTCCCCCGGCAAATCTGCTGTGTATCATGTGGACATGTCTTTCTGGCGCTTGAGATGATTGCGCGGTTGGTTCGACATCTTCCGCTCTTCTTCTTCTTCGTTCGAGATGATTCTCGTACGGGTTTTTCTATGATATTTTTTAAATCGAAACCCTCATTGGTGGAGTGCCTGGGAATCCGATAGTACTCACAATATTCGGCTCAGTTTCCTCCTCCTTTTTTGCCTTTGGGTGGTCAAGCTGGTGGTATTTTTTCCGTGTTGCAAACTTCTCTGTAGACATCCACAAGAGACACCCGAAGAGGGGTGTAATTGTGGTATTTTGTTATTTTCTCTTCATGTCGATCTTCGTTCTTTCTGGAATCTTTGTCTTTATCTCGGGGGGTAAACCCGGCCTTTGAGGTTGATAGACCCATATTTTATGATATATTTTGTGCTGAATTTAAGTGAATTATTGAATCCTTCACCCACTTATTCATGTGAAATTGCATGGTTTTACTTTCCCTTCCTTATTATGTGATGTATGTGAAAAACATGTTTCCTAGGCTTTAAAAATATTAATTTTAATTACCTTTTATTTCCATTCGATGCCGTGGCTTGTGTGTTAAGTATTTTCATATCTTCTAAGGTAGGAATGATTTAAAGGATGGAAAGGAGACATACAAAAATGGAAGGAAAGCGCAAAATGGAGTTTTTGAAGGAACTGGCAGCGACGCGATCGCATGGACGACGCGACCGCATGCCAGCGCAAAATGGCAGTGACGCAACCGCGTGATTGACGCGATCGCACGCCATAAGCGAAACACATATGATGTGGACACACGACTGAAGCGACCGCGTGGCAAGGAAAAACTCCAAATGACGCGACCGCGTGACCCACGCGGACGCGTGATAGAGGCCACGCACCAGAAATTATAGATCTCGTTCTTAGCGATTTTTGGGCCCTTTTTGGCCCAGATCCAAGCCCAAAAAACACAGATTAAAGGATTATAAATGGAGGAATCCACTCATTCATAAAGGGATATAGAGAATACACACTTTTTACGATTTAGATGTAGTTTTAGAGAGAAAGGCTCTTTCCTCTCTCTTAGGATTAGGATTAGGATTTATATTAGGATTAGGATTTATCTCATCTTCATATCAGGTTCAATATCCCTTTATTTTGACTTCTCTATTATTTGATTATTGATGTTACCTATTTGGCCTATGACTCTTCATGATTGGATTGATTTTATTTTATTAATGCAATTGAGGTATTTCAGACTTAAGATTTCCTTCTTTTATTTATGTTATTGTTGCTTCTCATCTGAAGGAATTTTTATTCAAGTAGATTCTCTGTCCTTTTGGTTTTAATTGATTAATTGGTAACTCTTGAGTTGTCAAACTCATTATTGACTGAATTTTGGAATTCTTCAAGAATTAACTTGAGTTCCACTAACTCTAGTCTTTCCCAAGGAAAGACTAGGACTTGAGGAACCAAACTTATTCCGTCCACTTAACTTACCTTCATAGTTAGAGGTTAACTTAGTGGGAGACAAAAATCCAATCCTCATCACAATTGATAAGGACAACTGGGATAAGACTTCCAGTTTTCATACTTTGCCAGGAGTTCTGTTAGTTATTAATTTATTAATTCTTACAAGCTACTTCCCTTGTTTAAAACCTTTTTCTAACCCAAAACACTATTTTCCACAACCAATAACAAATCATACTTTCCTGCAATTCCTTGAGAAGACGACCCGAGGTTTGAATACTCGATTATCAATTTTAAAAAGGGTTTGTAACTTGTGACAACCAAAACGTTTGTAAGAAAGGACTTCTATTGGTTTAGGAGCTATACTTGCAACGAGTACCTAATTGTAAAGATTCCTAGACTACGCAAAGTTCATCTCTTCAAAATGGCGCCGTTGTCGGGGAATTGCAAACGTGTGCCTTATTATTGGTTATTGTAAATATTTTTTTAAAAAAAATCATATCTTTTTCAAAATCTTATCCTATCTTTTTCAAAAATCATATCTTTTTTAAAATATTTTCTTTTTGTTAGCTTTTATTTTTATTTTCTCTTACCATTATGAATTCTCACCCCTCTCGCTTTGAGTTTGGTTCTAATTTTGTTGCAAGGAATTGAAGCTATAACAGGACTATGCATCACGGTCTAAGCAATCAAAGATGGATGGAGCCAAGAGGATCTGATCAACCCTTTAGGCAACAACACCCTCCTAGATATCATGGACGGAGACCATTCTACAATGCATGCCCAACTGGTAGATTTGGTGGACCACCTTGTAACTACCAACAAGCCCCACCCTATGCTCAGAGACCATCCTCTCGACATAACTTCGAACCACCACACTCACAAGCTTCTTTTCACCATTCACTACCACGTGATCCTTATCCACCCCAACGCCAATCCAACTATTCCGAAGAACTACCACACCCCTATGCACCATGTCCATATCCATCAAGCCAAGAATCACAGGTTCACCTCGAAGAATCAGTAAAACAATTTAATGCAACCCTTCATCAACTGGAGCAAGCAATAAATCAATTATCTTCCAGGTGTTCAGACACTCAACAGACTCCCATGGCTTTATGTGGAGAATCTAATGAAGAACGCAGCATGAAGAAGACACTAGAAACTTCAGTAGACAGCATAGAGCATAACTTCGTATTGGAACAAGTAGAGGACGCTGTCATTGTAAAAGAAGAAGAATTGGTTGCAGATTTAGGAGACGCTGAACCTCATAGGGAACACAGAATCATGGAACACCCTGTCAAGGATGTTACAATTGACGCTAAAGAGGATGTTGTACAGCCTCCAATGCAGATATCTTATGAAGAACTGGATGGAGTAACTCAAAACGCATGTTTCCTTGATGATGATAGTCACCAGTCAAGTCCCCCTAGTGATGAACTTGCACCCGTAAGTGAATTCTTTGAGACAGAAGAATCCTCCCCAAGTGAATACGAAGATGATGCAGAGGTCGACTTTTCTCAACCTCCTAATTATGACTCAAGTGATGAGGAAGATATGGAAGACTTTGACTATGACATGGCTGGAATGAAAAAGGTTTGCAAAGGAGTGGAGGAATTCACTGAAGAACATAAGGGAATAAAGCTTGCAGAACCACTGGAAACGCTTGTCCCAAGGCCATTGCCACCTAACTCAAACTTCAAGTGGGTAAAATCCTTAGCTTTTATCTTTACTTTTCCACTTGAATATGGTTTCCTTGAAACAGATGGCCAGCTTAGAGCTCTTTGCGGCTTTAAGAGCAAAAGGGAAATAACTCGCACTCAGCACTGGTATGCAAGATTCAATGAGGTTTTGCACTTCAAATTGAGGTGCAGGAATTAGTGTCAAGCTCACTTGACAGGATCTCGGAAGCTGTTTGGTTACTGCAGTGAGAATTCGGATTACTTATCACCCGGCTGGAACAATGCAGATCAAGACAAAAATGGGTGTAAAGGTAGAATTTGGAATCCTGGAATCTATTCTACCATTCAACATTTCGGGAGCCTGCAAGCCTGTTTGAACTCACCTAAGAGCTTTACGTACCTTGTTTGGGATCCCGGAGGATGCTGACATTCCAAGCACTGGTGGAGATTTCTGGACGAATTCAAGCACAAGCCACCATAGCAGGAAGCTCATCAAATGTCCAACTTAAGGACTTTAACTAAAAGTGCTAGGTGGGAGACAACCCACCATGGTATGATCGTTCCTTCTCCATTTCACTTTGTTTTTGGTATTTCGTTTAAACAAAGTTCTGCATAACATTCATTGCATTCTTCATTCTCCATATTGCATAATGAATAAAAAAAAAAGAGAAGAAGAAAGAGAACACGCGACGCGACAGCGTCGCTGACGCATCCGCGTCACAAGTGTAGTAAAGGAAAAGGAAAGTGAACAGAGAGTTGTGCTGAAGTAAGGCTGGAGGTATGCTTTTGGCCCAAATTGTTCCACGCGACTGCGTACCCCACGCGATCACATCAAATGGGAACAAGGCCTCCTACGTGTCCGTATCACTCACGTGAACGCGTGATCTGGATATCGGTGTAAAGATCCAACGCCCAGAATGTTAGGCTGGTATCGTGTGGCTAGTGTGCGTTTAGCACAAAACAACCTATGCGTACGCATCCCTGACGCAAATGCGTCACTTACACAACACCCATCCCACGCGAAAGCGTGAGCAACGCGATCGCGTCGCGCGGATTTTATGACCTCCTTTATCAAACAGAGAGTTGCGCTAAAACGACGCTGGAATCGTGCGTCTAGCACAAATTCCAGAGACGCGGTCGCGTGCTTCACGCATTCGCGTCACCAATCTCATACCCAACCCACGCGATTGCGTCAACCACGCATCCGCGTCAGCCCCATTTCACCTTAGTCACGCGATCACGCGACCCACGCGTTCACGTGGATTCGCGATCACTAACCCCATGTCACGCGAACCATTCCCCGTTGCGCCCCAAACCCTAACCCCCTTCCCTCTCAATCTCTGCAACTCCCTCTCTCTACCACCATCCCACCACCAGCCACCACCGTGCCGCCGCCAGCCACCCTCAACCACCCAGACACCACCGCAACCACCACCCCTATTCTCTCTTCTCTTCTTTCTCTCCCCTCCCTCTCTCTCTCTTCCGCCACCATTCTACCACCGCAGCCCACTTCCGACCGGCGCTTCCCCCTCCGCTGACCACCACCCCGAACCGCCCCCTCTCATTACTCCCCAATAATCTCGCCGCGCTCCGCCACTGCCACCCCACCGTGCCCAACCACCTCCGACGACCGGATCCGCACTGCCGTTCACCCAGCGCCGCCGTGCCTCCCTCCCAGTACTGCCACATCGCCACTACCTTCCCTCTGTCCTATCCCTTGCTCTTTGCGCAACAGGTTCTGCCATACGACGATTCATCCTTGCGGCTCTTTAAGTATGTTTTTCAATTTTTGTTCCGAATAGGCTAGATTGAGATGCATGTTTGTAGTGGATTCTAGGTGGTTAGGTAGCTAGGATCTGGATAGTGGATTTAGGCCTAATACTTGCACCATTCCTGTTATCTGTTTATCTATTCTGCAATTTATTCTAGCTATGATGTTGATCCTGTTCATATGCTGCTCTTTCTTGTTCTTGCTATTTGTGCAGCCTTATTTCAATTCATATGAACTGATTCTTGATATCTATTTTCTGGGAATGTCCAAATTTTCTGCAAATTACTTTTCCCTTTTACATTCAAGTATTGGTTTTGGCAATTATCATTTTTGCACTGCTCCACGAATACCAAACCAATTATTGAATGCATGGGCCAACATTCTTATTACTTTTGAATTCCTAGTTAATCAATTGGATTATTGATGATTTGATTTTGCTTTTTACTCCTTCTATACTTATATGAATCATCATCAATCCTATCCTGTTAGTTGCCTACTTGTTTTTTCTGCTTTTATTATATCTCAGATTCCTGTTTCTTTTTTTTGAGAATGTCTAACCCTCAGAAAAAGGGAAAAGGAAAGGCAACCACTGGCAAACGGAAAAGAGTTGAATCCTTTATGTCTCTCCTGAAACTTCTGCATGATGATTCCTGGCGGGACAATCACTTTACCGCACAGGAGAAGGCTGACCAGCTCCTCCCTGCCAATGATCCAATTAAGTTTGCAAACTGATACTGTGAGCTGAACTTTCCTATGTTTGCTACCTCAAGAAATCTGTATCTGGAGAGGACTTTGAAAATTCCAGAAGAACTACAGCAGTACACCTCCGATCAGATCAAACAGAGAGGCTGGTTCTTCTTAGAGCGAAACTTGACTGAGGTAAATGCTTCCTGGGTAAGAGAGTTATACTGCAATTACTTCAAGACTTCCCTGGATGCCGTGCACCTCAGAGGGAAACAGATACTGGTCACCGAAGAGGTCATTGAGGATATTCTGCACCTTTCACCTAAGTCCGATCAGCCAGACGGTTACCAAAAGGCTGAGGAGGACATGCGCTTTCTGAGATTTGACTGGGATGCTGTCAAGGAGAGGATATCCCTTGATCCTACTGTCCCATGGGTCATGGGTACAAACACCACCATGCCTAAATGAATCAAGCAGAAATACTTGAATGATAATGCTCGGCTCTGGCATTAGATCTTGAGCAACTTTATTATGCCGAGCACTTTTGAGACAGAGTTACCTGCTGCCATGATCACCCTCCTCTAGTGTGTGATGGAGGGTAATGACCTGTACCTACCGTGATTCATCCAGCACTATATGGCTAGGGTACATATCAGAGGCACCCTCCCCTTCCTTTATCTGGTTACCCAGCTAGGCCGTCAGGCTGACGTGCCTTGGGAGGACGTTGATGAGAGGCCACCTGCTGCAGGGTGCAGGAAGATCATTCCTCACAGTAGGAACTTTCTGGCTTTGGGCTACAGACCTGACTTCCTTACTACTTCCGATGAGACAGCCACATCTTCAGCTACCCCCTCTTCTTCCACTGCTGCACCTGCCCCACCCACTACACCTCCAGCTGCCCATGAGCCTATTTACCATTTTGTGCATCGACTGTTCACCCACTTGGACCGTATGGAGCATCGCAACAAGCGACGCTATGAGCACCTCAAGCTGATGATCCGGTCCGGCAGTGACATTCCCTCCGAGCCTGACACCCCTTCTGATATATCTGAGGCGGAGGCATACGATCATGAAGAGCAGGCACCCACTCAGGCTGAGCAGAGAGGACCAGAGCAGGCTGTGCCACACACTGAGGTACCACACCAGATACAAGCCACAAATTCTGAGATTCCTATCCAGTCAAACCCTCCTCTGCAGTAGACAGATCCTCATACCCTCATCCAGTCTGCAGATCCTCAGACCACTACCGAGACACCAGCAGCCCATCCTTCCGGAGATGACACTTCATCACACCCTGCTTGAGTGAGCATCGAGGACGATACTATTATTTAAGTGTGGGGAGGTCACCATCTCTGGCATCTATTCATTTTGGTGAACTACTACAGACTCTCTTCTTATTTTAGCTATTTTCTGTATTTTTGCACATTTTTCTCTCTTTTGCTTTTAACTATATTTTTGCATTACGCACTTTGGGCTGTATAATATCTTAGATATTTTAGCTTGATTTGCACCATAGTTTACTAGTTATTTATTAAGTGGATCAATTAGTATAGTTTACCCTTTTAGCATATGATAATTGATTAAATTGAAAAGAAAAAGGAAGTAAGCTAGAGACTTTAACAGAATAAAAATAATCCACACCTTGTATATATAGCATTACATGTTAGTTAGTTAACAACATCTCATCAAGGAGTGACACTAAAACTTTAAAGCCATCCAATATATTTTACATTGAGAATAATAGAAACTCTTAATTTCTACCTGCATGACATACTTAGTTGATATATGATTTTTGAGCTAAAGAACACACAGCCTGTGAGTTTTGAGCTTAACTGTATGGTTACATTCAAACCATAAATTTCATTCCTGTGTGTTTTGCCCTTCTTTTTATTTTTCTGATATTCTTTACTTTGTTTTAATTTATATGTCCAATATAGAATATAGATACATACCAATATAGGATTGAGGCCATTTTTGATTATTAACTCACTTATCCCAAATTAAGCCTACCTTTTATGCCATCTTTGTTAGCCCTCTTGAGCCTTTAAATCCCCTCTTGTTTTATAACCACATTACTAGCCTTAAGCAGAAAAACAAAATAAAAATCCCAGGTTGAATCCTTGGTTAGCTTAAGATAGATATTCTGTATAATTTAAGTGTGGGGAATTTTATGGGAATATGAGATGATAGAAAAAGTAGGAAGATAAATTGAATAAGTTATGAAAAAATTTGGGAAGCATGCTCATGTGAAATCAAAATAATTAAATTACCATGTGTATAAAAAAAAGGTTTTTACAAGGGGACACAAAGAAATTCCCCAGTTACAAAATAAAAAAAGAATTAATGCACATGGGACAAGCTTGAATTTAATGCATGAGTTTGCAACATAAAGTAGGAAAGTTTGGGCAAATAGGTTGAGAAATTTTGACTTATGTAAAAATATGTATGTTAGATGAGATCTTAGACTAATCAAGGATTCACTTATTAGCTCACTTAGCCTTATACATATATTCCTACCTCTACCTTGGCCCCATTACAACCTTGAGAAAGACCTCATGATCTTTGTATGTCTGTATTTTATAATTGTTAATTGGTTAGATGAAGAACAAAGTTATAAAAAGTAAGAATAAAAAAAAAGATTAGAGTGATTAACCCAATAAACACTGAGTGACTAGAGAATAAACACAAGATCCAGTGAGGGTTCAATAGCTCATCACCATATATCTCTGTCCCAATTGTTGAATGTCTTGCAAGTTTGAAAAATATTTTTATCCATCTCAATTATAAAAAGTGCTTTAACATTGTCTAAGGTTGGCTATGTATATATATATTTCCTTGAGAATGTGAATTAATTTAACTACATGCAAGTTTTATATACAAGTGAATAATAACCAGTTTAGCATGACTCATTTAGGTAGTTGCATCTAGGATAGATTGCATTGCATGAGATTCCACCACTTTACCTTACTATTTATCTTGGATTTAGTATGAGGACATGCTATTGTTTAAGTGTGGGGAGGTTGATAAACCCATATTTTATGATATATTTTGTGCTGAATTTAAGTGAATTATTCAATCCTTCGCCTACTTATTCATGTGAAATTGCATGGTTTTACTTTCCCTTCCTTATTATGTGATGTATGTGAAAAACATGTTTCCTAGGCTTTAAAAATATTTATTTTTATTACCTTTTATTGCCATTCGATGCTGTGACTTGTGTGTTAAGTATTTTTAGATCTTTTAAGGCAAAAATGATTTAAAGGATGGAAAGGAGACATACAAAAATGGAAGGAAAGCGCAACATAGAGTTTTTGAAGGAACTGGCAGCGACGTGATTGCATGGACAACGTGACCGCATGCCAGCGCAAAATGGCAGTGACGCAACCGCGTGATTGACGCGATCGCGCGCCATAAGCAAAACACATATGATACGGACGCATGACTGAAGCGACCGCTTGGCAAGGAAAAACTCCAAATGATGCGACCGCGTGACCCACGCGGACACGTGACAGAGGCCACTGGTGGACGAAATTGTGATCCTCAAAGTTGGTCTCTTTGTACTTGTATGAAATTTATTTAATGGCTCTTATCAAAAATACCTCAAAGAGATCATGGTGTGATAAATTGGGATCTTAATAATCCCTGGTGTGATCATAACTCCGTTCAACTTAACCAGCAAGTGTACTGGGTCATCCAAGTAATACCTTACGTGAGTAAGGATCGATCCCACAGAGATTGTTGGTATGAAGCAAGCTATGGTCACCTTGTAAATCTCAGTTAGGCGGATTAAATAGTTTATGATGAGTTCAAAAATTAATAATAAACAGAAAATAAAATAGGATAAAAATACTTATGTAGATCAATAGTGGGAATTTCAGATAGGCGTATGGAGATGCTGTGCTCCTCTTAAATCTCTACTTTCTTATTACATTCAACCAATCCTTCCTACTCCTTTCCATGGCAAGTTGTATGTAGGGCATCACCATCGTCAATGGCTACTTTTCATCCTCTCGGGAAAATGGTCCTATGCGCTCACTGCATGGCTAATCGTCTGGAGGCATCACCCTTGACAATGGCTACATCTCATCCTCTCAGTGAAAATGGTCCAAATGCTCTGTCACAGCACGGCTAATCATCTGTCGGTTCTCAATCAGGTTGGAATAGAATCCATTGATTCTTTTGCGTCTGTCACTAACGCCCAGCCTTCAGGAGTTTGAAGCTCGTCACAGTCATTCAATACCAGAATCTTACTCGGAAAACCACAGACAAGGTTAGACTTTCTAGATTCCTGGAATCCTACTCGGAATACCACAGACAAGGTTAGACTTTTTGGATTCCCATGAATGCCGCCATCTATCTAGCTTATACCACGAAGATTCTGTTGGGGAATCTAAGAGATATGCGCCCAGCCTAAGGTAGAACGGAAGTGGTTGTCAGTCACGCGCGTTCATAGGTGAGAATGATGATGAGTGTCACGGATCATCACATTCATCAAGTTGAAGTGCAACGTATATCTTGGAATAAAAGTAAAAGAGAATTGAATAGAGGATAATAATAATTGTTTTGAAACTTGAGGTACAGCAGAGCTCCACACCCTTAATCTATGGTGTGTAGAAACTCCACCGTTGAAAATACATAAGTGAAAGGTTCAGGCATGGCCGAATGGCCAGCCCCCATGGTCTAAGGACTAGGCATCCAGAGATATCTAATACACTAGTAAAAAGTCCTATTTATAATAAACTAGCTACTACGGTTTACAAGAGTAAGTAATTGATGCATAAATCCACTTCTAGGGCCCACTTGGTGTATGTTTGGGCTGAGCTTGATCTATCCACGAGCTGAGGCTTTTATTGGAGTTGAACGCCTAGTTATGACCTGTTTTGGGCGTTCAACTCCGGGTCATGACGTGTTTCTGGCGTTTAACTCCAGACAGCAGCATGTACTTGGCGTTGAGCGCCAGTTTACGTCATCAATTTTCGAATAAAGTATGGACTATTATATATTTCTGTAAAGCTCTGGATGTCTACTTTTCAACGATGTTGAGAACGCGCCATTTGGAGTTCTGTAGCTCCAGAAAATCTATTTCGAGTGCAGGGAGGTCAGATTCCAACAGCATCAGCAGTCCTTTTGTCAGCCTTTTTCAAAGTTTTGCTTAAGTCCCTCAATTTCAGCCAGAAATTACCTGAAATCACAGAAAAACACATAAACTCATAGTAAAGTCCAGAAATGTGAATTTAACATAAAAACTAATGAAAATATCCCTAAAAGTAGCTTGAACTTACTAAAAATTGCCTAAAAACAATGCCAAAAAGCGTATAAATTATCCGCTCATCACAACACCAAACTTAAATTGTTGCTTGTCCCCAAGCAACTGAAAATCAAATAGGATAAAAAGAAGAGAATATAATATAAATTCCAAAATATCAATGAATATTAATTCTAATTAGATGAGCGGGACTTGTAGCTTTTTGCTTCTAAACAGTTTTGGCATCTCACTTTTTCCTTTGACGTTTAGAATGATTGGCTTCTCTAAAAACTTAGAATTTCGGATAGTGTTATTGACTTTCCTAGTTAAGTATGTTGATTCTTGAACACAGCTACTTATGAGTCTTGGTTGTGGCCCTAAGCATTTTTTTTTCCAGTATTACCACCGGATACATAAATGCCACAGACACATGACTGGGTGAACCTTTTCAGATTGTGACTCAGCTTTGCTAGAGTCCCCAGTTAGAGGTGTCCAGAGCTCTTAAGCACACTCTTTTGCTTTGGATCACGACTTTAACCACTCAGTCTCAAGCTTTTCACTTGGACCTGCATGACACAAGCACATGGTTAGGGACAGCTTGATTTAGCCGCTTAGGCCTGGATTTTATTTCCTTGGGCCCTCCTATCCATTGATGCTCAAAGCCTTGGATCCTTTTTTTACCCTTGCCTTTTGGTTTTAAGGGCTATTGGCTTTTTCTGCTTGCTTTTTCTTTTTCTATTATTTTTTTTCGCCAATTAATTTTTTTTTCGCAAGCTTTTTGCTTTTTCACTGCTTTTTCTTGCTTCAAGAATCAATTTCATGATTTTTCAGATCATCAATAACATTTCTATTTGTTCATCATTCTTTCAAGAGCCAACAGTTTTAACATTCATAAACAACAAGATCAAAAATATGCACTGTTCAAGCATTCATTCAGAAAACAAAAAGTATTGTCACCACATGAATATAATTAAACTAAATTCAAGGATAAATTCGAAATACATGTACTTCTTGTTCTTTTGAATTAAAACATTTTTCATTTAAGAGAGGTGAAGGATTAATGGAATTTATTCATAGCTTTAAGACATAGTTACTAACTACTAATGATCATGAAGTAGAGATACAAAACATAGATAAACACAACATAAAAACCGAAAAGCAGAAAGAAATAAGAACAAGGAATGAATCCACCTTAGTGGCTCAAATCTTCTAATGAAGTATTGAGTTGTTCCCAATAGTTGTTGGGAGGAAAGTGCATCCCTTGACGCATCTCAGGGATTTCTTGATGATGAGCTTCCTCATGCATCTCTTGAGATCCGTGGAGGGTCTCTCTTGCTTGCTCCATCCTCTTCTTGCTGATGGGCTTATCCTCTTCAATGGGGATGTCTCCTTCTATGATAACTCCAGCTAAGTAACATAGATGGCAAATAAGGTGAGGAAAAGCTAGCCTTGCCATGGTGGAGGGCTTTTTGGCTATTTTGTAGATTTCATTGGAGATGAACTTCTACTTCCTCTCCAATCATGATGCTATGAATCATGATGGCCCGATCCACGGTAACTTCAGATCGGTTGCTAGTGGGAATGATGGAGCGTTGAATGAACTCCAGCCATCCTCTAGCCACAAGCTTGAGGTCCAGTCTTCTTAGTTGAACTGGCTTGCCTTTGGAGTCTCTTTTCCATTGAGCTCCTTCCACACATATGTCCATTAGGACTTGGTCCAACCTTTGATTAAAGTTGACCCTTCTAGTGTAGGGGCGTTCATCTCCTTGCATCATGGGCAAGTGAAATGCCAACTTCACATTTTCGGGACTAAAATCTAAGTATTTCCCCCGAACCATTGTGAGATAATTCTTTGGATTCGGGTTCATACTTTGATCATGGTTCCTAGTGATCCATGCATTGGCATAGAACTCTTGAACCATTAAGATTCTGACTTGTTGCATGGGGTTGGTTAAGACTTCCCAACCTCTTCTTCGGATCTCATGTCGGATCTCCGGATACTCATTTTTCTTGAGCTTGAAAGGGACCTCAGGGATCACCTTCTTCTTTGCCACAACATCATAGAAGTGGTCTTGATGGCTTTTGGAGATGAATCTTTCCATCTTCCATGACTCGGAGGTGGAAGCTTTTGTCTTCCCTTTTCCTTTTCTAGAGGATTCTCCGGCCTTAGGTGCCATTGATGGTAATGGAAAAACAAAAAGCTTTTGCTTTTACCACACCAAACTTAAAATATTGCTCGCCCTCGAGCAAGAGAAGAAAGAAGAGAAGAAGAAGAAGAAGAAAATATTGAGGAGAAGGTGGAGTGTGGGTTTCGGCCAAGGTATAGAAGAGGGGGTTGTGTTGTGTGAAAAGGAAGTGGAATGTAGGGGTTTATATAGGAAAATGGGAGAGGGTAGGTTTGGCCATTTAGGGTGGGTTTGGGTGGAAAAGTGTTTTTGAATTTTAAAGGTAGGTGGGGTTTTTGGGGAAGAGTGGATGAATGTGAGTGGTGAAGGGGGGTAATTGGGAAGAGAGATTGAAGTTGATGGAAAGTGTGACATGGGGAAGAGTGAAATAGGATTAGGAGGTAAGGTGGAAATATGTTGGGTGGGGATCCTGTGGGGTCCACAGATCCTGAGATTATCCTATGGGGTCCACAGATCCTGAGGTGTCAAGGAATTACATCCCTGCACCAAATAGGCATGTAAAATGCCTTTGCATACCATTCTGGTGTTTAAACGCCAGGGTGATACACGTTCTGGGCATTCAACGCCCATGTAAAGCATGTTCTGGGCGTTCACCGCCTATATGTAGCATGTTTCTGGCGTTGAACGCCAGTTTCATGCTTGTTACTGGCGTTCAGCGCCAGCTTTCCTCAAGGCACATTCCTGGCGTTCAAACGCCAGAATGTTGCTTGTTTCTGGCTTTCAGCGCCAGATTCATGCTCTGTTCTGGCGTTGAACGCCAGCCAGATGCTCCTTACTGGCGTTGAACGCCAGTCTATCCTTCCTCCAGGGTACGAATTTTTTTCTGCTGTTTTTGATTCTGTTTTTAATTTTTATGATTATTTTCGTGACTCCTCATGATCATGTACCTAATAAAACATAAAATAACATTAAAATAAAATAAAATAAAAATTAGATAAATAAAATTGGGTTGCCTCCCAATAAGCACTTCTTTAATGTCAATAGCTTGACATTGTGCTCTCATGGAGCCACAAAGGTGATCAGGTCAATGTTGTATAGTCCCAACACCAAACTTAGAGTTTGGATATGGGGTATTAACACCAAACTTAGTGTTTGGTTGTGGCCTCCCAACACCAAACTTAGAGTTTGACTGTGGGGGCTCTTCTTGACTCTGAACTGAGAGAAGCTCTTCATGCTTACTCTCCTTTATCACAGAGGGATGGCCATGTGCCTTAAACATAAGGTAGTCCCCATTCAATTGAAGGACTAATTCACCTCTGTTGACATCTATCACAGCTCCTGCTGTGGCTAGGAAAGGTCTTCCAAGGATGATACACTCATCCTCTTCCTTCCTAGTGTCTAAGATTATGAAATCAGGAGGGATGTAAAGGCCTTCAACTTTTACTAACACGTCCTATACTATTCCATAAGCTTGTCTCAATGACTTGTCTGCCAATTGTAATGAGAACAAGGCAGGTTGTACCTCAATGATTCCCAGCTTCTCTATTATAGAGAGTGGCATAAGATTTATCCCTGACCCCAAATCACATAGAGCTTTTTCAAAGGTCAATGTGCCTATGGTACAAGGTATTAAGAATTTGCCAGGATCTTGTTTCTTTTGAGCTAAAATTTGCTGAATCCAGGTATTTAGTTCACTAATGAGCTAGGGAGGTTCACTTTCCCAAGTCTCATTACCAAATAACTTGGCATTCAGCTTCATGATAGCTCCTAAATATTGAGCAACTTGCTCTCCAGTCACATCTTCATCCTCTTCAGAGGAAGATTAGTCTTCAGAGCTCATGAATGGCAGAAGGAGATTTAATGGAATCTCTATGGTCTCTATTTGAGCCTCAGATTCCCTTGGATCCTTAATAGGAAACTCCTTCTTGCTTGAGAGACGTCCCAGGAGGTCTTCCTCACTAGGATTTTCGTCCTCCTCCTCCTTATGCATTCGGCCATATTGATTAAATCAATGGCCTTGCACTCTCCTTTTGGATTCTCTTCTGTATTGCTTGGGAGAATACTGGGAGGAGTTTCAATGACTTTCTTACTCAGCTGGCCCACTTGTGCCTCCAGATTTCTGATGGAGGATCTTGTTTCACTCATGAAACTGAAAGTGGCCTTTGACAGATCAGAGACTAAATTGGCTAAATTAGAAGTGTTTTGTTCAGAATTCTCTGTCTATTGCTGAGAAGATGATGGAAAAGGCTTGCTATTGCTCAGCCTATTGCATCCACCATGGTTAAAGCCTTGTTGAGGCTTTTGTTGATCCTTCCATGAGAAATTTGGATGATTTCTCCATGATGAATTATAGGTGTTTCCATAAGGTTCACCCATGTAATTTACCTCTGCCATTGCAGGGTTCTCAGGATCATAAGCTTCTTCAGAAGCTGCCTCTTTAGTACTGTTGGATGCGTTTTGCCATCCATTCAGACTTTGAGAGATCATGTTGACTTGCTGAGTCAACACTTTGTTCTGAGCCAATATGGCATTCAGAGCATCGATTTCAAGAACTCCCTTCCTCTGAGGCATCCCATTATTCAAGGAATTCCTCTCAGAAGTGTACATGAATTGGTTATTTGCAACCATGTCAATTAGTTTTTGAGCTTCTACAGGCATTTTCTTTAGTTGAATGGATCCACCTGCAGAATGGTCCAATAACATTTTTGAAAATTCAGATAGACCATAATAGAATATATCTAATATGGTCCATTTTGAAAACATGTCAGATAGACACCTTTTGGTCAACTGCTTGTATCTTTCCCAAGCTTCATAGAGGGATTCACCATCTTTTTGTTTGAAAGTCTGAACATCCACTCTAAGCTTGCTCAGCTTTTGAGGAAGAAAGAATTTATCCAAGAAAGTCGTGACCAGCTTATCCCATGAGTCCAGGCTATCCTTAGGTTTTGAATCCAACCATATTCTAGCTCTGTCTCTTACTGCAAAAGGGAGAAGCATGAGTCTGTAGACTTCAGGATCTACTCCATTCGTCTTTACAGTCTCACAAATCTGCAAGAACTCAGTTAAAAACTGATAAGGATCTTCAGATGGAAGTCCATAGAACTTGCAGTTTTGTTGCATTAAGGCAACTAATTGAGGCTTAAGCTCAAAATTATTGGCTCCAATGGCAGGAATGGAGATGCTTCTTCCATCAAATTTGGACGTGGGCTTGGTAAAGTCACCAAGCATCCTTCTTGCATTATCATTATTGGGTTCGGCTGCCATCTCCTTCTCTTGTTCGAAATTTTCTGAAAGGTTACTTCTGGATTGTTGTAATTTAGCTTCTCTTAGTTTCCTTTTTAGAGTCCTTTTAGGTAAAATTTTGAAAAAGATAAGATAAAAGATAAAAAGATTTAATTTAAAAATTTAAAATTACTTACTTCACTAACAAGAAACTACAAGATAAGATTCTAGAACTTAAAGATTGAACCTTTCTTAACAAGAAAGTAACAAACTTCAAATTTTTTAATCAATCACATTAATTATTAGTGAATTTTCGAAAATATGATATAAAGATAAGAAAAATATTTTGAAAATATTTTGAAAAATATTTTTTTTGAAATTTTCGAAAAATAGAAAAAAATGAAAAAGATATAATTTTTGAAAAAGATTTTGAAAAGATAAGATTTTTAAAATTGAAAATTTGACTTGACTTGTAAGAAACAACTAATTTTAAAAAAATTTTTGACCAAGTCAACCCAAAATTTTGAAATTTTGGAGAGAAAAAAGGAAAAGATATATTTTTTGATTTTTGAATTTTTAATTATGAGAGAGAGAAAAACAACAAAATGACTCACAACATGAAAATTATGAATCAAAACGCATGATGCATGCAAGAACATTATGAATGTCAAGATGAACACCATGAACACTTTGAAGATCATGATGAACATCAAGAACATAATTTTGAAAAATTTTTTATGCAAAGAAAACATGCAAGACACCAAACTTAGAAATCTTTAATGCATGGACTCTAACAAACGAACAGTGCATATGAAAAACAACAAACAACACAAAACAAGAAATCATCAAGATCAAACAAGAAGACTTACCAAGAACAACTTGAAGATCATGAAGAACACTATGAATGCATGCATTTTTTGAAAAATGCAAGAAATTTTTTTTTAAAGCATGCAATTGACACCAAACTTAAAAATTGACTCAATACTCAAACAAGAAACATAAAATATTTTTGATTTTTATGATTTTATGATTTTTTTTGAATTATTATTAAATTTTTTCGAAAATATTTTTGGAAAAACGAAAAAGAAAAGAAAATTTTGAAAAATATTTATTTATTTTTTTGAAAAAATTTTGAAAAGAAAATTACTTAATCTGAGCAACAAGATGAACCGTCAGTTGTCCATACTCGAACAATCCCCGGCAACGGCGCCAAAAACTTGGTGGATGAAATTGTGATCTTCAAAGTTGGTCTCTTTGTACTTGTATGAAATTTATTTAATGGCTCTTATCAAAAATACCCCAAAGAGATCATGGTGTGATGAATTGGGATCTTAATAATCCCTGGTGTGATCATAACTCTGTTCAACTTAACAAGCAAGTGTACTGGGTCATCCAAGTAATACCTTACGTGAGTAAGGATCGATCCCACAGAGATTGTTGGTATGAAGCAAGCTATGGTCACCTTATAAATCTCAGTTAGGCGGATTAAATAGTTTATGATGAGTTCGAAAATTAATAATAAACAGAAAATAAAATAGGATAGAAATACTTATGTAGATCAATAGTGGGAATTTCAGATAGGCGTATGGAGATGCTATGCTCCTCTTGAATCTCTACTTTCTTATAACATTCAACCGATCCTTCCTACTCCTTTCCATGGCAAGCTGTATGTAGGGCATCACCGTTGTCAATGGCTACTTTTCATCCTCTCGGGAAAATGGTCCTATGCACTGTCACTGCATGGCTAATCGTTTAGAGGCATCACCCTTGACAATGGCTGCATCCCATCCTCTCAGTGAAAATGGTCCAAATGCTCTGTCACAGCACGGCTAATCATCTGTCGGTTTTCAATCAGGTTGGAATAGAATCCATTGATTCTTTTGCGTCTGTCACTAACGCCCAGCCTTCAGGAGTTTGAAGCTCGTCACAGTCATTCAATACCGGAATCTTACTCGGAATACCATAGACAAGGTTAGACTTTCCAGATTCCCAGAATCCTACTCGAAAAACCACAGACAAGGTTAGACTTTCCGGATTCCCATGAATGCCGCCATCTATCTAGCTTATTCCACGAAGATTCTGTTGGGGAATCTAAGAGATATGCGCCCGGCCTAAGGTAGAACGGAAGTGGTTGTCAGTCACGCGCGTTCATAGGTGAGAATGATGATGAGTGTTATGGATCATCACATTCATCAAGTTGAAGAGCAACGTATATCTTGGAATAAAAATAAAAGAGAATTGAATAGAAGATAATAATAATTGTTTTGAAACTTGAGGTACAGCAGAGCTCCACACCCTTAATCTATGGTGTGTAGAAACTCCACCGTTGAAAATACATAAGTGAAAGGTTCAGGCATGGCCGAATGGCCAGCCCCCATGGTCTAAGGACTAGGCGTCCAGAGATATCTAATACACTAGTAAAAAGTCCTATTTATAATAAACTAGCTACTAGGGTTTATAGGAGTAAGTAATTGATGCATAAATCCACTTCTAGGGCCCACTTGGTGTATGTTTGGGCTGAGCTTGATCTATCCACAAGTTGAGGCTTTTATTGGAGTTGAACGCCTAGTTATGACCTGTTTTGGGTGTTCAACTCCGAGTCGTGACGTGTTTCTGGCGTTTAACTCCAGACAGCAGCATGTACTTGGCGTTGAGCGCCACTTTACGTCGTCAATTCCCGAATAAAGTATGGACTATATATTGCTGGAAACCTCTGGATGTCTACTTTCCAACGCCATTGAGAGTGCGCCATTTGGAGTTCTGTAGCTCTAGAAAATCCATTTCGAGTGCAGGGAGGTCAGATTCCAACAACATCAGCAGTCCTTTTGTCAGCCTTTTTCAGAGTTTTGCTCAAGTCCCTCAATTTCAGCCAGAAATTACCTGAAATCACGGAAAAATACACAAACTCATAGTAAAGTCCAGAAATGTGAATTTAACATAAAAACTAATGAAAACATCCCTAAAAGTAGCTTGAACTTACTAAAAACTGCCTAAAAACAATGCCAAAAAGCGTATAAATTATCCGCTCATCAGCCACGCACCAGAAATTACAGATCTCGTTCTCAGCGATTTTGGGCCCTTTTTGGCACAGATCCAAGCCCAAAAAACACAAATTAAAAGGATTATAAATGGAGGAATCCACTCATTCATAAAGGGATATAGAGAATACACACTTTTTAGGATTTAGATGTAGTTTTAGTGAGAGAGGCTCTCTCCTCTCTCTTAGGATTAGGATTAGGATTTATATTAGGATTAGGATTTGTCTCATCTTCATATCAGGTTCAATATCCCTTTATTTTGACTTCTCTATTATTTGATTATTGATGTTACCTATTTGGCTTATGACTCTTCATGATTGGATTGATTTTATTTTATTAATGCAATTGAGGTATTTCAGACTTAAGATTTCCTTCTTTTATTTATGTTATTGTTGCTTCTCATCTAAAGGCATTTTTATTCAAGTAGATTCTCTTCCCTTTTGGCTTTAATTGATTAATTGGTAACTCTTGAGTTGTCAAACTCATTGTTGACTGAATTTTGGAATTCATCAAGAATTAACTTGAGTTCCACTAACTCTAGTCTTTCCCAAGGAAAGACTAGGACTTGAGGAACCAAACTTATTCCGTCCACTTAACTTACCTTCATAGTTAGAGGTTAACTTAGTGGTAGACAAAAATCCAATCCTCGTCATAATTGATAAGGACAACTGGGATAGGACTTCCAGTTTTCATACTTTGCCAGGAGTTATGTTAGTTATTAATTTATTAATTCTTGCAAGCTACTTCCCTTGTTTAAAACCTTTTTCAAACCCAAAACACTATTTTCCATAACCAATAACAAATCATACTTCCCTGCAATTCCTTGAGAAGATGACCCGAGGTTTGAATACTCGGTTATCAATTTTAAAAAGGGTTTGTTACTTGTGACAACCAAAACGTTTGTAAGAAAGGACTTCTATTGGTTTAGGAGCTATACTTGCAATGAGTACCTAATTGTAAAGATTCCTAGACCATGCAAAGTTCATCTCTTCAGAGGTCTCTCCTTATCGGGAGTTTTCCTCCATGTTGATGTACTTTTCCGCTCGTTCTTGCACCTCGTTTAGAGATGTGGGGTACTTCTTTGATATAGATTGACTAAAAGGCCCTTCTCGCAGGCCATTAATGAGGCCCATGATAGCGGCTTCTGTTGGCAGGTTTTGTATATCCATGCATGTTTTGTTGAATCTCTCTATGTAGTTGCGCAGGGTTTCCCTTTCTCCTTGTCTGATTCCAGTAAGCTCAGCGCATGTTTAGCTTTGTCCTTTTGGATGGAGAATCTGGCCAGGAATTTCTTAGCCATGTCATCAAAACTTGAGATGGACCTAGGCGGGAGGTTGTCGAACCATCTAATTGCTGTTTTTGTTAAGGTAGTTGGAAAGGCTTTGCAACGAACTACATCTGAGGCGTCGGTGAGATACATTCTGCTCCTGAAGTTGCTGAGATGATGGATGGGATCCATAGTGCCGTCATACAAGGTCGTGTCTGGGAGTTTAAAGTCTTTTGGGATTTTTGTCTTCATGATCTCCTTGGTGAATGGATCTTGCTCCTTGCGGGTGCTATCTTCGGGAATGGATCAGCTGGCTTTAGTCTTGACATCAGCTTCAAGTTTTAGGATTTTGTTCTCCAATTCCCAGCGTCGCCTTATTTCTCTTTGCAGGTCCTTCTCAGCCTCTCGTTGACATAGAGCTTCTTCCTCAAGTTGTTTTAACCGATCTTGAAATGCATCTAGGGCTCCCTCGTTTGGGGAGTTCTTTTTATTGTTGATTTGGGGAGTATCTTTTGGTGTGGTGTCCGTGTTTTTATGCGGTGTTCTTTCTTCTAGATCTGAGGTGTGATCATTGTCATGGTCGTCCACTATGGTAATGGGATGACTTCTAGGTTCCCCGGCAACGGCGCCAATGTTCCGACGGTTACCTAAAACTGTAGGTCGATCTCGAACAAGATCTTCTGCGTGGGTCGGAGCTATTGTGTCCGACTTATGGACTTGGTGGGTATGCTAATCCTTCGTCCCCCGAAGGGTGGGGGGTACCTGCAAGGGACTCCGATACATAAGTTAGCAAGGGTATTAAGCAGGTATTGAGTAGAATCAGAGTATGAGTTATAACTGGGTGCTCCAGTGTATTTATAATGGTGTGTAGTGACCTTTTTAGATAAAATAAGTTAGTTATCTTATCTTATCTTATCTTATCTTCAAGGAAACCGCCTTTCTCTCTGTAGGCTTGGGCTGCCTTAAGATTTGGGACGTGGTCCTCCATTTGGGCCCTTAATTTGGACTTTCCTGTGACTTAGTCGAGCTCTTTGAGAAGAGGTCAGGTCATCCTGACCTGAAGAGGTCGGTCGCTTTGTCTGTAGAGCATCCCGAGTCGGACGGCTGTGACCCAGGGTATGAACAGATCTTGTTTGCTTACTTGAACATTCAATTTCTATCTTGTTTATCTTTTCCCTTTTTTATTTTTGTTCGAATTTTTTTCGTTATTTTCTCTTGTTTGATTTCAAAATTTTTAAGTTTGGTATTTTTTAGTGTTTCTCTCTAAATTTTTTTTAAATTAGTGTTAATTGATTTCAAAATTTTTAAGTTTGGTGTTTTTTTAATGTTTTTCCTTTAAATTTTTAAAATTAATATTGTTTATTTTTCCTTTTTAATTTTCAAACTTTTCTTATTATCTTATTTTGATTTAATTTTAAATTTTAAAGTTTGGTGTCTTTTCATATTTCCTTTTTCTTTTTAAATTTCAAAATTTTCAAGCCTTTTCCTATTCTTTTTAATTAATTTTCTTTTTAAAATCATGTCGTGTTTATCTTTCTTGACCTTTAATCTTTATCTTTTCTTAAAGTTTGAAACTTTGATATCTTATCTTATTTTATCTATATTTTAAATTCAAATTTTAAAATTTAGAGTTTCTTTAGTTTTCATTCTTTAATTTTGAAATTCAAAATCTTTATTTGACTTTTTTCCTTTTATTTTTGAAAAAAAAAATTAGAACCAAATCTTCTATCTTTTTCCTTTATTTTCAAATTTTGTTATCTTATCTTTATTTTAAAATTCAAATTTTAAAAGTTTAGTATTTTGTTAATCTTTCTTTCTTTCAAATTTGAATTTCAAAACTTTTATTTGATTTTCTCTTTCAAATTTTTGAAAGATTTCAAAATAAACCCTCCATTTTTAATTTTAAATCTTGTTAGTTAGTTGTTTGCCTTATCTTATTTTAATTTTAAGTTTGGTGTCTCTTTAACTTTTTTTTCTTTCTTCTTTTTTGAAAACTTCTTAACTTCTTCTCTCTCTTTATTTTTGAAAAATCTTTAATTTAAAAACACCTTTATTTTTTTATTTTTTTTTTACTTTGACTCATTTGATTTTTTTTATTAGAATTTCTCATAGGGAGCTCTCTATACTCTGACATAGAGACTTACTTCTTTCCCCTTTTATTGTTTTGTTTCTTCTTGTTTATGAGCAGGAACAGGGATAGAGAAGCCTTTCTTAATCCGATCCTGAACCTGAGAGGACCTTAAGGCGGCGATTGCAACAAGCTCAAGCTAGTAGAGCCAGAGGGAACCCCACAGAATCTCTAGAGCAAGACACTGTAGATACAACCATGGCAGCTAATCCAGACGCTGGAGGAGATGTAAGGAAGGTCTTTGTCTCTTATACTACACACACCTCTAACTTCTATAGGCGCAGCATATCTATACATGCCATAGGTGCCAACAACTTCGAGCTTAAGCTTCAACTGGTTACTCTAGTGCCACAGAATCGCCAGTTTCATGGACTCCCACAGGAGGACCCCAATAAATTCATATCTGATTTCCTACATATTTGTGATCCTGTCAAAACTAATGGAGTGAACTGATGTCAGGGCATCTAGGCTAGTTTCACTGGCCTTTTCTTTACTGTTTTAGGGTAGTTTTATGCATTTTCTTAGTGAATAAGGCAAGTTTTGGGTGAAAATACACTTACAACTTCTTTTAAGCAACTATTGTGAATTTTGCATGATTTCATGAGATTTTTGCCAGAATTGCATGATAACTTGATGATGCATAATCTCATGACTTTGGCTAGAGCTTTGATGCACTCTAATTGCTTGATTTCAGGATAAATGAAGCATGGAAGAACCACGTTAGCATTCACGTTAACTTAGTTAACGTGACTACTAACGTGGGATGGCAAAGAGCTTGCAACGTTAATGAGAAAAGTGATCACCAATAATGCCTGCGAAGCCATTCATAGCTTACGTTAAGAGCCACGTTAACTAAGTTAACGTGGTACTTAACGTCGAAGAAAAAGAAGACTCCACGTTAACGAGAAACATGAACTCCAATAACGTTTCTCCTCAACGTTAGTGGTAAACGTGAACACCACTAACGTTGGGAAACTAGGCAATGCCCCACGTTAAGAGTCACGTTAACTTAGTTAACGTGAACTCTAACGTGGAAGAGGATCAACAACGCCAACGTTAGTGACACTCACTTTTGTCACTAACGTTGGATCATTAGCATTGCCTACGTTAACTCTCACGTTAAGATTGTTAACGTGAAAGTTAACGTGGAGTTGGGTTCAAAGAACCAACGTTAGTGACACTCACTTTTGTCACTAACGTTGGGAGATGGCTTCATTACTACGTTAAGAGCCGCGTTAACTTAGTTAACGTGGGTTCTAACGTAGGGACTTACGGCAATTGGAGTGTTAGTGATAAAGGTGAGTGTCACTAACGCTCTCGAAGGTGATAGATACCCACGTTAAGAGCTACGTTAGCCAAGCTAACGTGAGATCTAACGTAGGGGCAAGAGGCAAGCAACGTTAATGAGAAAAGTGATTCCCATTAACGTTTGTGAAAAGGGGCACACGCTAACATTAATGGGAAAAGTGAGTCCCATTAACGTTGGCCAAGGATTGAGTAAGAAACGTTAAGATTACTAACGTTGGAATTAACGTGGGTATATAAGGGTGGAACGTTAGTGAAAAAAGTGAATGCCACTAACGTTCTCGCACCGAAAATGTTACTCAACGTTAATCTCACTAAATGCCCAAGCCTAATTCATATTTCTCTGCAAGCTGGGCCCACTAAAGATGAGAATTGCTTCAACTCAAGGTCTAGAGCCCACATCCAAGACTTGAAGAACTCACTAGAAGATCATGAAGAGTAGTATATATAGGAGTAGTTTTGAACTAGAGAGAAGCTTAGCACTTTTGGGAACTACTCTCTGCATATTTACTTTTCTGTACTTCTAGCATGGATTCTTCTTTTTTGCCATTTTTCATTCGAACAACTAAACCCCTTTCATTGGGTTAGGGAGCTCTGTTGTAATTTGATGGATCAATTATAGTTTTCATTCTTCTTCTTCTTTCTTTTCTCTTGATCTTACTAGAAAGCTTTCGATCTTAATTCAATTGGTTAGTTGTCTTGGAAAAGAAACTCTCCATAATTGGATCTCCTTTGAACCTTGGAAAAGGGATGAGGAAATCATGCTAGAAATGCTTTCTCATGTTGGTCCAAATTGGGGTTTGGATGGATATTGTGACATTTAATCCTCCCAACGCTTTGATTTGGAAATACATGTGGTATAATCAGTGACCACACTTTCTTCTCTTCCCATAAGCAATTAAATCTAGGAATTGGGCAATTGTTCAAGCTTAGAGAGATTGGATTGCCAAGGAATTGGGATCCAATCACTTAAGATTTCCAAGGAGATTAATGAATGCATTGATTGAGGAAGAGATGAGAATGAACCTAATCCAGAGAATGCAACATCTCATAAACCCAATGATCTCCCCATTTCTGATCTTACCCATTCTATTTACATTCTGCCATTTAATTTCCTACTCATTACCCCAACTCCCCATTTAAGATTCTGCACTTTAATTTTTATTATTTACTTTCCAGTCATTTAAATTTCTGCATCTCAATCTCAATTCTGTTTAGCTCAACTAGCATATTCTTCTAACTAAAGTTGCTTGACCAATCAATCCCTGTGGGATTCGACCTCACTCTATTGTGAGTTTTACTTGACGACAATTAGGTATACTTACCGAAGAGAAATTTGTTGAGAGACAAGTTTTCACGCATCAAGTTTATGGCGCCGTTGCCGGGGATTAATTTTGAATCAACAATGATTAAGTTAGAAGATCACTAGATTGAGCATTTTTTTGTTTTTTATTTCGTTATTCGTTTTTTTTATTCAGTCAATTTACCTTAGTTTGTTTTTAATTTCTTCCTCATCCCCTATACCCTCTCTATTTTCTGTTCTCTTTTTCTTAGTTGATCATAATTCAGCTCACTAACCCACTAACTGTTTGATAACTTGCATCACTCACACTAACAATTACTATAACAAGAATAATCTTCACTATACCTCCCGTTGTGCAATCTGTTTGTTGTATGACAACGAGAAGAGAAGGAGTCTCAACATCCTTTGATTCAGAACCTGAAAGAACCCTTTGGAGACTAAGAAGGGAGGCAAGAGGAAAAAGGATTATTGGTGCTGAGGAAGAGGAAGAGTACTTTGAACCCAACATGGAAGAGAATTTGGAGAACAACCATGAAGAGGAGGCTCATAATCAAGGCCATGCCAACCGTGCTGGACAAGAAAGGAGGGTCTTAGGATCCTATACCAATCCTAATCCTGGAAACTGTGGGAGTAGCATTCAGAAACCCACCATACATGCCAACAATTTCGAGCTAAAACCCCAGCTCATCACTTTGGTGCAAAATAATTGCTCATTTGGAGGAGGTGCTCAAGAAGACCCTAACCAACACTTGACCACTGGTGGACGAAATTGTGATATAAGAGTTCCAGGCACTGTTAGAGAAGCTTTTTCTTTCCACAACTCCGTTCAACTTAACCAGCAAGTGTACTGGGTCATCCAAGTAATACCTTACGTGAGTAAGGGTCGATCCCACAGAGATTGTTGGTATGAAGCAAGCTATGGTCACCTTGTAAATCTCAGTTAGGCGGATTAAATTGGTTTATGATGAGTTCGAAAATTAATAATAAATAGAAAATAAAAAGGGATAGAAATACTTATGTAAAGCAATAGTGGGAATTTCAAATAAGTGTGTGAAGATGCTGTGCTCCTCTCGTATCTCTATTTTCTTATTACATTCATCCAATCCTTCCTACTCCTTTCCATGGCAAGCTGTATGTAGGGCATCACCGTTGTCAATGGCTACATCCCATCCTCTCAGTGAAAACGTTCCTATGCTCCGTCACAGCACGACTAATCATCTGTCGGTTCTCAATTAGGTTGGAATAGAATCCCTTGATTCTTTTGCGGTTGTCATTACGCCCAGCCTTCAGGAGTTTGAAGCTCGTCACAGTCATTCAATCCCAGAATCCTACTCGGAATACCATAGACAAGGTTTAGACTTTTCGGATCCTCATGAATGCCGCCATCTATCTAGCTTATACCACAAAGATTCTGTTGGGGAATCTAAGAGATATGCACCCGGCCTAGAGTAGAACGGAAGTGGTTGTCAGTCACGCGCGTTCATAGGTGTTCCGAGGGTTACCTGAAACGTGTAGCTCGGTCGTCTGGAGAGGCCCGAGGTGGGGGTTCAGGGACCCGAGCTTGATATGCGGAGCGGTTGGTGGTTGTACCTGCAATGACACTCCGATGCTTAAGTTAGCATGGGTCCAAGCAGATATGTGTAGAATATGGAATCAATGCCATACCTGGGTGCTCCAGTGTATTTATAGTAGTTGGCCGTGATCTTCCCTGGATAAGATATTCTTATCTTATCTTATCTTTGGGAGTTTTATCCCTATCTTTGTGGAACCGCCTTTTCTAGGCCTTTTCGGCCTTTAGGTTTTGGACTGCGTTCCTTTTGATGGGCCTTCCTTGCTTTATTTGCCCGAGGTCCGACCTGTAGGTGTGAGCCTTAGGGCGAGGTCGGACCTCTTACGAATTTGCCGAGTTGGAGGAGCTCGGTCAGGGTATGAACAGTGCCCCTGCCCGAGTTCGTCCTTTTTGGGAGGTCGAGCTCGGGCATAGTAGTTTTTTCAAAATTCAAAAATGGCCGTTCCTGCATTTATTGCATTTTACCGTTTTTCCTAGATTTCCGTTCGGGCTCTGTGAAGGCTTTATTTATTTGCCCCTTTCCTCCTTTTTCTGCGTTTTTGTTTTATCTTTTCCGAGCACTGCTTCTTCTTTCTCTTTGCTCTGCTTCCCCGAATCTCTTCCGTGTGTCTTTCTGGGGTTCCTTCTGCGCCGTCGTTTCGTTCTCCTTGCTTCGGAGCTTGTCGTCTTCTTTTCTTTCTTCCAGGTTTGTTCCCATTTTTGTGCACATATGCTTCTGTTCTTTGTGTGGCTCTTGTTTGTTTTCTTTTTCTTTATGCCTGGGTTGCCCCGAAAAGAGGCGCCGCCATTGCTTGTTGTTTGTATATGGGGGGGCTCTTTTTTGTTCCCCGGTATTTTTGTTCCGGGTTGTCGCGTTTTTTTTCGTGGGGTTTTTGTTTCTTGCTTTGCTGAATGGGTTTTTGCTATCTTCTTTATGTGATTTTTGCTTGCTGCTGTATTCTTCTTTGTAGGTAAAAATTTTATGTCTCGAAAGGTTCTTCAAGCGATGTCGACTAAGATTCCATGTGGTCTTGGTTGGGTAGACCCTCTTCCTCTAAGAGTCCCTTCTGTGGTAGATTCTGAGTATTTAGCTAGGTTCCGTAGGCACTGTAGCATATGTGAGAATAGGGAGTCTGAGAGGGATTACGAACTAGTGGCCCCGGAATCCGAGGAGAGAGTGTGCTTCCCGCCCTTAGATAGTTCCGAGAAGCTCTTCTTTTATGCTTATGATTGTTTTTTCTCTAAGCTGAGTGTCCGACTTCCCTTTACCGATCTGGAGTCCGAGGTGTTATGGTCTTGTAACCTTGCCCCTACGCAGCTCCATCCAAATTCTTGGGCGTTTTTAAAGCTGTTTCAACTTTTGTGTCAGTTTTTGGGCGTCTCTCCCTCTATTTCTCTTTTTTCATATTTGTTTGTGTTGACGAAGCCGGGGTCGGGTGGAGGGAAGGTATCTTGGGTCTCTTTTAGAGCTAACCAGGGGAGGAAGTTTTGTACCTTGTATGATGAGTCCTTTCATGATTTTAAGAACTTTTATTTCAAGGTCCGGGCTACTGGAGACGTCCGACCTTTCTTTCTAGACGAGAGTGGGGAGCCTTCTTTTCCTCTTTATTGGCAGGAGAATGTAGTGTCTGTTAAGTATACCTTTGAGAGTCTAGATGAGGTGGAGCAGGCTTTTGTGGGTGTGGTGAGTAGTTTATGGGGTCGGGCACCTCACTTGGACACGAAGAAAATGTTGGGAGATCCAAGCCTTCTCCGTTCCGAGTTAGGTAGTTCCCGACCTCTCAGAGATTCATCTTTTTTAGTATTTTGGTTTTCCTTGTTTTGGTGGAATTTCTGTTGTGGTAATCCTTTTCTTTTATTTCTGCAGAGATGTCTTCTCAGGCGGATTCCATGAAGTTCCTTCGTCGGACAAAGAAGTCTGTGGCTGCTCGAAATATCGAGGCCGGGGAGGCTTCTGCCCGATCTTCTCCGAAGAAGTCTACTGTGGGTGTCACTACTCGGTCGAAGACTATTCCAACTCCCCAGTTCCGAGCTATAAATCAAGATCCCCCGACCTCTGGGCCTGCTACCTCTTATCCGCCTTCGTCCTCGGGTCCTCCTCCCAAGAAACAGAAGACCTCTCAAGAGCTTGCGGGTTTTAATGACAAGGATTTTGATGCTCTTGGTTGGATTGAACAGCATATTCTCCCTCAGACCTTTATTTCTACTGATGATGTGTCTATGGAACATCATTTTCAGTATATGGCGCGGAGTTGTGTCCAGATGGCTAGTCTTCATGCTGCTATTGCCCGGGAGTTCAAGAAATCCCCCATTGGTGCGACCAGCTCCCGACTTGAGAAGGCTCAGTCTGAGTTTGAGAAGTTTAGTGAGCTGAAGGCTGCTAGGATTACTGAGCTGGAGGCATCTTTGGAAAAAGAGAAAACTAAAGCTACCGCGGCTGTGGCGGCAGCGAAAGCATCTGAGGAGATGGCGAAGGCGGCGACGGAGAATTATTCTCGGATATATGCCGAGCTTGTGGAGACAAAGGAGAAGTTGCAATCCGCTCAGGATGACTTTTTCGAACTAGAAGGTCATGTGGCTAAGGGTATGGATGCTATGTTTGAAAATTTGAAGGCTCAGGTCCGGGTTCTTGCTCCTGACCTGGATCTGAGCTTATTTAGTACGGATAACGTTGTTGTGGAGGGAAAGATTGTTCCTGCTCCCAACGAGGATGAGGTTCCGGTGTCCGACCCCAAAGTTCCGGTTGCGAACCCGACTTCACTTTTGGCCGAGGAGGGATCTGGTGTGGAGGTTTTGAACCGAGATGATGGTGCCGTCAATGCTGTCCCGATTTCTATGTTTCCTCCGCAGCCTTCTGTTGATGTGGAGTCCGGAAAGGACCTTGAATCTCTGTAATCCTTTTATCTTTGGTTTTTTGCCCGGCCTGTGGGCTTTTTTGTTTTTGGATGGTTTCTGTGGACGCTTTGGACACCTTTTCGCGTTTAGCTACTTGTAGTAACTTTTTAGCTTATTATGCGGTGTTTTTGCTCGCGTTTTGCCTTTTTGTTCCGCTTTTATGCTTTTTAGTTGTTTTTGGATAACAACTTTTTAGCTAGCGCTTTTTGAACTTTCCTTTGATTTCGTTTTTTCGCTTGTACTTTTTAGTTGTTTTTGTATGGCAACTTTTTAGTAAGCGTTTTCGAAATCTTTGCTTTCGCCGTTTTAAGGCTTCTTTCTTGGATCCGGGCTTTTTTCTCGGACCTCGGGCGTTCGAGTACCTCCCTTTGTTGGGTCCGACCTTGTCGTTGGTCGGCCTTTTAAGTTATTTTTGTAATCTCTTTTTATTTGGCTTTTTGAGCCTTTTCAGAGTTGCTTTATAACTTCTCACATTAATTTGAACCTCGTCGCTTTATCTTTGCCGACCTTGTGTGGTCTCTTGGCAAATGATTTTTTGCGTTTTGCCGAGCATAAATTAATGCGCCTTGGCGGGGGTACTTTTCAGGATTTGTTTCAATACGAGGAAGAAGAAAAGAAAATAGAAAAATTTGATTAGTATTAAAAAAGAAAGAATATTTACAGAGTGTTTACCCTTTGGCTAGGTCGGGTGTCTTTTTGACCGGGTGTCTCATTAAAAAACCCTTGTAGGGAAAAAGAGTACACCTCGGGTTATCTTTTTCTAGCTGTAGTATCGTCTTAGATTGCAGGCGTGCCAGGTCCTGGGCAACTCATTGCCTTCTAGGTCGGATACTTTGTAGTAGCCTGTTCCTAAGACTTCAGTTACCTTGTAGGGCCCTTTCCAATTTGCAGCTAGCTTTCCTTCTCCCGACTTTTGTGTTCCAATGTCGTTTCGGATTAGAATTAGGTCGTGAATGGAGAAGCTTCGTTTTATTACTTTCTGATTGTATCTGAGGGCCGTTTGCTGCTTTAAGGCTTCTTCTCGGATCCGAGCTTTTTCTCGGACCTCGGGGAGGAGGTCGAGTTCTTCTCTTTATGCCTGCGGGTTACCTTTCTCGCTGTAGAAGATGGTTCTAGGTGACCCTTCATCTATTTCAATAGGAATCATTGCCTCCATCCCGTAAGCTAGTCGAAATGGCGATTCTCCTGTTGTAGAGTGCGGAGTTGTCCGATATGCCCATAGTACCTGGGGGAGCTCCTCGGCCCATGCCCCTTTGGCCCCTTGGAGTCTTCGTTTTAACCCGGCCAAGATGACTTTATTCGCAGCCTCTGCTTGTCCATTGGCTTGTGGGTGCTCGACTGAGGTGAATTGCTGTTTAATTTTTAGTTCGGCCACCAAGTTCTGAAAACTTGTGTCCGTGAACTGTGTTCCATTGTCTGTTGTGATGGAGTAGGGGACTCCGAACCTTGTGACAATGTTTTTGTATAGGAATTTGCGACTTTTTTGAGCCGTAATGGTGGCTAAGGGTTCAGCTTCGATCCATTTTGTGAAGTAGTCGACCCCTACTATGAGGTATTTGACTTGCCCCGATCCTTGGGGGAACGGGCCGAGTAGGTCAAGTCCCCATTTGGCGAAGGGCCATGGTGCGGTGATGCTGATAAGGTCTTCAGGTGGTGCCTTGTGAAAATTGGCGTGTTTTTGGCAGGGGGGCATATTTTCACAAATTCCGTTGCGTCTCTTTGCAAGGTCGGCCAGTAGAACCCGGCTCGGACTACTTTTTTGGATAATGCCCGAGCTCCGAGATGGTTTCCATACATGCCTCCGTGGACTTCTTCGAGGACGCTCTTTGTTTCTGAGGTCGGGACGCACCTAAGGAGGGGGTTTGAGAATCCTCTTCTGTATAATACGTCGTGAATTAGTGTATAATTCTGGGCGTCTTTCGTGAGTCTTTTAGCTTCCTTTCTTTCGGCGGGGAGAGTTCCCGTCTTCAGGTAGTTGAGTATGGGGGTCATCCATCCTTGCTGTTGGTTGGATATATTTAGCGTTTCTTCCTCTCTTAGCACGGAGGGAGATTGTAAGGTTTCCTGGAGGAGACTTCTGTTGTTGCCTCCGGGCTTGGTGCTGGCGAGTTTTGAGAGGGCGTCTGCCCGGGCGTTTTGTTCCCGAGGTATGTGCTGGATCTGTATTTCTGAAAAGTGGCGTAATTGTGCCTGTGTTTGGTCCAGGTATTTTTTCATAGTTGGGTCTTTGGCCTGGTAGCTTCCATTTACTTGCGATGTGACGACCTGGGAGTCGCTGAAGATCGTGATTCTCTGGGCTCCGACCTCTTCGGCTAGCTTTAGACCTGCTAGTAGGGCCTCGTATTCGGCTTGGTTGTTCGAAGCCTGGAACTCGAATTT
Source organism: Arachis hypogaea (assembly GCF_003086295.3). Taxonomy (NCBI): domain Eukaryota; kingdom Viridiplantae; phylum Streptophyta; class Magnoliopsida; order Fabales; family Fabaceae; genus Arachis; species Arachis hypogaea. The sequence continues at coordinate 68,985,511 of NC_092040.1, read as the reverse complement.
TAGGGATAGTTCTATCCGCGTTCCTTGGTCGCTTTCGAGTATAACCCCGGCTCCGCTTCCTGTTTTGTTTGAGGACCCGTCGACATACAGGTTCCATGAGAGTGGGGTTCCAGGGGTCTCAGTGTATTCTGCGATGAAGTCGGCTAGATACTGAGATTTTATGGCAGTTCGGGCTTCATAGTGGAGGTCGAACTCGGACAGTTCCACCGCCCATTGTAGTATTCGTCCTGCCAGGTTTGTTTTTTGCAGGATGTGTCTCATGGGTTAGTTTGTCCGGACTTTGATGGTGTGGGCTTGAAAGTAGGGACGGAGCCTCCGAGCTGTGAACACTAGGGCGTAGGCGAATTTTTCTATTTTCTGATAGTTTAATTCGGCCCCTTGTAGTGCCTTGCTTACAAAGTATATGGGGTGTTGTCCTTGGTTATTTTCTCGTATTAACGCTGAAGCGACTGCTCGATTTCCAACCGAGAGGTATAGTACGAGTTCTTCTTCTTTTAAAGGTCGGGTTAGGACTGGTGGCTGCCCGAGGAATTCCTTGAATTCTTGAAAGGCTTTTTCGCACTCCGGGGTCCATGAGAAGGGTTTCCCTTTCTTTAGGAGTGAGTAGAGAGGTAGTGATTTTATCGCTGATCCTGCCAAGAATCTTGATAGGGCGGCTAGCCTTCCATTCAGTTGTTGTACTTCTTTGACACACGTCGGGCTCTTCATATTGAGTATCGCTTGGCATTTGTCCGGGTTCGCTTTGATGCCCCTTTGAGTCAGCATGAAGCCTAAGAACTTTCCGGCTTCTGCGGCGAAGGTACACTTTGTCGGGTTAAGTCTCATGTTGTGTTTTCTGAGGGTGCCGAAGACACTGGTGAGGTCGGTCAGCAAGTTTCTGTCTTCTTGTGTCTTTACTAGCATGTCGTCGACGTACACCTCCAGCTGTAGTCCGATGTGCTCTGAGAACACTTTGTTCATTAGCCTCTGGTAGGTTGCCCCTGCGTTCTTCAGCCCGAAGGGCATCACTACGTAGCAGTAGTTTGCCTTTGGGGTTATGAACGAGGTCTTTTCTTGGTCGGGTCCGTACATCGGGATTTGATTGTATCCCGAGTATGCGTCCATGAAGGAGAGATATCTGTAGCCTGAGGCTGCGTCTACTAAGGCGTCGATGTTTGGTAGTGGATATGGGTCTTTGGGGCAGGCTTTGTTGAGATCCGTGTAATCGACGCACATCCTCCATTTTCCGTTGGGCTTTTTTACCAAGACCACATTTGCGAGCCATAGGGGGTATTTTACTTCCCTAATGAACCCTGCATCTAGCAGTGCTTGTACTTGTTCTTCTATTGCTTGCATGCGCTCGGGTCCGAGCTTCCGGCGTCTTTGTTGGATAGGTCGGGATCCCGGGTAAACTGATAGCTTATGGCACATCAGGTCGGGACTTATGCCTGGCATGTCGGAGGCTTTCCAGGCGAAGAGGTCGGAATTCTCCCTTAAGAGGGTTGTGAGTTCCTCTTTTAGGCCCGCTTCGAGGTTTGCTCCTATGTTTGTTATTTTTTCAGGTGTGTTCCCGATCTGGATTTTTTCGGTTTCTCCCTCTGGTTGTGGCCGAAGATCTTCTCGGGATTGAACTCGTCCGAGTTCTATTGTGTTGACCTCTTTCCCTTTTAGGCTCAGGCTTTCGTTGTAGCATCGCCGCGCTAGTTTTTGGTCGCCTTTTAGGGTAGCGATTCCTTTTGTGGTAGGGAACTTCATACAGAGGTGTGGGGTCGAGACTATAGCTGCCAGTCTGTTTAGGGTTGGTCGCCCAATGAGGGCATTGTATGCTGAAGTGACGTCGACTATAATGTAGTCGATGCTTAATGTTTTAGATTGCTCGCCTCTTCCAAAGGTAGTGTGTAGCGAGATGTATCCTAGGGGATGGATCGGGGTATCTCCTAGCCCAAATAGGTCGGTGGGATAGGCCTTTAGTTCTTTTCCTCAAGTCCGAGCTTGTCGAAGGCCGTTTTGAACAGGATGTCTGCTGAGCTTCCCTGGTCAATCAGGGTTCGATGTAGGTTGGCGTTTGCTAGGATAATGGTGATTACCATGGGATCGTCGTGCCCGGGTATTATCCCTTGAGCATCTTCTCGGGTAAATGAGATGGTAGGTAATTCAGGCAGGGGACTATCTTCTCGGACGTGATAGACTTCTTTGAGGTGTCTTTTTCGCGAGGATCTGGATGTTCCTCCGCCTGCAAAACCTCCATTTATCATGTGAACGTGTCTTTCAGGGGTTCGCGGGGTTTGTTCGGCCCGATCTTCGTTGTCTCCCCGCCTTCTCTTCCTGGTCTCTTCTCCTTTCTCTGCTATGTATCTGTCGAGTTTTCCTTCTCTGGCTAGTTTTTTTATAACATTTTTTAGGTCGTAGCAGTCGTTAGTAGAATGACCGTAGAGTTTGTGATATTCACAGTATTCGGACCGATCTCTCCCTGCCCTCTTGTGTTTTAGCGGTCGGGGCGGTGGGATCTTTTCGGTGTGGCATACTTCTCTGTAGATGTCTACCAGGGAGACTCAGAGGGGGGTGTAGCTGTGGTACTTCCGTGGCTTGTCCGAGTTGGGTTCTTCTTTCTTCCTCTGTTCCCGATCTCGATCTCGGGGTGGGTAGGTTGATTCCTTCCTAGAAGAGTCTCTTAGCTGGGAGGTTTCCTCCATGTTGATATATTTTTCTGCCCGCTCCTGCACCTCGTATAGGGAGGTCGGGTATCGTTTGGATAGGGATTGGCTAAACGGTCCCTCTTTTAGGCCGTTTGCTAGTCCCATGATGGCTGCTTCAGTGGGCAAGTGTTGTATGTCCAGGCAGGCTTTGTTGAATCGCTCCATGTATTCTCGAAGAGTTTCTTGGTTACCTTGTTTGATCCCGAGTAGACTGGGGGCATGTTTTGTCTTGTCCTTTTGAATAGAGAACCTTGTTAGGAATTTTTTGGTTAGGTCTTCGAAGCTGGTGATTGATCTTGGTGGCAGGTTGTCGAACCACTTCATGGCTGACTTGGTGAGAGTGGTGGGGAAGGCTTTGCACCGAATCGCGTCGGAGGCGTCGACTAGGTACATTCTGCTTCTGAAGTTGCTGAGGTGGTGACTTGGATCGGTGGTGCCGTCGTAGAGATCCATATCGGGTGGTTTGACGTTTCGTGGTACCTTCTCCTTCATGATCTCTTGCGTGAAGGGATCATGGTTGCCTTCGGGGGTGGTGCCGCGTTCTGTCCGGTCTTTCAGGTTGGCCTCTATTTTCCGCAGCTTTTCTTCTAATTCTCTGTGCTTTCGAGTCTCCCTTCTCAGATCTTGTTCGGTTTCTTTCTGCTTTTTTATGTCCTCTTCGAGTTGTTTCAGCCGCTTTTGTTGTGCCCGGACTGCTTCTAGAATTTCCGAGCTCTTCTCTTTTTCGGAAATTTGTGGATCTTTGTTTGGGAGTGATGTCTTTGGGCGATTCTGTTTGTTTCCTCCTGGAGTGCGTGGTGATAGAGGGCTGTCCGGTCGTTCTCCGGTGTCAATTTCATCCTCTTGTTCAGATGCAGCGTGATCATTGTTGAGAGGGTCGTCCGCCATGGTAGGGGAATGACTTCCAGGTCCCCGGCAACGGCGCCAATGTTCCGAGGGTTACCTGAAACGTGTAGCTCGGTCGTCTGGAGAGGCCCGAGGTGGGGGTTCAGGGACCCGAGCTTGATATGCGGAGCGGTTGGTGGTTGTACCTGCAATGACACTCCGATGCTTAAGTTAGCATGGGTCCAAGCAGATATGTGTAGAATATGGAATCAATGCCATACCTGGGTGCTCCAGTGTATTTATAGTAGTTGGCCGTGATCTTCCCTGGATAAGATATTCTTATCTTATCTTATCTTTGGGAGTTTTATCCCTATCTTTGTGGAACCGCCTTTTCTAGGCCTTTTCGGCCTTTAGGTTTTGGGCTGCGTTCCTTTTGATGGGCCTTCCTTGCTTTTTTTGCCCGAGGTCCGACCTGTACGTGTGAGCCTTAGGGCGAGGTCGGACCTCTTACGAATTTGCCGAGTTGGAGGAGCTCGGTCAGGGTATGAACAATAGGTGAGAATGATGATGAGTGTCACGGATCATCACATTCATCAAAGTTAAGTATAACGTATATCTTGGAATAAGGATAGAAGAGAATTGAATAGAAAGTAATAATAATTGTATTGAAAATTGAGGTACAGCAGAGCTCCGCACCCTTAATCTATGGTGTGCAGAAACTCCACTGTTGAAAATACATAAGTAAAAGGTTCAGGCATGGCCGAATGGCCAGCCCCCTAAAACGTTATCAATAGCATCTTAAGATGAAGAATAATACAAAACTGAGACCAAAGATGTAACGTGGTCAAAAGATGACTAATACACTAGTAAAAAGTCTTATTTATACTAAACTAGCTACTAGGGTTTACATGAGTAAGTAATTGATGCATAAATCCACTTCCGGGGCCCACTTGGTGTATGCTTGGGCTGAGCTTGATCTATCCACGAGCTGAGGCTTTTCTTGGAGTTGAACTCCAAGTTATAACGTGTTTTGGGCGTTCAACTCCGGATCATGACGTTTTTCTGGCGTTTAACTCCAGACAGCAGCATGTACTTGGCGTTCAATGCCAAGTTACATCGTCCATTTCCGAATAAAGTATGGACTATTATATATTGCTGGAAAGCTCTGGATGTCTACTTTTCAACACCATTGAGAACGCGCCAAGTGGAGTTCTGTAACTCCAGAAAATCCATTTCGAGTGCAGGGAGGTCGGATTCCAACAGCATCAGCAGTCCTTTTGTCAGCCTTTTTCAGAGTTTTGCTCAAGTCCCGCAATTTCAGCCAGAAATTACCTGAAATCACAGAAAAACACACAAACTCATAGTAAAGTCCAGAAATGTGAATTTAACATAAAAACTAATGAAAACATCCCTAAAAGTAGCTTGAACTTACTAAAAACTACCTAAAAACAATGCCAAAAAGCGTATAAATTATCCGCTCATCACAACACCAAACTTAAATTGTTGCTTGTCCCCAAGCAACTGAAAATCAAATAGGATAAAATAAGAGAATATACTATAAATTCCAGAATATCAATGAATATTAATTATAATTAGATGAGCGGGACTTGTAGCTTTTTGCTTCTGAACAGTTTTGGCATCTCACTTTTTCCTTTGAAGTTTAGAATGATTGGCTTCTCTAGGAACTTAAAATTTTGGATAGTGTTATTGATTCTCCTAGTTAAGCATGTTGATTCTTGAACACAGCTACTTATGAGTCTTGGCTGTGGCCCTAAGCATTTTGTTTTCCAGTATTACCACCGGATACACAAATGCCACAGACACATGACTGGGTGAACCTTTTCAGATTGTGACTCAGCTTTGCTAGAGTCCCCAGTTAGAGGTGTCCAGAGCTCTTAAGCACACTCTTTTTGCTTTGGATCACGACTTTAACCACTCAGTCTCAAGCTTTTCACTTGGACCATCATGACTGGTGCGCGAAATTGTGAACAATACTTTTTCACAACTCTCATAATCCCCAGTAATGGCTCCAACAACGTGGTAGCTCAATACCATGGCATTACACAACTTCGCACAACTAACCAGCAAGTGCACTGGGTCGTCCAAGTAATAAACCTTACGCGAGTAAGGGTCGATCCCACGGAGATTGTTAGTATTGAAGCAAGCTATGGTCATCTTGTAAATCTTAGTCAGGCAAACTCAAGTAGTAATGGTGATGAACGAAAATAACACAAAGGTAAAGATAGAGATACTTATGTAATTCATTGGTAGGAACTTCAGATAAGCACATGAAGATGCCTTCCCTTCCGTCTCTCTGCTCTCCTACTGTCTTCATCCAATCCTTCTTACTCCTTTCCATGGCAAGCTTAAGCAAGGGTTTCACCGTTGTCAGTGGCTACCTCCCATCCTCTCAGTGAAAGCGATTGCATATGCTCTGTCACAGCATAGCAGAATTCATCTGTCGGTTCTCAATCAGGCCGGAATAGAATCCAGTGATTCTTTTACGTCTGTCACTAACGCCCCGCCCTCAGGAGTTTGAAGCACGTCACAGTCATTCAGTCATTGAATCCTACTCAGAATACCACAGACAAGGTTAGACCTTCCGGATTCTCTTGAATGCTGCCATCAGTTCTCGCCTATACCACGAAGACTCTGATCTCACGGAATGGTTGGCTCGTTTGTCAGGCGAGCACTCGGTTGTCAGGCGATCAACCATGCATCGTGCAATCAGGAATCCAAGAGATATTCACTATGGCCTTAGTTGCTTGTAGAACAAGAGTGGTTGTCAGTCACTTTGTTCATGGGTGAGAATGGTGATGATTCGTGACAATCATCACCTTCATCAAGTTGAAGAACAAATGATATCTTGGACAAAGAACAAGCGGAATTGAATGGAAGAACAATAGTAATTGCATTAACACTCGAGGTACAGCAGAGCTCCACACCTTAATCTATGGTGTGTAGAAACTCCACCGTTGAAAATACATAAGCATGAGGTCTAGGCATGGCGAATGGCCAGCCTCCCAATGATCTAAGATAGCATACAAAATGAAGATAGCTACCAAAGTCTTCTAATACAATAGTAAAAGGTCCTACTTATAAGAACTAGTAACCTAAGGTGTACAGAAATGAGTAAATGACATAAAAATCAACTTCCGGGCCCACTTGGTGTGTGCTTGGGCTGAGCAATGAAGCAAATTTCGTGCAGAGACTCCTCTTGGAGTTAAACGCCAGCTTTAGTGCCAGTTTGGGCGTTTAACTCCCATTTGGGTGCCAGTTCCAGCGTTTAACGCTGGGATTTCTTGAGGTGACTTTGAACGCCGGTTTGGGCCATCAATCTTGGGAAAAATATGAACTATCATATATTGCTGGAAAGCCCAGGATGTCTACTTTCCAACGCCGTTGAGAGCGCGCCAATTGGGCTTCTGTAGCTCCAGAAAATCCACTTCGAGTGCAGGAGGTCAGAATCCAACAGCATCTGCAGTCTTTTTTGGTCTCTGAATCAGATTTTTGCTCAGGTCCGTCAATTTCAGCCAGAAAATACCTGAAATCACAGAAAAACACACAAACTCATAGTAAAGTCCAGAAAAGTGAATTTTAGCTAAAAACTAATAAAAATATACTAAACACTAACTAGATCATAAAAAACATACTAAAAACAATGCCAAAAAGTATACAAATTATCCGCTCATCAATGACACAAGCACATGGTTAGGGACAGCTTGATTTAGCCGCTTAGGCTGGATTGATTTCCTTAGGCCCTCCTATCCATTGATGCTCAAAGCCTTGGATCCTTTTTACCCTTGCCTTTTGGTTTTAAGGGCTATTGGCTTTTTCTGCTTGCTTTTTCTTTTTCTTTCTATTTTTTTTCGCCATTTTTTTTTCGCAAGCTTTTTGCTTTTTCACTGCTTTTTCTTGCTTCAAGAATCAACTTCATGATTTTTAGATCATCAATAACATTCTCTTTGTTCATCATTCTTTCAAGAGCCAACAGTTTTAACATTCATAAACAACAAGATAAAAAATATGCACTGTTCAAGCATTAATTCAGAAAACAAAAAGTATTGTCACCACATCAATATATTTAAATTAAATTTAAGGATAAATTCGAAATTCATGTACTTCTTGTTCTTTTGAATTAAAACATTTTTCATTTAAGAGAGGTGAAGGATTAATGGATTTTATTCATAGCTTTAAGATGTGGTTACTACATACTAATGATCATGAAGTAGAGACACAAAACATAGATAAATACAACAGTAAAAACCGAAGAGCAGAAAGAAATAAGAACAAGGAATGAATCCACCTTTAGTGGCGTCTTCTTCTTGAAGGACCAACAATGTCCTTAAGCTCTTCTATGTCCCTTCCTTGCCTTTGTTTCTCCTCCCTCATTGCTCTTTGATCTTCTCTTATTTCATGGAGAATGATGGAATGCTCATGATGTTCCACCCTTAATTGTTCAACATTGTGGCTCAAATCTTCTAAGGAAGTGTTGAGTTGTTCCCAATAGTTGTTGGGAGGAAAGTGCATCCCTTGAGGCATCTTAGGGATTTCTTGATGATGAGCTTCCTCATGTATCTCTTGATAACGTGAAGGGTTCTCTTGCTTGCTCCATCCTCTTCTTGTGATGGCTTATCCTCTTCAATGGAGATGTCTCCTTCTATGATAACTCCACTGAGTAATAATCATAATAAAATGATGAGCATTTTTTTTTTCATTTTTTTTTTTTTTTTTTTTTTTTTGTATATAGTTTTAGTAAAATTCACTTTTTCTGGACTTTACTATGAGTTGTGTGTTTTTCTGTGATTTCAGGTATTTTCTGGCTGAAATTGAGAGTCCTGAGCAAAAAATCTGATTCCGAGACCAAAAAGGACTGCAGATGCTGTTGGATTCTGACCTCCCTGGCACTCGAAGTAGCTTTTCTGGAGCTACAGAAGCCCAATTGACGCGCTCTCAACGGCGTTGAAAAGTAGACATCCTGGGCTTCCAGCAATATATGATAGTCCATACTTTGCCGAAGATTTGATGGCCCAAACCGCGTGGCAAATCAGCCTCAGAAATTCCAGCGTTTAACGCTGGAACTGCATAAAACTTGGAGTTAAACGCCCAAACTGGGCATAAAAGCTGGCGTTTAACTCCAGAAAAGCTCTACATGAAAATGCTTCATTGCTA